>NC_059106.1:134913075-135240575 GCF_020740685.1 Jaculus jaculus | reverse complement strand
AAGAGAGAGTGAGAAAAAAGGAGAGAGAGTGAGAAAGAAAGAGAATGGGTGCCACACCAGGGCCTGTAGCCACTGCAAACAAACTCCAGACACATGTACCACCTTGTGCATCTGACTTTATATGGGTACTGGGGAACTGAACCTGGGTCCTTATGCTTTGCAGGCAAGCACCTTAAGCACTAAGCCTTCTGTCCAGCCCCTAAGACCAGTTTTAAAGAAGCTGAAGCAATAATAAATCCTATAGCAGATTCTACTGGTTGCCAGCAGAACTTCTCAGTTGAATCCTGACTTTATTCAGGCATCTATCCATGACTTACTTGGAGCCTTCTCCTGGCATCTGTTATGGCTGTTGATGTGGGAATGCGAAGGGTGTTTCCCTAAGAGTAAAGAGTTTCAGTTCACTCTCTAGGAAGCGTCCTAGCTCTTAATTTGCATAAACACACCCAGCCTGATGGCTCATGGCCATCTCAAAAGGAGAGCCGGGCGGGTGGTGCAGGGGTGAGAGCGCACACATCTGACACCACCACTGACATGCAGCTTACATAATGCCTGGGGTCTGCTCTGCCCGGTGCCTGTAGTTATGTCAGTAATGCGCTTCCTTCTTGGATGACTCAGTTTGACTTCACATGCTCTGCTCCTCACAGTCAAAATAAGCTAAGCGCAGTGCTCTGTAAGCTAGCCAAGGAGGAAGGCTCTTCATGGGGAGTGAGCAGATAGCAATACACCCAACTTTAATTTCCAGTGACTCACTTGAGGGTGTACCTTCTAATGCACTGACCTCAGTTCTTCTCTTGAAAGCTCTCCTGCAGAGTGGAAGGCAGGCTGGGGCACTGAAACAACCTTTTGTTCAGTGTTCATGGATAGTCACAGGAAAACAAACATAGAGAGTAAACCACAACTAGATTATCTGGGTCTCAATATACAGTGTGGTGCTTAGTTTGTGGCTCTGGTTTTCATTCAGTCTTTATCCAATGCATTCAGTCCCGCATTGAAAAATAACTCCTTGGAAATCTGTTAGTGCCTGTTGTCTGGGAGCAAGGGAAAGAGGAGGAGTCCTCTTTCCACCCTCTCAATTTTCTGTCTCACGTCTTGTCTTCTATGGTTGACTTGGGAAAGACCACATTCCTAACTGTCACAAGAAGCTCTGACAAGTCTATCATATCTGGAAGGAATATTTCTTGACTAGTGAATGAGAAGGAAGCTCAGTGCAATGACACCAGCACTGACTCAAGAGCCAGAAATTGGTTACGAAGATTATTTCTCTACAGGGCAGGCAAAGAGTCCTTCCTCTCTGCACAGCATGGACTCCAAATCAGCTGGCTCCACACAAGGCACAAGTCTAAAGAGGCATCACCACATACACCCTTCCTTCTCATGTGGGTAGTGGGTTGTGGCAGGAGCAGAAGACTGGGTCCACTGTCTGGGTGTGACGCCACTCCTGTCACCTGCTGATTGTGACCTTCAGCAAATTTCTTAGCTCTCTGGGTTTCAGTTTCTTTTTATACAACTCTACTACATATGTTGCAGTAAAAATTAAACAGACTGTGTCCACCTATTTCAGGAATATTAGTATTTTCCCAGTACACAGTAAGTAGGTAGTTTCAGGTATTAATAACCATTCAGTCAGTTTCTCACTTTGCAGTAATCCCCTTAATGACTGAGCCATCTCTCCAGCCCCTAGTTTCTCACTTTATCTATGACTGTTTCAGAGAATCCCAACTATGTCTTTGGAGTTTAATAGTCTGTTGATCCTTCATGTCAGCCTCGGACTTGGCACTCAACTTATTCTTTCTCAAGTTTCAGTGCTGATGGGACTTCATCCTGACAGTCTCCCAGAGACATTCAAGAGCATGGCTCATGGTACTTCCAGGCCCCAGAACACATCTTGTCTAGATGTGACTCAATGAGTATATTCGCACCCATCATACTTAGACAGGACTCTGGCTACAGCAGAGGAGGGTCTGCAGGGAAATGCACCAATGAAGCAGTTTCTTTGGGAGGATTGGAGAGGCCCTCAGTTCTCCCTTGAGCCTTTGTCTTACCAATAATTTGAATGTGTTGAATGGGAAACTGTGCCAGTGGGGGGCAGGGAAGAGTTTGGGCATTGGCAGTATATGAACAGTTAGATCTCTCTTGTTAAAGCCTGTCTGCCTGGAGTGGACCAGAGCCCACAGAATCTCCTGAGGCTACTTTAGCCAGATGCTTTTCAGTGGGTTTTGCCATTGACATGAATCAATAGGTATGATAAATCAAAACAATCTTGGGTCAAAAGGCTTATGCTCAGAAAGCCTCACTATTTCAAATTATTTCAGCCTGTATTTCTAGGCATGCACCATAGGCCAGCCACTGAACTAAGTACTTGGATTACAAAGGCGAGTAATGTATACTTCTATCCTGGAGACACTCAGAGCCTGGGAAAAGAGGTGAGGGGGTACAGTAGAGTAATATGCATGGTCCTGTTCTAAGACAGGGCAAGTAGGACACTAGGAAGTCAGGGCTCTTGCAAGAGGTCAGAAACATCTTCACAGAGGAAATGACTCAGATATCAATTCCACAAATATTGACTGCCAACTGGCACTAATTTCTGTAGTAGAGGATTTTACAGGCATTATCTAATTAATTCTTCACAAAATCCCTGTGAAGTAGATATTATTATCACAGGGATAAGAATATCTACTGCCATAAGTCCAAAGGTCACATGGCTAGCAAATGACATTGGAAATTCAGTAGAATTATAAATAACTTCCAGTGTGTCCACCCAAGGAATGAAGGCCCTAACTTTGGGGGTCAATTTTCTCATGCACATGCTGCACTTCAGTGATGATATTCTGCATCTACAGGCCATTGTGCAAAATGATAAGGCCTAAATGTGTACTCACTTGTATGATGGGAAAATCCATACAGATGGGAAGTGAGAGTAAATCCTCCTCCTTCAAATCACAGTTTCCTTCCTCATTACCTTTTTAAAGTTACTGAGATATTGTTGTTATTATTATTAACAACATATTTCATATGGATAAATCTTGTATTGGTACCCTGTTTTCCCTCATCCCTGTCCCCATTTCCTGGAGACCCTCTTCACTGGGGTTACAGTTTTGGGTTATGCATTGTGGGAACAGCAGTCAGTTTTCTTGGGGGAAGGGAACATCTCTGGGCATGATGTCTCAACCTGTGGCTCTTAAAATCTTTCTGCCCCCTCTTCTACAAAATTACCTGAGCTATAGTGGGTGAGTTTTAAGTCTACTTCAGTGATGAGCTCTTAGGAGCCTCTGGATCACTACTTTGGTAGGTGTTGAGTATCCTCGGGGTCTGTTGCTTTCACCCTGGTGCTAATTATCAAGCTCAGCATGGAAGCAGAACTTTTTTTTTTTTTTTTTTTTTTTAGTCTCACTCTAGCTCAGGCTGACCTGGAATTCACTATGTAGTTATGTAGTCTCAGGGTGGCCTTGAATTCATGGTGGTCCTCCTAACTCTGTGTCTTGAGTTCTGGGATTAAAGGCATGTGCCACCATGCCCAGCTGAAGCAACACTCTTGCTTGTCTCCCCAATTCCTCTGTGGTTTCAGCTGTGACTTGGTTGAAGTCCAAGGTGTAATTTATCTCCTTAGTTCTCGCTACCTTCTGAAAAAGAAGAACATATTCTCTAACAGAGAGTGAAGTCAGTGTAGTTTAAATAAGATAAATATTATTAATTAGGGAGAATTTGATGTATTTCCTCTCTATTATCCAAAGACTAGTGAGAGCTTGACACTGGAGAACATAATCTTTGTCTCCATAGGATTCTGATCTGGTTCCCAGTTCCAGATATGGGTTCCTTTTCACTGAGTGGATCTCTTAGCCAAAACTACTGGTTACCCACCTAGGCTGTGTGCCACTATTGCACTGGCATGTACATCCTGTCAGAGTGTTTGCTTCTGAGTAGCTTAGACCTCTGATTGCTCAGGTCATTGTTGGCCACTTTCCTCCAGTAACTCATGTAGCACTTTCCAGCCCTAGATAGGTTGTCTGGGGACTGGCTCTCTTCTGGTTTCCAGTTAGGTCTCTCCATGCTCTGTGTCAGCAGCATATGGTGTCTTCAGCAACAGGGTCTTACCTTTTGCCTCAGATAGGTACTCAAGTGCTTTGACAGAAACCTGTCTTGACTTGGGGACCTTGTAGCCCTCTCTGATCAACAGCTCATTGCAGGTAGCAGCTAATTTCTGGGAGTTACAGGCCAGAGACAAAAAAGAATTTTTTTAAGCTTAGGCTTCACCCCACCCTCTCTAGTGCCCTTATTTCAGGTGCCCCCCTCTTACTGTTTTGGATGATTGTATCTTTTAGTCTATTTCCAAGGACAAAGGTTTCTATGATACCAAATTTAATTTTGGATTAAGCTTTGTGTTTGTTTGACACCACCCTCCCCTCCCCTGTCTCCCAAACCCTTCCATCCTTATTTTCTGGGCCTTGAGTTGCCTATCAGATATGTCAGCTACTTGAGCTGGTCCAGGTTAGGAACCTCAGTCAGATAAGTGAGACCATGCAGCATTTGTCTTTATGTAATTGTGTGAGTTAGCTGAGGATGATCTTTTCCAAGTCTGTCCATTTTTCTACAAATTTCATTGCATCATTTTTTCTTACTGCTGAATAGAATTCTAGTGTGTACATGTACCACTTTGTTATCCATTCATCCAATGATGGGTACCTGTGTTGATGCCAGTTTTTACCTATAATGATTTAAGCAGCCATAAACATGGTTGAGCAAATATCTCTGAAGTGATGCACAATTAGGATAAATGCCGAGTAAGGGAATCAGTGGGTCTGTTGGCACATCTAAATTCATCCTTTTTAAGAATCTCCATATTGATTTCCATAGTGGTTGTACAAGCTTACATTCACACCAACAGTGGATGAGGGTTCCCCTCTCCCCACATCTTTGCCAACATTTGTTGTTAGATTTTTTTTTTTTTTTTAATGATTGCCATCCTTACTGGAGTAAGGTGAAATCTCAAGGTTGTTTTAATTTGCATTTCCCTAATGGTTAGGGATGTTGAACATTTTCTTAAGTGAGTGTTAGCCACTTGTGTTTCTTACTCTGAGCACTCTCTATTCAGCTATCTGACCCATTTTTGTAGTTGGTTGATTTTTTTATTGTTTAGTTTTTTAAGTTCTTTGTTGATTCTAGATATTAGGCTTCTGTCAGTGGAATAGCTGGCAAAGATTTTCTCCCATTCAGTGGGTAATCTATTGGCTCTGCTTATGGTATGTTTGTCTGTGCAAAAGCTTCTTATCTTCATGGGGTTTGTTCAGGAAGTCTTTCCCAACTCCTACCTTGTGGAGATTTCCTCCTATTTTTATTTCCATTAGGAAAAGAGTTTCTGGTCTTATGTTGAGATGTTTAATCCACTTGGACTTGATTTTTGTGCATGGTGAGAGGAATGGGTCTAGTTTCATTTTTTTACTTATGGTTAATCCAATTAGCCCAGCACCATTTGTTGAAGATACTGTCTTTTTCCAATCTATTTTATTGGCACCTTTGTCAAAGATCAAGTAGCTGTAGTTACTTGACCTAAGGTCTTGGTCTTCAATTCTGTTCCATTGGTCTATGTTTCTTTTTTTCTGCCAGTACCATGCTGTTTTTGTTATTATGGCTTTGTATTATAGCTTTAGATCATGTATGGGGCTATTTCCAGAGGTGTTTCTTTTGTTGAGGTTATGTTTGAATATGCGAGGCCTACCAGCACTCCATATAAATTGTGAAATATTTTCTCTATCTCTGTGAAGAATGATCCTGGAATTTTTATTGGTATTGCATTAAATCTGTATATTACTTTTGGTAGAGTTGCCATTTTCACAATTTTAAATCTGCCTACCCAGGAGCATGGGAGGTCTTTCCATCTTCTCAAGTTCTCCTCAATTTCTTCCTTGAGTTTTTTTTTTTAATGTTTTTATAATATAGGTCTTTCACATCCTTGGTTAGTATTATTCCTAGGTATTTAATTTTTTATTGCTATTAAAAATGGAACAGCCTCACTTATTTCTTTCTCTGTGTGTTTTATAGAAAGGCTACTGATTTTTTGTGAGTTGGTTTTGTATCCTGCCACTTTACTGAAGAAATTAATCAGTTTAGAAGTTTTGAGATGGAGACTTTTGGGTCACTTACATATAGGATCATGTTCTCTACAAATAGGGCTAATTTGATTTCTTCCTTTTCAATTTGTATTCCTTTTATTTCTTTCTTCTGTCTTATTGCTTGGATAGTACTTCTAGTACTATATTAAAGAGCAGTGACGAGAGTGGGTACCCCTTTCTTGTTCCTGATCACAATGGAAACTCCTTGAGTCTCTCCCCATTAAGTATTGTTTGGGATTTAGGTGATTTATATATAGCCTTTATTGTGTGGAGATGTAAGCCCTCCATGCCTATTCTTTCCAGCCTTTGGATCATGAAGTGATATTGTATTTTGTCAAAGGCCTTCTCTGCATCAACTGAGATGATCATGTGGTTCTTATAATTGAGTTTATTAATGAGGTCCATTACATTGCCCAATTTCCATATGTTGAACCATCCCTGCATCCCTGGGATGAAACCTACTTAATCAAGGTAGATAACGCTTTGTAAAAAATATTTTATTTACTTATTTGAGGGAGAGAGACAGAGGAAGAGGCAGAGAAAAGAGAGAATAGGCACACTAGGGCCTCCAGCCACTGCAAACAAACTCAGATGCATGCGCCTCCTTATGCATCTGCTTATGTGGGTTCTGGGGAATTAAACCAGGGTCCTTAGGCTTTGCAGGCAAATGCCATAACTGCTAAGCCATTTCCCCAGCCCAGATAATGCTTTTAATATATTGTTTAATTCAGTTTGTGGGGATTTTGTTTAGGATCTTTTCATCTAAATTCATCAGGGATATAGGTCAGTAGATTTTTTTTTGCATCTCTGTCTAGTTTTTGGTTTTAGAGTGATGCTAGCTTTATAAAAGGAGTTGAAGAGGATTCACTTCACTCTGATTATGCAAATCAGCTTGACAAAAATTGGTTTAAGCTCTTCAATGAAGGTTTGATAGAATTTGGCTGAGAAGCCATCCAGTCCTGAACTTTTCTTCTTGAAGAGGTTTTTGATTACCTTTTCAATCTCCGTGAATGTGATAGGTTTGTTTAGGAGATTAATCTGCTCTAAGTTTGTTTTTATAGGTGGTATGTGTCTAGGAATTGATCCATTTCTTATTACAGATTATCCAATTTTGTGGAGTAGAGGTTTTAAAAGTATGTCCTAATGCTTCTTCTAATTTCATTGATATCTGATACGATCTCTCCTTGTTCATTTCTGATTTTGTTAATTTGAGATTTCTCTTATTTTTTGTTTGAGCAAATTGGCCAAGGATTTATCAAATTTGTTTATTTTTTCCTCAAAGAACCTGATCTTTCTTTCATCAAATTTTAAAATTTGTTTTCTTAGTTTCCCATTCATTACTTTCAGCTCTGATCTTGATTATTTCTTTCTGTCTGGAGTTCTTAAAGTTGGATTCTTCTTGTTTTTCCAATGCCTTTAGGTGGACAGTTAAGTTATTAGTTTGACATCTCTGTCTTTGTTATGAAGGCATTTAATGCTACAAATTTCTCCCTTAGGACTACTTTCATTGTGTCCCATAAGTTTTGGTAAGCTGTATTTTCATTATCATTCAATTCTAGGAATTTTACAATTTTTTTTTTTATTCCTTCCACAACCCATTCATTATTTAAAAGTGTGTTGTTTTGTCTCCAGAAGCTGGTGGAGTTCCTGATGTGTCCCTTATTGTTAATTTCTAGCTTCAAAGCATTGTGATCTTATATGGTATAGAAAGTTACTTCAATTTTCCTGATTTTATGAAGGCATGCTTTGTGGGCTAACATATGGTCTATTCTGGAGAAGTTTCTATGGGCTGCTGAGAAGAATGTGTATTCTGTAGAGTTGGGGTGGAAAGTTCTGTAGATGTCTGTTGGGTCTAGTTGATCTATGGTGCTGTTGAGCTCTACTATTTCCCTGTTGATTTTCTGCTTAGATGATCTGTCTATGGATGATTCTGAAATATTGAAGTCTCCGACTATGATGGTGTTGGTGTTTATTTCTGTTTTATTTTTTCAAGTTTTTTTTTTTTTTGTCAAGGTTTGGTTTTATAACCTGTGGTGCACTAGTGTTTGGTGCATATAGATTTATGATTGTGATGTCCTCATGTTGGATCATTAACTTGATGAGCAAGAAGTGGCCTTTTTGTTCTTTTTGATTACTTTTGGTTTGAAGTATATTTTATCAGATATTTACATAGTGACACCTACTGTTTCTTATTTCCATTTGGTTGGTATATTACTTTCTATCCTTTTACCCTGAATAAAGCTAAGCCTAGTACCAAAAGCTGAGTGCTCTAAGAGACAATTCTGCTCAACTTGATTTATATAATTGTTGAATTTTTGATGGCTTGCTTCAAGTTCAGCAATTCTTTTAATCAAGGTCACACTTTATGTTGTTTTCATTTTGAGATTCAATTTCTTTTGATTTCACTGGAGGCTTCCATTGTGGGACTAGGCATTGTTGGTGGAGATCTCTGTTTTCTGACTTTTGCTGTGTGTGTGTGTGTGTGTGTGTGTGTGTGTGTGTGTGTGTGGTTTGATCCAGGTGTCCCCATAAATTTAGGTTTTCTCAATGCTAGATCCCCAGCTGATGGATATTTGGGAATTAATGCCTCCTGGAGGGAGTATATTATTGGGGGCAGGCTTATGGGTGTTATAGCCAGATTCCCCTTGCCAGTGTTTGGCATACTCTCCTGTTGTTATGGTACACCTTATGTTGAACAGGGGTGATGTCCACCCTCTGCTCATGCCATTATTTTCCATGCCATCATGGAGCTCCCCTCAAGCCTGTAATCCAAATTAAACCTCTTTTTTCCTGCAAGCTGCTCTTAGTTGGGTGATTTCCACTAGCAATGTAAACCTGACTGCAACAGTAAAGTGGTACCAAAGGAGTAGGATTGCTGCTAGACATCTGACTGTGTAGCTTTGGCCTTTTGGAGCTGATTTTCAAGAGGAATGTGGAAGGATTTGAAACCATGGCTTAATAAATGCATTGCAGCCAGGCGTGGTGGTGCACGTCTTTAATCCCAGCACTCGGGAGGCAAAGGTAGGAGGATCACCAAGAATTCGAGGTCACCCTGAGACTACATAGTGAATTCCAGGTCAGCCCCTGAGCCAGAGTGAGACCCTACCTGGAAAAACCGAAAAAAAAAAAAAAAAAAAAGAAAGAAATGCTTTGCAGTGCTGTAAGTACAGCTTGATGAAGTATTCTGGTCAAAGCTGCAAGACCTGAATGCAGTAAGAACTATGGACTGTGAGGTTTGGCTTATGAGGGTGAGAAAGAGCTTTGCCTGGACTGAGCTAGCAGTTTGTGTGGGAAGCTTGCTGTTATGCCTGGGTCCTGAGAAGTTGTGCAGGGTTGCTTTGCATAGAAATGAACTGGTCTGAGCAGAAGGATATGGCAAGAAAAAAAAAGAAAAATCTTTGGGTGAATTACTGCCCATTCAGCTGCAATTGAGAGATTACAACCTTTGAGATTGGGCCTGCTGACCTGCACTGGGGCAACAAGAAGAATGTAGACTCTTTTGAAGGGGCCTGAGTGCTCAAGGAGTGTCCTATTCTTCAAAGTCTATTTTATTCCCCCCTGGCTTAACAAATTAGCACCTTACCTGGTATTGTGGGGTATAAGAAATGCAGGAAAGAGAGGGCCACTGAGTTTGCAACATGGTCTTGTGTTTTGGAAATGGCCATGGGCAGTGTAAAGCAGGATTGCCTGAATGGAGACCAGATGGAGCTGTGAGGATGGACCCTGGATTACAATGGAGACCCAGTGGAGATGCCAGGACCAAGAGATGGCTGCTAAGGAGAGCTGTCAGTCCCAATGAAGTTTTCCAGAACTGTGAGTAGCCTAGCTGGAGGGGCAGAATTGGAATTCCAAAGACTTTTTGCTGGTTAGAATTAGTGGGCTTGGAGACTTGTCACTGGCTAGAGTTGTTGGACTTGGAGCTACAGATGATGTTTTCCCTGTTTAAATCATGTATTGCTTGAATATTTCTTTGCTGTGCCCAGTGCCATCTTTTGCAGTGTGAATGCTTATTCTGTGTCATTATGTTTTTTGGGGGGATTTTTTTTTTGGTATTATGGCTCAGTTAAAAGTCCTTGTACTATGGGGTTATATGAACATCATTGGAATTGATAAAAACTATGGGGACTCAATGCATTGCATGTTACATCATGGTTGTTTATCAGTTTATGGGGGCCAGGTGTAGAATGGGGTGGTTTGATTCAGGTGTCCCCCATAAACTTAGGTGTTCTGAATGCTAGATCCCCAGCTGATGGATATTTGGGAATTAATGCCTACTGGAGGGAGTGCATTGTTGGAGGCAGGCTTATGGGTGTTATAGCAGTTTCCCCTTGCCAGTTTTTGGCTTGCTCTCCTGTTGCTATGGTATACCTTATGTTGGTCAGCTTGTGATGTCCACCCTCAGCTCATGCCATCATTTTCCCTGCTATCATGGAGCTTCCCCTTGAGCCTGTAATCCAAACTAAACCTCTTTTTCACACAAGCTGCTTTTGGTTGGGTGATTTCTACCAGCAATGTGAACCTGACTGTAACATTGTATGTGTGCATGTGTTGTGATTTACCCATCTTGGGGAAATGTTTTATTCTATACTGGGGGAAGCAAATATTTTTCCTTGTAGGATCTTCAGTTGGTGTGCTGTTTTAAATGTGAACCAGATAGTTGTATGATGGGGTTATAACCACAGATGCATAGATTGTGTAGATTGCAAGTACATAAAAGGTACCTGGGGAACTGGGAGGTGAGGAACTGGGAGTTCTGGCCCACTTCACTTGCACGTACTCTTCAAGCACACAGTTATCAAGGCTTGGAGAACCAGGAGCTGGGAAGCTGGAAATCCAGGGCCACGAAGCCAGCCCCTACGGTGGCCCATGCATCCTCTGGTTCAAGAGGATAGGGATTTGGGTATCCAAGGGCCATTTGATCAGGAAACCAGAGCCAAAGGCCTGCCTCTGCAGCTCACACACAGGAACCAGACTGTACCAAGACAGCAGCAAGAGAACTGTGAGGTGGGAAACCAACCAGGAGCTCTGGCCTACTCACTCCACACCAGGGGATCCAGGAATTGGAGACCCAGGGGACATTCAATCAGGAAGGCAGAACAAGGGGCTTGCTTCTGCAACAAGCTCACAGGGTCAAGATATCCTCAAGCCAGCAGCAGGAGAACCTACTGGGACCAGGGAATTGGAGGAGAAGGAGGAACAGGGAGAACTGGGCTACTCACTCCACACACACCCTTGGGAGCAGGGGAATCCATGAGTTGGGGACCCAGATCCTTCCTCATTATCTTTTTTCAGTTTTGAAGACCTTAAACTTGAGCAGTATAGAAATACTCTGCCTTCAGAAGTTGTTAAACTTCTCTGTTTCATCACAGTGATATTGGAAAACCGTGCGCTGTCAGAGAATCCAAAATGGCCTAGGCTGGGAAGGGAAGGACAATAGCAGAGGGAGAGGAAGAGGAGGGAGTCTGATCTGGACTGTGAGACTGAGTGCTAAAGGTAGTGAGGAGAAAAGTCTGTGTGCAGTATGGTTATGATTTGGAAGGATGAAGAGCAGATAGCCTATAGTAGAAAGCACCATAACCCAAGCTTGGAAAGAGTGCTAAAGGGAGGGACGCATAGCTGTTGTCTTTCCCAAATGATCTCCACATATTTAGTTAATCTGTTACTCCTGTTTGAATCCTGTACACCAAACTTAAACGTCTTTTTTAGAGTCCACTGTGTGCTGACTCCTTAAAAGATGGAGACTCAATGGGTTTGGGAGATGGCTCCTTTGAACATGAAGAGCTCAGATCAAATCCTCAGCACCCACATAAAAGCTGGTCATGGCAATGTGCTCCTCCAATCCTGGCACTGGGAGGGAAAAACAGAAGGAGCCCCGTGGGTTGCTGGATAGTTAGTTCAGCCAAATTGGGTGGGCTCCAGGTTTAGTGGGAGATATATCTCAAAAAATAAGGTGGAATGGATGAGGAGATGGCTCAATGGTTAAAAAAGCTGGCTGTGTAAGCCCGATGACCAAAGTTTGGATTTGCAGAACTCATCTTTTGCCAGAGGTAAGTAGTGCATACTTCTGTAATCTCACTGCCCCTATCACAACTAAAGGAAGAGTTGGGAGAATCCTAAAGCATGCAAGCCAGCTAGCCTGATATTCATACTGGCAAAAACAAGAGACCCTGTATCAAACAAAGTAGAAGGCAAAGACCGACATCCCAAGACTGTTCTCGGATCTCCACATGTGTGCTGTGGCACGCCTGTGTCCATACACACAGAAGTACTCCCCCACACACACACACTCACACACACACACAAAGGTAGAGAGTGATTGAGGAAGACACTCAACATTGACTTCTGTCCTCCATGTGCATTTGCACATATGCATACACATCCACACACACACATTAGCACTCACACACACACGTATGCATGACATACACACATACACAAGCAAAAAAACATATAGACTAAAGAAATGGAAGTGGTTATAGAGGGAACAGGCTCAGTTAACCCTAGTTCACTAAGCCTCAGGCTTTCCACCAGTGGGCAAGGGAAGCAGGAATTGGCCAATGTGACCTCTAAGGACTTCTCAATTCTGACACATCAGGATTGTGGGGCTATCCCACCTTCTCTGCATGCGATTGGAGAATGTGGAGGTTCAGAGCCTGGGAACTTGAGCCAACTCCATTGGCTCATGGGCACAAGTGGCAGATCTAAGACAGCACCAGTATACTGCCTTCGAGCTATCATTACCAAATATGCTATTTAAGAAAGGCTATTTAGGTTATCCTCAACATAGTTTTCCATAAATTCTTTTGTCACCACATCATAGTTTCTTTTTAACAACTATATACATCATTTTAACTGAGAGATGACTCAGACACAGAAGATGCTGTAGCATGCAAGTCCTTGGCCCAGTGTAGTAGGCTATGTAATGGCCCCAAAGACACCAGGTTCATATTCCTTATCCCAAATAAGAGAACCTGTAAAGGGTCTCTTCTTTGGAAAAGGTCAGCCCTTTGGGTCTTTGCAGATGTGTTTAAGTTAAGGATATTAAAATCAGTACCATAGAAACCTACTTTTTGGTTAGCTAATTAAAAGATATAACACTCAAGAGAAAGAGAGAGAGAGAGAGAGAGAGAGAGAGAGAGAGAGAGAGAGAGAGAAAGAGAGAGTTGATTCTGGTTCTGGAACTGGATTACCCCTAACTAATAGTGAACTTATGTACCAGAGCCAGTGGCCGCTTTGCCCTGTTCTCTTTAGACCACTGTAGAAGACAGCTCCACAATTCTGGGATGAACTTCCTAACAGACACAGTTTATGGGAAAAACTGGATTCATTTCATCTGACAGATCCAAGGGGAAGCTGGCTCCCATTCATAAATCTAAGCAGAGAGAGAGAGAAACCATACCAGCCAGCAACCACCAAAAAGCAGCACGCACACACACAAAGTCCCACCAGAGCTCAGACTGCTCTGCACATCTTTGGGCTGGCATTCCTATCCACCTCCAAACATACCTTTGCACTGGAGTCCAGTGACACCTACTCCAGCCACTGGCTGGAAACCCAAGTTATAATAAGCTTGAATAAAACACCTGAGTCTATGGGGGGGCATTCATTCAGACCACCACAATGACACATCTTGTACCTCAGAGCCAACAGCTCCAAAAACCAGGGGGAGGGTTCTCCAACTTCTGTCAACCAACTCTCACCTCTTCTTTCTCCTACATTGCTTGGGTCCAACATGATCCCCACGTATTCCACTAGGGACACAGTTGAGAGAGGTAGGAGAGTAGGATAAGAAAATTCTGTAGCTTAAATGAATATATGTATTTTTTTTTTTTTACTTTTGGTGTGTGTGTGTGTGTGCATGTCACAGTACATGTGTGGAGGGCAGAGGACAACCTCAGATGTTGGTCCTTGCCTTCCATCTTGTTTGAGGCAGTGTCTCTGCACTCACCAGGCTGCCTGTCCTTTCTAACTTCACCTCCTATTGTGCTTATGCTGTGTGGAGATTAAAGATGTCTGCTACAGTGTCCAGCTTTGTTTGAAAGCCAAGCACTGTATCCAGTGAGCCCCAGCTGTCAAATGGGATTTTTGAGAAGCCTTAATCTTTTTCCTTTTGTTGCTGTTGAGGTGGGATCTGCTTATTTTATAGAGCTACAGAGTACAGAAAGACATAATGTATTAGAAAAATGTCATTGTAATCCTACCATCTCATCTGTTAACATTTTGGTACATTTCCTTCTAGTCATTTTTCTATAATGTTTTACATGACTGAGATGATGGAGTATATAAAATTAAACTTGTTCTCTAAATTTAACTTTTAGCATAAACCACTTCTCATAGTTTCAAAAATTCTTTGTCGCTGCTTTTTATTTATCTTGTCTTTTTGAGGCAAAGTCTTGCTATATATAACCCAGGCTGGCCTCAAAGTCAAGATTCTCATGCCTAAGCTTGCTTGTTTGAATTCTCTCGCTTTTTTTCTTCCCTCTTCCTTCCTTTCTTTATCTCTTCTTTTGAGTGTACGTGTGAGTAGTATGTGGTATGATATGTATGTGTGTACTTGGTATGAGGGGTGTGCATGTGTGTGCGCGCATACGCACGCACCATGCATGTACATGTGGTGGCCAGCCAGAGAAGAATATCAGGTGCCCTCCTCTATCACTCACCTGCGTATTTCCTTGAGGTGGAGTCTCTCACTTGATCCAGAACTGCTGTTTTCCATCAGACTGGCTGATTAGAGAGTACCCAGGATTCTCTAGTCTCTTCTGGCTACAGGACTGAGTTACAGACATGCATAACCATGCCCACCTGTTTATAAGAGGACTGGGGGATTGAACTTAGAGTGAATCAGCCCCTTTCAGGCCCTCATTACATGCTCTTACTGGCCAACCCATCTCCCCAACCCCCATCATACTCCAGCCTTCTGAAAGCCAAATTAAAGCATATGCCATCACACTGGGCTTAGACATCACTTTCTTATTAAAAATTTTTTTATCTTTATTTATTTATTTGAGAGAGACAGAGTCAGACAGAAGGAGAGAGAGAATGGGCAGGCCAGGGCCTCAAGCCACTGTTAATGAACTCCAGACCCATGTGCCATCTTGTGCATCTGGCTTACATGGGTGCTAGGGAATCAAACCTAAATCGTTTGGCTTTGCAGGCAAGTACCTTAACCACTAAGCGATCTCTCCAGCCCAAATGTCTTTTTTTTTAATTTTGGAGGTTTTCAAGATAGGGTCTCGCTCTAGCCCAAGCTGACCTGGAATTCACTCTGTAATCTCAGGGTGGCCTCAAACTCACAGTGATCCTCCTACCTCTCCCTCCTGAGTGCTGGGATTAAAGGCGTGTACCACCTCACCTGGCTGTACTTTCTTATTTTTAATCTTTGTGTATGTTTGTGTGTATGTGAGTGAAAGCATGCCATGATATGCACGTGGGTATCAGAGGATAACCTGTGTGTCAGTCCTTGCCTTCCATCTTGTTTGAGGCAGGGTCTCTTGTCTTCTGCTACATACAGCTGGCCTATAAGCTTCTGGAGACAACCCTGGTTCTGCCTCCCATTTTGCCACAGGCACACTTGGATTGCAGACAACTGCTGCTGTGTTCAGCTTTATGTGGTTTCGGGGGATCTGAATTCAAGTCATCACACATATGACCACGGAGCAACCTCTCCAGCCCTTAGACATCACCAAATGGCTGCATAAAATTCCTCAGTGTAATATTCCAAAGATTGATAGGTGTGATTTGGGCACAGGCTTTCCTTCAGTTCTCCAATTCTATGCTATTTTCTTTGCACTGTGAACATCCCAGTTGAGTCATTGAGATCAGCATTTCCATGGTTTCTGTAAGAGATTAGTCCATTCTAAGCAACAGCGAGAAACCTAGGCCAGTATTGAAGATTTCACAGGGAAGATGTAAGAAAGATTTTGCTTTGTGGATCCTACATCAAACAACATTCATAAACACATCTCTTAATCACCTCTAATATCTATTAACTCAGCTGTCCACATCTGAGTGTTGGCACGTTTGTTCATATATCCAGATACTTCTTCCTTTCTTTCCAGGTAGCCATTAACCCACATCATATTTTTAAATGATTCTTATAGGAAATTCCAGTCTATACAATATTGGGTCCATTAACATTTTGATATCAATGGTGGAGAATGAAAAAAAAGAAGAAACGTCAAATAAAATAAAGGCTACATGGCACGGGGGTTGTGGGGAAGGAGAGACTATTGAAGGTTATGGGAGGAGATTATGATCAAATTATATTATGTTCATGTACTAAGATTCTCAATTAAATAAAAAGAAAAAGAATTGCCAGTGTCATAGACTGACATTCATTCTAGGGCTAAGGAAAATAAAGAACTTTTGATCACCCAGCCTGTTGCAGTCCGGTCCGCATTGCTGGTAGAAATCACCCAACCAAGAGCAGCTTCTGGGAAAAAGAGATTTATTTTGGTTTACAGGCTTGAGGGGAAGCTCCACGTTGGCAGGGGAAAAGGATGGCATGAGCAGAGGGTGGACATCACCCCCTGGCCAACTTAAGGTGGAACACAGCAACAGGAGGGCGTGCCAAACACTGGCATGGGGAAACTGGCTATAAAGCCCATAAGCCCGCCCCCAACAATACACTCCCTCCAGGAGGCATTAATTCCCAAATCTCCATCAGCTGGGGAGCTAGCATTCAGAACACCTAAGTTTATGGGGGACACCTGAATCAAACCACCACACAGCCCCAGCTGTTTTCCTTATAAGGCGATTTAGTGATGTTCTAACAGGACTTCAAAAAACACCCATCCTTCCTTCCTTCCTTCCTTCCACTCTGTGACCTCACTCCTCATTAAAGTACTTCTTTCTGACACATAAGATTCTCTCCTAAGAGCAAATGACTTTGTCCATTTCATTAATTTGGTGTGTAATAGCACCTCCTTTGTTTGTTTTTTTTTATTATTTATTTTATTTATGAGAGAGAAGAAGAGAGAGAGAAAAAGAGAAGGAGGTGAGAATTGGCCACCAGGGCCTCCAGCCACTGCAATCAGACTCAGAGGCTGTGCCATCTTGTGCGCATGCATCACTTTGCGCATCTGGCTTATGTAGGTTCTGGGAGCTGAACCTAGATCCTTAGGTTTTGCAGGCAAATGCCTTAACTGCTAAGCCATCTCTCCAGTCCCATTGTTTGGTTTTCAAGGAATCAATTCTTATTTTATTAGATGTGAATTGGAAAAGCTTGCTTTAAAAAAAGAAATGGAACCCCATGAGTGCAAGTTTGAAACCTTCATATGTGAATTTCACAGATGTCCAGAAAATAGTCACATCTGCCAATTCTGATGAATGGGCATTTGATTACAGGAAGGGACGTCAGAGGTAATTTAAATAAACTAATTCTACTCTATAGATATACATATGATCAAAGAGGAGTCAGACGGCGTAACACCAACTGCCAGAAAATGCCTCTGTTTTGTAGAGAAACTTTCCTCACCCCGCCCTTGTCAACAATAGACAGAGACCCTTCCTCGGGGTCTTGCCTGCAATGTTGGGTCAAATAGTTCACAGCAACTTGGACTACGCGGCCACAGCAGCCATTGGAAGGATGAAAGTGAAGCCAGAAAGAAACCTTGCGAGGAAGTAAGAGGCAGAAGGTGCGGCATTCACTGAGCAGGAAAGAAGGGCCTGGGCTGGGGAATCCCGAGGCGGCTGCAGTACCAGACGCAATAGTTCCACACAGGAAATATTCCAGGGCAGGAGCTGGAAACAACTCCTCCTGCTCTGACAGCTAGGCAAAAGCGTTGTCTCCTCACAGCTCTGGTTTGTGAACCAGAGTGGTACAGCTGAAAGACAGCATTGGGAAACCCAGCACCCACCAAGGTGGTGGGACTTCAACAGCCAAGTGCGATGGGGAGGCTCCAGGCAGGGATCATAACTGCTCTCTTGGGGCCTGGTGATCCCTTGGGGCCAGAAGTGCCAGTCATCCCTTGGTGTCTGCAAGTGATTGGTTCCAGGATCCACCCGAGATACCTAAACCCAAGAATGATCAAGACCCTTGCATAAAATGTGCTATTTGCATGCAACTTACGTATATCTTCCTGTGGACTTCAGTTTAAATGATCTCTGGATTCCTTACAAAGTCCAATACAAGATAAATGGTGTGTAAAATGCCACGAAACAATACATAGTCTGATGCATAATGCATATTCCTGTTCCATCTCATCTCATCTTTTGAAATGCTGGTCACAACCCACAGCATAGCAGTTGTTATACTGTATTGTTTAGGAAATGATGACAAAATAAAAATGCCTGTACATGGTTGGCACAGGTGGAACTTTTACTTAATTTTTGGATCTTTGGTCAGTTGAATCTGCAGGTGCAGAACTTGTGAAGATTGAGGGTCAACTGGGTGGTCACACGGCCCTGGCTTCTTTCCCTTCTGAGCATCTTTACTGTTGTCTCAGCCTCTCAGAGTAAGGAGCTAGAGATGGGAGAGTATAGTTTTCAGACTGATAGACTGATAGCACATGCAAAAGCAAAAAATCAACCAACAACAACAAAAAGCAGATACTCAGTTGAATTTGAGCTTTAGGTAATAAGTAATTTTTTTTTTTAGCATTTTGTTCTAAATATAGAGTAGCAATCTAGGGAGAATGGCAGAGGTTGTGATTATCCAAGTTCCTGTCAATAGTAGAGAAGGAGGAAGTAAGAGAAATAGGGAATCTAATTGTTGGTGAATCTCTGCATGTGCATGTATGTGCGTGCATGAGTGTGTGTGTGTGTGTGTGTGTGTGTAAATATGTGAGCAAGGGAGGAAGAGACAAAGAGACAGAAGACACTAAATTTTCACCACTGCCACTGGTTGTAGACATATTTGGAGAGTTAACAAGAGGAAAAATGATTTTTAGAAATCTTAGTTCCACTATAAACAGAAAATTGTGAATTTCCCATTGTTTCTGCTGCTTCAGACAGCAGCAATTTTTTTTTCTCAAGGAAATTTTGCACTTATACCATTTTTAGGAAATTTCCAATCATCTCCAGTCTCCCCTAGTCATGCACTTTTTTTTTTTGCAAAAACTCAAATATCTATCTTATTCAGGCCCAGGTGAAACCTTTGTTTAACAATATTTTATTTATTTACTTACTTACTTGAAAGAGAGAGAGAGAGGGAGAGGAAGGGAGGGAGGGAAGGAGGGAGAGAATGGGCATGTCAGTTCCTCCAGCCACAGCAAATGAACTCTCGACACATAGAGCACCTTGTGCATCTGGTTTACATGGGTATTGGGGAATCAAACCTGGGTCCTTAGGCTTCACAGGCAAAAGCACCTTAACCACTAATCCATCTTTCCAGTCCCCAAACCTTGACTCTTATCCAGTTGCTTATTTCCCTGTTACCAGGAAATGGGTGGGAGACATCTCTGGAGGTTTTCCCTAAGTTTCCTTCTTACCCAATCCACCTCCACATCCCCACCACCTCCCCATCTCAGCTTCCTTATTGATCGCAATTTGGCCTAGAAAAGTTTTCCTGCCTGTTTGTTGATTCTCCATGTGCTAAAATAGACTGGGAGGGAAATTATTAGCCAAATGACATTTCTAGTGGGTCTGAAATACCACGAGTTTCCATGTTAACATTTTCTTCCATTTTGTGAGCTGTATAAGAAATACTTCCTCTGTTTCCTGGCTGAAGCCAGGTTCCACCATGTCTAGTCCTCTTGTGGGTTTACTCACTTGCTCCTCTGCTACTCTCCAGAGAGCCTCAATTCTTCTGGCACCCATCACTTTTCTGACCTTTCTGATGATGGGTATGAACATTATGTTTTTCTAAAGAATATAATCTTCATTTGTTCTGTTTCAGAGCTGAGGTCCCTATCATTACGACCACAGAGTCTTACCAGAGCTCTTGCCTCATGGATGACCTGTATGATTTTACTTATCATTCCCACTGTTTATTGTGTGGGTCAACGTCTCTGATAGCCATAATAAAAAATTATGTCTTAGGCTCACTATCTCAAATCCTCTTTATGCATCTTGCAGTGGTGGACACCTGATGCTTTTGTCTGCCTCGTGTTTCCACCCTTCTCCTGCTTCCAGTAATAACATCTTTCTCTTCTTCCTGGAATTACTTCCAGCCTTCCACTCAAATCTCTACTAATATTATGATCAACTGCAACATCCCACCCTCCAGGCATAGGAGAGACACTCATGCCCAATGACTTCTTCGTGTCTTTCTGTCCTAGGGGCACACCCATAGGAGAGCAAGTATTGCTCTTACCCTGGAAGAACTTGTCAGCCATTAGTAGGGTGATAGAGGCCTACTGTGGGCAGCAATTGGAATATCATTTGAGTGCCTCCATCAAGTTATTTCTTAAGCTTACCCAGTCCTGGATGATGGTGGCTTCCTCCTCTTCCTCCTTTGCTTGAGCTGCTATTATGGTTTGAATGTGTCTCCAAAAAGCATGTGTTGGAAAGCATCCAAGTGTAACAGTGTTGGAAAAGTGGGGCCCAATAGGATGTCCAGGTCATCAGTGTTCTACCCATATGGGTGGATTCATTCCAATCATAAATGAGCTTCAAGGGCTAGAGAGATGGCTTAACAGTTAAGGCACTTACCTGCAAAGCCTAAGGACCCATGTTCAACTCTCCAGGTCCCATGTAAACCAGACACACAAAGGTGAGGCAAGCACAAGGTCGCACATGCCCACTAGGTGGTACAAGCGTCTGGAGTTCGATGGCAGTGGCTGTGGCCCTGGCATGACAATTCTCTCTCTCTCTCTCTCTCTAAAAAAATAATTAATTTAAAAAACTGAGCTTCAAGCTATGAGTTTGATTGATGGCCTTTCTGCCCTCTGCCACAGATGATAATGGGCAGGCCCTCGTCAAATGCAGGGCATAGAATTTGGAGATCCAAACCTCCAGAACTGTGAAGAAATGCATAGCCATTCATACAGTCACACAGAACAGATCAAGACAGCTATTTATTATTTGAAGCTTCCACCCACTTGCTATCCAGATTTAAATGATGCACACGTGATCTCCCCTATAGTCTTCAATAGCAGTCAGCTCAAAGAGGCTGATGAGCCCCATGTTACCCAAAGGAAATGAACCTAGATAAGTGTGCAGTAGGAAAAGAGCTCCGTTGGAATTGAAGTGCATTTTGAAAGTCCAAAATCAGTAGTCTCTTTTCAATTTTTTAAAATGTGTGTGTGTGTGTGTGTGTGTGCATGTGCGTGTGTGTGGAATTTGAAGGTCAGAGGACAACCACGCGTGGTGAGAGTGTTGCTCCTCAGGCACTGTCCTTTGTTTGTGAGACAAGGTCTTTTCCTGACCCGGAGTTGCCTAATTAGGCTACACTGATCAGCAATCCCCAGGGGTCTATCTCGACTTCCCTGGCACTGAGATTATAAGCAGGTGCCACCTCACCTGGCTTTTTTTAAAAAAATGTTAGTTCTAGAGATTGAACTCCAGTCACCATGATTGCAAGGATAAACTATCACCACAGCCCTCAATTTTTTTTTAAATTATGCTATATTTAAATTATTATTATTTTTTACACTTTGGCTAAATAAGCACAGGTCCTATTACAGTGAGCCTTATGAAACTATAGGTAATTGACTGTTTTGTCCTAAAAGACATCAATGTCATTTAGTTCAATTCCTGAATAAAAGAAGCAAAGGTACAATGAGGCAACATTTAGCCTTATTCTGTGTAAGGTACTCTAGTGTTTCAATTCTATTCTAGCATTTAAAACGCTGGTGATGGGCTGGAGAGATAGCTTAGCGGTTAAGCGCTTGCCTGTGAAGCCTAAGGACCCTGGTTCGAGGCTTGGTTCCCCAGGTCCCACGTTAGGCAGATGCACAAGGGGGCGCATGCGTCTGGAGTTCGTTTGCAGAGGCTGGAAGCCCTGGCGCACCCATTCTCTCTCTCTCCCTCTATCTGTCTTTCTCTCTGTGTCTGTCGCTCTCAAATAAATAAAAAAATAAAATAAAACGCTGGTGACAACATACTAACCCAATGGCAATTCATTTCATGACACAAGAATGGGCTCTTATCTGCAGTTTGAGAAAGGATAACCTATATGAAACTACTCTAGTAACTGAGCTTTTCTGGTCTCCTGTCCCCCACCATTTAATTTCAATTTGAATCTTCCTGAAGAGACCGTTAAGGCACAGCTGATTTTTTCCAGCAACAGTTTAGCCAGATCTTGTCTGCTGAATCCAAGGCCTGGGTTTTCTTCAGAGGAAGGGAGGCAGGCTGGCCTCCTGACTCACATCTAGGGCATGGGGATGTGCCAAGACCACCACCAGGACCACTTGAACTACATTCAGGAGCCACAGGCGGGGATGTTGCTGCTTGCAATAATAAAAATGGGGAGCTGGAGTGAATAGCGCCAAGGCAGGCATAGCTAAAATGCGACCCAAACTTCTCCAGGCATTCTGCTTAACTCGTGCACAATCCACAGAAGACTTGACTTTTTTTCTGGGTGGGGAATTTACTGTCCCAAGTTCTTTTGGTTTGGGCTGGGTGAGAGAGAAGGTTTATGACCAAGGTTCTGATATGAAGAGAATAGTGATGAACAGGACACACGGACATTTGTCCTCTACCTGGCCTGGGGGCTAGAGTTCAAGCCCTAATGACTTCATTGACACTCAGAGGACAGTTTGTGACGTGGCATGGGGGAAGGGCATGGCTCTACCCTGGCAATGCAGAGCTTCCTGGGCATGGGCAGCATGCCCACAGGGACAGCCCCAAGGTGACAGAATGCTGAGGCTCGCTCAGGAGAGCAGCCGTGAAAGTTGGGCCTCTGACGTCCAATTGAGTAAATGCCTGCTGGATGTCCCGAGGAGGGTGAGAAATCCCGAGGGAGTTCTTTACAGATGGCAAATCCCAGCTTGAGCTGCAAAGGTAGCAGCCAGTGAAATATGCTACCCCATTGGCTAGTAGGGCAAGAGGAATTCAGGTTACATTAAACAATCACATTACAAAATAGCATGTTTGGAGGGGACATTACTGAAAGGGCGTATGTATATGTCTCACAAAGCCCACACAACTCTGCCAGGTGGGCAGGGAAGGCATACGATCTCTACTTTTCAGGAAGCCACGATTGTTGGCGAGTGGCAGACATTAGTAGCATGACCAAGGTCATGTGGAAGAAAACAGCAGAATGAAGGTTCAGACCCAAGTTGCTAGGCTGCTTGTTGTGTTCCTTCCACCATTCAAGTTGTTCCCATGGCAACCTTATTATACTTCCCAAACATAATGATGAACAGGAGGCAAAGAAAACCTTCAGTCTTCTCCTGCACATGGCTCCAGATCCTCAAGGTCCTGGCAGTGAGTGAACATGCAGCATTCTCCATCGTTGAGGCCTCTCCTCAATGCCCTGCACTCCCTTCTTCAAAAGTGACTACAAATGCTCGACCTTGTTCTCACTCTCCCTCGTGACCGAGTGGGTTGGATGTAGGAGGCTGTTGCAGATAGCTCCTGGTCATTGTCCCACCTCTCCCCAGGACCAGCCAATTAACAATTCCTTTAATGCACTAGACCTTCCCCAGGGCAAGTCTCTGCAGGAAACGTCGTGTCTCCACTTCCTGCTGGAGGAGGTGTGTTACTGTGGCAAGACTTTTGAGTACAACCCTAAGGTGTGTTGAGAGCCAGCTTGAGCTTTGGTTGCTCTCTGTGGTCTCTGCTATGGATGTATGCTGAAGTAGGCGAGCTTCTCCTGTCTGTGGAAGCTTCCCCTGGAATCTAGAAGCCACTTTGTACATCTGGGTTTACGTGGGTACTGGAGAATCAAAGCCAGGCTCGCAGACTTTGCAAGCAAGTGCCTTAAGCCACTGAGCAATTCCCCCAGCCCTGGAATTACTTTTTTAGGGAGTAATTTAGACACCAGGACTGGTGAGCCCGGAGACAGGAAGACAAGTTAGGATGTGTTATAATAGCATAAGAGAGAGTTGGAATAGGCTTGAGGTAATGGTGATGGATAGGAAGAGGGAAAAGAGGATTTATCAAGATGCGAAGGTGTGCTGGGAAGATAAAACCTTTATGATTTTTATAGTTGGAGGAGTGAAGGAAGAGAGAAGAGTAAATGGCCTTCCTTGAATTTCAGACTCGGGCCCTGAGTGGATAGCAGTAGCAGCCACAGTGATAAATGTTGATCAGGCTTTTGAGATGTGTTCAGTAGCCATCAACCCCCCCACACCGGTCTTCCCCCCCCCCCCCGGCCCTTATCTGCAAAGAGTATGTTCCAAGATCATAAACCCATGGGCAATACCAAACCTTATATCTACTAGGCTTTCCCATAAAGTAGATGATTTTTAATCTTCCTTGCTTTAAGGAAACCTTTTATGACTTCTTTTTGGCACTCTCAAATTGTTACCATCATTATACTTCATCGGGGAGCAATTAGTAAGTAAAATAAGGATCATTTGAACCCAGATACTGTGATGCTGAACTAGTTGATTTGCTGAGAGGTTACTAATAGGCAAGTGTTACATGCTGTGTGGATGTGCAGGGCGAAGGGGTGATTCCAGTCCCTGGCGGGATAGAGTGGGGTAGTTAAGGATTCAGCACACTGGTCACATAGTAATTTACCTCAAGGTCCACTCTCAGTGACATGCCTCTTCTATCAAAGCTCCACTTCCCGAAGTATCTTCCAGCTGGGCTTGGTATGAGATTTAATCATATGAGGCTCTCGGGTACATTTCATATTCAAACCACCACAACCATATAGAAAGCAAGAGCGGAGGAGCCACCTGTCTCTGCCTCCCCAGCCCTGGGATTATAGATGTGTGCCACCAAACCCAACTTTCATGTTTTCATGCGGGGACGGGGGGGGGTGTCTGGGCTCAAGTCTTCTTGCTTGCATGGGAAGCACTTTACCAACTGAGCCATTTCCCCAGCCCATAATTTTCTTACAAAACATAAACTTAATTTCAGTGACAGGATATTTAATTAGCACTCTTGTAACTTGTGAAAATTAATAACCTTATAGTTTTCTCTTGTAAAAGCTTGCCTCAGATTCTCCCCTTTCTTAATTATGTGACTATTTTGCACAAAATAATTTAACTTATTGCTGTCAGTCCTGTGTGCCATGGATCAGTGCCTGAGGTCTGTAGAGGCAGAATTTTAGTTCAGTAGGTTGTTACTGGAGACAGGCAGTGAAAACTAGGTTATAGGCAAGAAATCTGTACAATGACGGCTATAGAGATGGGGCTTTTGGGTTTTTAATGCCTCCATTTCTTCTATCATTTTATTTTGCTAAGCAAGTGCATTTAATCACTGAGCCATCTCTTCAGCCCTATCATTTTGTTTTTGAATCTGGACAAGTCCACATGGTTTAAAAATTAAAATATATAGATACTTATGTATCTATATCTATTTATCTCTCTCTATATATTTATATAGATATTTATATGAGCTGTCCACTACCCTTAGTCCATATCCCCACAATTCTCATTCCTGCTCATATAACCACTACCATCAACCTTTCAGATGGTCTTCCAGGATTTCTTCAGCATACATAAGCAAATGCAAACATTCTATTTCCTCCCTATTTCTCTCTTTTTTTTTTTTAACAAAAGAATGTTTAAAAGTATATTTAAACTTCTGACATTGTTTTCACTTAACATATCACTTTTTTGCTTATTTTATTTTATTTTTATTAGTTTTCTATTCAGCAAGTACAGGCAGTTTGACTTTTTTGCTTTTTGTTTTTCAAGTTAAGGTCTCACTCTAGCCCAGGCTGACCTGGAATTCACTATGGAGTCTCAGGATGGCTTCACAGTGATCCTCCCACCTCTGCCTCCCACCATGGTCCTAAATATTTTTCTGCATCAGAACATACATTGGCTTATACTCTCCCTCAAATAAATAAATTAATTAAAATATCAAAAAGGTAAATAAACCTCATGTCAGAACTCGGGAAGATGGATTTGGGGCGGGGGAGGTGTCCACTCTACCTCTTTACTATTTCTCTTTCAATGTGGTCACGTTGAATAAATCTTTCTTTTAAACTTTTCACCATTACTTGTTTTATAATTGGACTCTTGAGGACGGGCTCAGTGTAAGTTTTGGGGGGCTACCAGAGACCAGGCTTTGACCCTAGAAGTTCTAGTAAGAATTTCATAGGGTTCAACCCTAGAAGTATAAGTTCTTCATTTGAGTTGGATTATTGGTATGAATTCTGGATACACTTTATCACAGTAACAGTCCATATTCATCATATTCTCAAAAGGGCTAGAACCAATAGCCAACCAGGAGAGATTTCTACTGATGGGAGGTAGAACCAATTTGAATCAGCTCTGGAGGAATGGTATATAATTCAGTCCACATCTTCTGCCCAAGGACAAGGAAATCTATGGCATAAATCTCAACCCAGATCAGGGGTCAGTGGCCCAACCCAACCACGAGGTGAATTCC
Source organism: Jaculus jaculus (assembly GCF_020740685.1). NCBI lineage: Eukaryota > Metazoa > Chordata > Mammalia > Rodentia > Dipodidae > Jaculus > Jaculus jaculus. The sequence goes on along the minus strand of NC_059106.1, from coordinate 135,214,071 downwards.
TCTTTCTCTTCTCAGTACGTGGAGTGCATCTGGTCACACTGAGGAGGGCAATTTACTAAGACCATGGATGCAGATGCTAATAGTTCATGGACACATCCAGAAACACTACTTAATCTGGGCATCCCCACATTTACCTAAGCTCACCAGGGCTTGTCTTCTGTTCCTGAGACAGGTAGCAGAGCACAGTGATTAAGCACACGGATTCTGGGCTCAAGTGGACATAGATTTGGGGTCCCATGTGCCCCAGTATGTGATTCTGGGGAATGCATATAACCTCTCTGAGATTTTTTTATAGCTGTCAACTGAGAATAACAAAAGTGCATAGGATTTTTGTGAGCACTAAATTAGATTGTTTTAGAAGGGGTGGTTAACAGATATTTCTGTTATTGAATGACCCCAGGGTCCAGATGATGGCTCAGAGAAATTAATAGCAGGTTCCTGAGAGTGCAGCGTTCTGAAGGCTTAGTTCTTGAATGTTCAGAGAATCTCCCTCTCCCATGAGGAACACTGGAGTGGGATATAAAATGGACCCTCCAAATCATGTCATCCCCAGTCCCCGGGGTTATAGGCTCTGAAGACCTTTTGAGAACATTCCAATGTGTTATCTACCTTGGATTGTAGCTCCCAATGAGGAAAGTGTCCCAACTACCATTGGAAAATGTTAACTAAAAGTCCTCCTGGCCATCCAGCTCCAGAGTTGGTCTCACTGGAGACAGGACAGAGGGAGGGTTGAGCTGGGATAAGCACGTTTCTACAACAAGGAAGCTCTGCAGGCAGAGGCTGGTTTCCCAGAACTGAGCTACGATAAATAGTGGCAAGAAAAGGGCTGGAGAGATGGCTTAGCGTTTAAGCGCTTGCCTGTGAAGCCTAAGGACCCCGGTTCGAGGCTCGGTTCCCCAGGTCCCACGTTAGCCAGATGCACAAGGGGGCTCATGCGTCTGGAGTTCGTTTGCAGAGGCTGGAAGCCCTGGTGCACCCATTCTCTCTCTCTCCCTCTATCTGTCTTTCTCTCTGTGTCTGTCGCTCTCAAATAAATAAAAAAAATTTTCAAAAAAAAAATAGTGGCAAGAAAAGAAACATTCTCTTGCACCTGCTAGGCGAGTGTCCCACAGTGAAAATCCAGCCATCTTAAGGGAGCCATGCTCTCAATTCTGTAGGCTTGCATATGTGTGTGTGATTTCTGGGAACGTTGCCTATGGTTCTTTCTGAGTGGTGGTGGTGGAGTGATTTTTCACTCTTTGCAATGCATGTAAATTTTGTTTTGTTTTGTTTCGGCACAACAACAACAACAACAAAGGCCGCTTCTATTTGGTAACAAAAAGTAAATGTTCCATGGATCCCAAGAAGCATCCCCTGTGGTCGGAAGATGGGCTTTCTGAGTACATATTTTCTCTGTTGCCCTGCCCACCTGATGGGAGAACTCTGATTCCCAGAGTCGTTCACACCATCAGCTTCTAGCTAGGAATGGGAGCCTGCAGCTCCAACATTCCTGGTGACTCTTTCTAGGAGTGAGACCACCAGTATCAGACCCATGTGCTCTCCATTTGTTGAGATCTTGTGTTTCTCCCAACTGTCTCCCACATGGAGTGGCCCTCTCTGACCCTTTGTGATTTGGATCTCAGATCTGCTAACTTTGCTCCCTGGTGAACTTCTGTCCCATTGCTTGAGATTGTTCTTTCCACCTGTTTTCATGGTGATCCATCTCACAGTCAAATAATTTCTTTCTGTCAGAAAGAAAATGCACGTGAACTTTTGAGTTTGTATTTAGGAACAGTGATTAAGATGAGATAACATGTCATATGATCTTAATTCTTAGTTAACAAGGACTCTTAGGCCAGTGACTAATGAACTATTCTCCATAGCATGTGACCTGGATACAAACGCATTAAGTTACTAAAAACAATTGCTCTACGTATTTCTCCAGTTTATGCATTGTGTGTGATGTATGTGCAGTGTATGCATGTGTGTGTACAGATGAGAGCACCCTGTGCACACACATGTGGAGGCTAGAGGGGACCATTGGATGTCCTCTTCTTTATATTTGTTTCCTTGACCCAGAGCCTCTGCTGTTTTTCACTGGTCAGCAAGCCCCAGTGGTTCTGTAGTCTCTACCTCCCGCACCTCCATAAAGCTGGAGTTATAGGTGTGTTTATATATGTTCTGAGGGCGGCGGGGCTCGAGCTCAGGCGGGCTCAGGCCCTCACGCGAACACGGCAGGCACTCATGAGAGTTGCCCTGTTTTGGTGCCTCTGAGCCTGGAGGGTAGAGTCGAGGTTCTCACTGCAACGACATGCTGGGTGCAGTGAGCGCTGGAGGCCGCGAGCACTGAGCCAGAGCAGAGCTGGGGCTGTCACCGCGAAAACCGTGAGGAGGACCAGAGCCCTCTCCCGTGTGCTAGGCAGTGTGCTGGTAAAAAAAAAAAAAAAAAAGCTCAAGGTTGGCTGCCCACCAAGACCCAAGGTTCCCAAATAGAGCCAGGGTCCTGGAGGGAGAGGAGACCCAGCTAAAAATAGATATGATGTCCCCATATTCATTTTTCTCTTTTTTTTTTTCTTCACTGAGTTTACATAAAATATCCTGGTAATGAATTTTCTTTTTCTGTTGCCCTGTAAGTGGAAGAAGAAAACAGAAGTTAGGAGCTAAATTTAAGGAGAGTCTAGAAAGCTAAGTTTCTGCCCAAACAGACCAGGTGTCTGTCCCTCAGGGTGATGTCCATTTCCACCCTCAGGTGGAGGCTACCTCCCTAAAACAACAACAAGTGGGTCACAGCCTGTGGGTCCTCAGGGATCAACACAGACTCCCCTGTGTTGATGGAAGTGGCCAGAGGCCAAACAGGTAGATAAGGCACTGGAGGGCTGGACTGGCCTCCAGCTTGGGATAATCTGTCCTGACCCCAAGTAGCCAGTATTCAGGCTAGTAACTTTCACAGCTGAGTCAGGATGTCCATTATCACTAGCAGAAAAAACCCTCCAGATGAAAGTTCCCAGGGCCATTCAACTCTCTATCACTAGCTCAGGGGAATGGACTCTCCTTGCCCTTTACTTTTCTGTCTCTGGCCTTCTATAGTGCTGACTTCCCCAGGACAGCCTGATGCGGAGCCCTACTTAGAATTCTCACTGAGACAGGACCACTACCCTGAGCTCACCTTTGATAGGCAAAGCTCAGGGTCAGGCCTCACACCAGGATGCAGAAGCCAAGGCAGTTCCTCTATAAACAAAAGGACCCCAGTAAGGGCTGGCGAGATGGCTCAGCAGTTAAGGCCCATGCCCGCAAAGGAAGCCTAATGACCTAGGTTTGATTCCCCAGTACCCATATAAAATCAGATGCACAAATGGCCCATGCATCTGGAGTTTCTTTGCAGTGGCTGAAGGCCCTAGCATGCCCATTCTCTCTGTGTCTGTTCCTCTTTATATCTCTGTCTGCTTGAAAACAAACAAACAAAACACACCTCTGGAACAACTTGAGTCTGGTTCACTTCTCCACCTGCCCAAATCAATGGGTATAGCTATAACCCTGTAAATACCAAAAAAGTTCTGTATTTTGTAAAGTGGTGCCATCTACATCTAATTTGATTTCCTTAGCAACTCACAATGAGTGATATGCACTGGAGAGATATTGTTATACCTATTTCACAGTGGAATAAACTGAAGCTCAAAGAAGCCAGGGGTACCGCCGAGGGTCTGAAGAGTTGTGGTTGACAGCCTTGGGAAGGCAGTGGACATTGCATTGAACAAAGGAGTGCAATGAGGGCTGCCTGCCTAGGAGCTCAGCATAGGTGATGGCTTGTTAGGGGAGAAAGAAGAAGGAGAAGAAGGAAAAAGAAGAGGCAGAGGAGGAGGGGAAAGAGGGAGGGAGGGGGAGAAGGAGGGGAAAGAGAGGGAGAAAGAGAGGGAAAGGGAAAAGGAGAGGGAGAAGGAGAAGGAGAGGGAAAGGGAGAGGAAGGAGGAGAAGGAGAAGGAGAAGGAAAGGGAGAAGGAGAGGGAGAGGGAGAAGAGAGGGAGAGGGAGAGGGAGAAGGAGAAGGAGAAGGAGGAGAAGGAGAGGGATAAGGAGGAGAAGGAGAGGGATAAGGAGGAGAAGGAGAGGGAAGAAGGAGAGGGAGGGGAAGGAGGAGGGGAAGGAGGAGGAGGAGGAGGAGGAAGAGGAAGAGAAAGAGGAGAAGACGAAGAAGCAGTAGCAGCGGCGGCAGCAGCTGAGTGGCTTCTGCTTAGAGGTATACGGTTGACAAATTTTAGAAAGGTCAGATCCAGATTCCTGCCTGCTTAGTTTAATGTTATTTTATTGCCTAGCAACAAGTTTAAGGTGGGGACACACTGCAGAGGGAGTGTCCCTGTGGCATTCAGCGCAGGCAGTGGAGAGAAGAAGCACTTGGGTACTCGGGCCCTGCATTAGTCAAATTGTCCTCACTGTCACAAAACCACGGGCAAAACAACATAACGGAAAGAAGGCTTTATTTTGTTTCATAGTTTCTGTGGATCCAGTGCTTAGTCTATGGCTTCATTGGTTCTAGCCCATGGTAAGGCCGGGCCATCGTAGCAGTGGGATGTGTGGTAGAACTTCCTCAGCCCACAGCAAGCAGGAAGCAGAGAGGGAGAGGAAAAGACTGGGAACTGGTGGACACTCCAGAAGCTTATCTCTGTGATACATTTCCTTTGGCTAAGGCCTACCTCTTGCAGTTTCCAGAATTTCCCAAAATAGCACCAACATCTAGGGAGCAATCATTCAACACATGTATCACCCATAATAACTTGGCTGCCATGTAAGTTGTGCCACTTATTAATGTGTAAGCTTGGGCAAGAGTGTCACCCCTTGGGCTAGAGAGATGGCTTAGCGGTTCAGTGCTTGCCTGTGAAGCCTAGGGACCCCGGTTCGAGGCCCGATTCCCCAGGACCCATGTTAGCCAGATGCACAAGGGGGCGCATGCGTCTGGAGATCGTTTGCAGTGGCTGGAGGCCCTGGTGCGCCCATTCTCTCCCTTTCTCTCTCTCTCTCTCTCTCTCTCTCTGTCTGTCACTCTCAAATAAAAAAAAAAAAAGAGTGTCACCCCTCTCATGGGGTTAGCACTGGATGCTCCTCACAGGGCTCTCCTAATCAGGTCAGATAATACATGAGTGCTCCATAATTCTTCTATTTTATCACTGTTTTTTAAATAATATTTATGGTCCACAGTGTGGTATCAACTCAGAAGTCTCAGAAGGTTGGTTTCACTGAGATATAGGGAACAAATTTGTTTCCAAGGTAGGTATTTAGAAGAGGGTGTGTATTTTCCAAGGTGCCGCATGACTGTCGCTGCCTTGTGGAGTCTGTGGTCCTCATGACAAAGTCTTCCCTCCTTGAGGACCTCCTAAGCTTGATGGCCCTCCTTATCGGAAACCAAAGGTGGGTGATCTTGCGCTTGGTCACACTCAGTCATCTCTACCATTCAGGTAACTGCTACCTGCCACTCAGGCTAGATATGGCTTTTGCTAAGGGGATGGTGGGAAATAAGACAGATTCCTGTCTTAGTGGACCACGTGGGCAAGTCTGTCCCTGTTCCACTCACTGGGGCTGAGAGTGGGCAGAGCTGGCATTTGCCTCCCCACTTGCCTGTGCCTCTTGAGAGTGGGCAGTCGGTCCTCCTTCTGTTGACAGAAGTTTTGGGGATATTTCTACATTATTTTCCTGAGATGAGATGCCATTGCCAACACGTCTTCCTAACTGCTGTCAGCACCACCTCTCTGGGCCCAGTCCCGGAGAAGACAACCTCTGCAGCAGCTCCCCAGCCGTGGCTCAACCTCAGCTCCCACCGCACCCCCCACCTCAACCCTCTTTCTGTAACACCTCCCCAACACCTCATCCTGGGCCTCAACTTCTCCTATCCTCTACCTTATCCCACCCCACCCCACCCCACTGCCCACCCGGATCCCAAGATCTAGACCCTTTGGGAAGCTCAGCGCCTGGCCCGAGTCTCCTCTGACCTTGGCTGTCTAGAAGCTTTCCTCTTGCTTCTGGTCCTACAGTGCTTTCCTCTGTCAGTCTCTATAGCCCCTTCCCTAGGTGAGACCGTGTGGGACTCTATCTCCCTTCCTCCATGACCTCCAGCAAGCTTTCTTTCCCTGGTAGTTCCTTCCCTCCAAGATGCCTGCTCCTCCCCTGTGCTTTTCTCTTTACCTGCAGTAGACCTTGTCTGCTCCTCATGCTATGACTCTGAGGTCGACCCTCTCTGCTCCTGGTGCGTATGACTCCACACTTCTCGCTCTGGATCATCCAGCACTACTTACTTTCTTTCTGGTTCCAGGATCTGGTTTTCAGACTCATATTTTCCCTTTATATAAGAATTCCTTTCCCACTATTTTATAGTTTATAAAATGTCAATTGCAAGGAAAATTACGTAATTGTAGAGGTAATGGGAAGAGAGGGTAGGCAGATATGTCAAGAACTGAAATGATGGGCTGAGGAGAAACACTTGAGAAACAGTCAAAAATGCATGACCTGAGTCTCCTATAGTGTCTCCTATAGTGTGGCTGTGTCTCCTATAGTCTCCTATAGTGTGGCTTCTCAACTTTTTGGCCTGTACTTTTTTTTTTATTTTTATTTAATTGTTTGCAAACACAGACGGAGAAAAGAGACAGAGAGAGAGAGAGAGTAGGGGCACCAAAGCCTCTTGCCACTGCCCATGAACTCCAGATGCATGCACCACTTTGTGCATCTGTCTTTATTTGGGAACTGGGGAGTCAAAGCTGGACTATCAGGCTTCGCAAGCAAGTGCCTTTCACCATTGAGCTATCTCTCCAGTCCCCAGAGTAAAGTCTTATTTGACATATTTCAGGCTCTGGAAGGAAGCCTTACACAGGACCCAGGAACCTTCTACACCTGTGAAGAGAGTTTCTCCTTTAATTTTCAAAGGTATATATAACTCCATTTTCCATAGAAATACTTAGCTATATAGCAATTCAATTCTAGACCAGCACGTAGAATACCATAGCATTCATAAAATAATTGCCAAGGACCCAAGCACTAGCATGAGGCCCCAGGGCCCCATTGCATTCTTTCAAATTGAAATATTCTCCCCTGGAGGAAGGCTCAATAAAGACTGGGAGCTGGAGCTGGAGAGATGGTGCAGTGACTAAAGGCACTTGCTTGCAAAGCCAACAGCCTGGATTTGATTCCCCAGTGCCTAAGTAAAGCCATATGCACAGAGTAGCACATACATCTGGAGTTCACTTACAGTGGCAGGAGGCCCTGGAGCAACATTTCTCTCTCTCTTAAATAAATAAATAAACAAACAAACAAGTAAATAAATAAATATTTTTTATAAAGACTCTGGACATTAATAAAATGTATAAGGCTCAGGAAGTTCCTGAACCTACAAGATTCACAAGGCTTTGATGGCACTTATCCTGGTGGCTTTTATGAGTCGGCACCAGGGGTGGGCAGACTCACTGGTTCACTAGTGGCCTTGGATGGAATTGTTCCTTCAGTCTGCCCTATCTGGGGAAAATAGATAGTTTTTCATGCCTTTCCAGGAAAAGTCACCCAATATCCATGAATACTACTGGTGAGTTCTGAGAGCCACCCCAGAGTTGTTGGCAGGATCTGGCATCTGGGGCTCAGGGGTGGCATTGAGGAAGCATTGTCGCATTTGGGTGTGAGTCACTTGCCTCAAGAACATAAGAAATGCTTGTTCACGATGTCTGGAGCCCATGTGCGACCTCATCAGTTAGAACCTGGGAGAAGGTGCCTCAGGAATCTGATGTAGAGCAAGGTAAGCTGCATGTGTGTGTAAACAGAATTTTGTTGTGTAGCCTAGGCTAGCTTTGAACTTGCCATTGCCTGCCTCAGCCCTGTGAGTCTGAGATTATAGGTCTGCACCATCATGCCAGGCATGGTTCTCAGGAGATGTTGATGCCCCAGAGTGGGTCAGTGGAGGGTAAGAAAAATGGGGATGGGTAATGCCAATACAAGCCAGGTGTTAGGAACAGCCAGATTTGATCTACTTGTAAACTTTTTTTTTAAAATTTTTATTTATTTATTTGTTTGTTTGAGAGCGACAGACACAGAGAGAAAGACAGATAGAGGGAGAGAGAGAGAATGGGCGCGCCAGGGCTTCCAGCCTCTGCAAACGAACTCCAGATGCGTGCGCCCCCTTGTGCATCTGGCTAACGTGGGTCCTGGGGAACTGAGCCTCGAACCGGGGTCCTTAGGCTTCACAGGCAAGCGCTTAACCGCTAAGCCATCTCTCCAGCCCTACTTGTAAACTTTTATCTCCTCTTGGAAACTTGGCTTTTATCTCCTCTTGTCACATGTACCTGAAAGCTGCCCTGTGTAGTCTCCCTTCAAAATTGTCCTTGTGATTCAGTGGAACTTGATTCAGTGACCTCTCGTGTATGTGTTGGGGATGGGAGGGTGTCTGATGGGGTTGATGAATGTGTAAATCAACCTTCGGCACTATGGCTTCTGGTAGGTTCTTTGTAAGTGTTGGGTAAATGTGAGTTCAAGGTTGGGGATGTTACGGTCTGAATGTGAAATGAGCTCCCTAGGCTCATCTCTTAAGCACGTAATCCCCAGCTGTTGGTGCTATTTTAGGAGGTTGTGGGATCTTTGGGCATTGTGCCTCCCTCATGGACTTAGGCTGCTAGAGGCAGGCCATAAAAGTGATAGTCTGGCCTTCTCTCCAGTCCATAAAACAACTACCCGGTTGTGCCTCAGATCCCACTGGCATGGCTCACACCAATCAGGCCAATCAGAAGCTCTCTTCTCCAGCCTCACTTATCCTTTGCCTTGGAAACCACAATGAAGACCCCCAGTTTTCTCCTCCTTCTTCTCTATCCTAACCTTAACACTTCTCCACTTGCTCCACCCCCTTTCCTTTAGGCCCAGCATGGCCTGCCCCTCCTATTGGGAACTATGAGTAAGAAATTGTCTTGGCTTACTGTACTTCAAATTTTCTGTGTATGTGTCATTTTTTAAAAAAATAAAATGTTATTTATTTATTTGTTTATTCATTTATTTATTTATTTATTTATTTATTTGAGAGTGACAGACAGAGAGAGAGAGAGAGGGAGAGAGAATGGGGGTACCAGGGCCTCCAGCCACTGGAAACAAACTCCAGATGGCGACTTGTGTTTCTGGCTTAACTGGGTACGGGGGAATGGAGCTTTGAACTGGGATCCTTAGGCTTCACAAGCAAGCGCTTAACTGCTAAGCCACCTCTCCAGCCCCCAGTTTTAAAAAACAGGATCATGCATTGTTTATTCTATCTAAGCAGGAGAACAACTGATTTTGACACATTGTCTCATTCACGTTCTAAAACCACCTTATGAGAGTCAGTCGTGATGTCTGCTTGATGGATGAAGAAACAGGCATAAGGAAGTTAGGTAACTGACCAGCGATCTAGCTGATCACAGACAGGTGTTTCATCGCCATACTCGTAGCTATATGTTCAGTGCCCGTGAGATACCAAAATACAACACAAGTCAAGCAACCAAGGAAGGTCGCCCTATGGGCTTGGCAGTCCTTAGAGCTGGCCTTGGCTACCTCGCCTGCACTTGCGCTCTTGGCTTCGCCTCTCTTTTCAGACCATGCTGAAAGACCCTGGGAACACTGTTTCCCTGTTTCCTACCTTTCAGGGCAAATGAGAAATTGCAAATCAATCACATATATTTGTGAATTCTGAGAATCTGACAGAGTATGTTTTTCATAGTTATAGCGCCAAATACATATTTTAGAAATATTATAAGATAGATGTGCGGGTGCTGTCACCATGCTTGGCAAGCTTGGGATATCTTGAAGAGAAGAAACAGAGCTGTGGGGAATGGAACCATCCTGGTGGCTGTGCGAGAGTGCTAATTTAGAGCACATCTCTGTGACATTATGTTTCTTTTGAAATGCATCTCAACATCCACTTCCTTCTGGAGAGCTGTAGAGTGACGGCCCAGAACAGAACAAGCTGTGCCTCCACTGGAGGGGACTGGAAGCAAGAGAGTGGAGATGCCACCATTCATCCATTAGCAAGGGAGGTGGGCACGAGAGAAATAAACCGGGCTGGAGTTGTGCTCCTCCGATGTCCTCTCACCGCTGTGAAGGACTAAGAAGGCAGCAGAAACAGTGCCAGTTAATTTACAAGCCTCTGGATATTTTTAGCTCATTGATCCCTGGGGGTGCTTAGCAGGGCTCTTGCTTTTTGAGGAGAAGCTGGGGAAAGTGACAGAATTCCTCACAGAACAGGTGCATTCTGCTCCGGCGCCCTCCACCCTACAAAGTCTCACCTTTCCTTTGGGCAGAAATAACACAAGTTGTCAGGGGAAGGAAACAAGACACAACGAAGCTTGGGTGCCTGTGGACAAATTGGGTCAGAGAGAACAACCCTTTGAATGCAAGCCAGGAAAAGTGACTAGCTGTCTCAGCAGGGCCAGGTGGCTGCCTGGTGGGTGCCCTTCCCAGCAAATGGAACAGGGGTCACTGTACCTGCTGCCGCTCCAGGCAACAGAGCTAATGACCAGTGACAAGCCCTCTGGCCACTCTTTCTTTCCCTGTGCCCCGTGGCCCCTAAAAGTGGTAAGAGAGAAAGATGGAGAAGCTCAAATTAAGACACCATCCTTCTCATCTGGCATAAGCATTTCAGTCGTGAGAGAGATGAAAACCACTGCTTGAGAAGAGATCGCCTGTGGAGGGCATGAATGGTTGATAGATTTGATCATCCTTACCCTGCCTGTTTCTGATTGGCATTGGTAAGCAAAACCGGACTCTGCTTTGACTTCTATGTCCCTAGAAGGAAAGGAAATGATGGTCTGGCTCCTCCTCTCTAAGTGTGATCAATTTAATTGAAGGCATTTTGTAAAATTTACCCTTATTTCAGTGATTTCTAAGCAAGAAGGAAAATCATGGTAGAAACTCAGAACTTGTTGAGATGATTTCGGTTGCCCAGAAGTTGTGAGTAAATGAAATTTTTTTTTTTTTGGCTTTGAACTCTTTTATTTATTTATTTATTTGAGAGCGACAGACACAGAGAGAAAGACAGATAGAGGGAGAGAGAGAGAATGGGCGCGCCAGGGCTTCCAGCCTCTGCCAACGAACTCCAGACGCGTGTGCCCCCTTGTGCATCTGGCTAACGTGGGGCCTGGGGAACCGAGCCTCGAACCGGGGTCCTTAGGCTTCACAGGCAAGCGCTTAACCGCTAAGCCATCTCTCCAGCCCAGAAATTTTTGTGCTGTTGTAAATTGAATCACAAGCTATGAGACTCCACTGCTAGGTCCCATGGGGAAGCCACCTCTTATGTGGATTACTTAGTAGATCCAACCCAGTTCCCCAAGACATCCATTTGACATGCATGCTCTTTGACCCTCACGGGCTCTTGTTCTGCCTCCTAGACCTGGCTGGGTCTTCCTGCCTCTGTCAGGCCCAGGTGCATTGTAAGACCCTGTGGTTCTGCTTATATCCTCCGAATTTCACGTCTTGGCATTGCAGGGCACTCATTTCATGATCTGGAAGATACCTCCTTGGGGCTTGGGTAAAAGTCTCAAATCTCCATCTATAGATGGAGCTCCCCCTGAGCTCTAGATGAGCACACCTCACCTAATTGCCTGATAAGCAACGTAAATTTGGCAAAGCTGAAATATTGAATTTTCTCCTTCAGAATACAGCCGACCCCTTGGGTTCCCTTCTCAATATATATGGTGTCATCAACCCAGCTGAAGCCCAAGCCCAGAAATGATCCTTGTTTCTTCTCTCCTTCATCCCCCATAGGCAGCTCATTCATAACACTGCTGGTTCTAGTGCAGTCTACAGTCAGGACCTGGTCACTTCTCAGCACCCCGTCATTTCTCAGGACTACCCTGGCAGATTACAAATCAGAGCCTATTGCCTACAGGTTCACACTGAGCCTGCAGCTCAGGCTCCTGGGTAGGATAGGCCTTTAAGATTAAATCAAGGATTGACAAACTATAGCCCATAGGCTAATTTTGCCTTCCTGCTCTGCTCATTTTTGGAAATACCATCTATTGACTATTCTGTAATGACTAAAACTTGCCATGAGGGAGGTATTATTATCTCCCTTTCTAGATGAGGTGAAAAGACTAGAGCATAGAGCTGTTAAGTAACTTGCCTAAAAAAAAAATTAATACAGCCAGAATCTTAACCCATGGACACATGACTCCAAACCCCATATTGTTACTGTCCCCCTATGCTGTGTGTGCATCCCCAATATTCGGCAAATATTAATACAAGGATAGATGAGCTGTCTGGTTCTATAATGTCCCCTTATCTTCAGATTCTTCCCCCACCTGAGTCAACAGATCAGAGGGCTCTGAGAAACTTAAAATGTTTCTCCACGCTGATACTGCGCTGACTAACTTTGAGGTGTGTGGAGAGTCTCTGTTCTTCAGGGTCTCTTGTCATAGGTGCATGGATTCTGTTTTTCTGAGATGAATGACAGCTGTCCGAGTGTGGGTCTAGGGGGGAAGACCCGGATAGATGGAGTGAAAGGGAGCTGTTGAGGAGCTGGTGACATGCATGCCCCATTCGTCTGTCCTCAGCAACACAGTCAGTAACCAAGACGGAGCTTCTTTCTCCCAGGACTAGGTTAAATCAAAGCAGGCTATAACATGATATATGCACCACGATCTAGTTTTCTTATACATCAGAAAATCACAATACCTTATCCTAAACACGTGTAAGTCTGAGGAGTGGTGTTGAGAGTGCTTTATGTTTCCAGTTTTTTGTTGTTGTTGGTAGTGGTGGTGGTGTTGTTTTCGAAGTAGGGTCTCACTGTAGCCCAGGCTGACCTGTGGAATTCACTATGTAGTCTCAGGGTGGCCTTGAACTCATGGCAACTCTCCTACCTCTGCCTCCCGAGTGCTGGGACTAAAGGCATGCACCACCACACCCAGCTCTTTTTTCCAAGGTTTTTTGTTGTTGTTGTTGTTGTGTGTCCTTAAAACTTCAATGTACAGACACACACACACATATTGAGACAGAGTCTCACTCTTTAGCCCTTGCTGGCTTCAAACTCTCAAGTACAGGGATTACAAGCATAGGCCACTATGTCCACCTTGCATATTTTTTCAAAAAACATTTAACATTTAATTAATTTATTTATTTGAGAAAGAGAGAAATAGGCAGAGAGAGAGAATGGGCACACCAGGACCTCCAGCTGCTGCACATGAACTCCAGACGCATGTGCCATCTTGTGCATCTGGCTTACGTGGGTCCTGAAGAATCTAACCTGAATCATTTGGCTTTGCAGGAAAGTGCCTTAACTTCTAAGCAATCTCTCCAGCCCCAGCTTACATTTAAAAAATTTTTAATTTATTTCTTTAAGAGAGAGAGGGAGAGAGGCACACCAGGGCCTCTAGCCACTGTAGACGAACTCCAGATGCATGCACCACCATGTGCATCTGGCTTATGTAGGTTCTTTGGAAGTGAACCTAGGTCCTTAGCCTTTGCAGGCAAGTGCCTTAACCACTAAGCAATCTCTCCAGTCCCAGCTTAATTTAATTTAATTTTTTTTTTTTTTTTTTGGTTTCTCAGAGTAGGGTCTCACTCTAGATCAGGCTGACCTGGAATTCACTATGTAGTCCCAGGCTGGCCTGGAACTAACTATCCTGCTACCTCTGCCTCCCGAGTGCTGGAATTAAAGGCATACACCACCACATCTGGCTTCCAGCTTACATTTTCTTTTAAAAGGAAAGATTTGTCCTTGTGCGCCAGAAGGAAAATATTTTCTAGCAGATACCTTCTCTGTTACTAACTGTTCTATGTTTCTGAAGTCAGACAAGATGGGCGTGCATGTCACACAGCGCCTCAACAGCCTTCTTTCACCTTCCCTTCCCTCCCCAGGCCACTGCTACAGTAACTAGACTGCTCTGCTGCCTGCATCAGGGTCCCTTCCTCAAAGTCCACTTACCTCCAATGTGTCTTGCACACTGCTGGGAGGTTAGATCAGCTCTGTGCACCTGCTTATGCCAGCCCCTACCCAAGCGGTACTGTTCTGGGCCAAAGTCTAGGCATGCTTCTGAGGCAGGAGAGGCAAGGAATCTCCAAGGGCAGGTATGTGAGCGCTGGCTAGTCGCCATAGTCACGGAGTCTGCAGCAGGGGTAAGCTGGCCACTCTGAGAACTAGGGCGGGCTGTAGCCTGGATCATCCTTGTGGGGAGACAGCCTTATGACCAGCTTCCTTCGACCTGCATTCAGTGGAACCAGATGCCACCTTGACATTGGGGTGAGGGTAGAGAGGTAGGTAGAAGTTCATGACAGGTCTAGAGAAGAAGAACATGACCCTGAGCTTCAAATTCTCAAATGGTTCAAAAGCTTGGACCCTTCTAGCTCCTAGGTTTCTTTTATTCCTCATTTACTTTATTATTTATTTATTTATGAGACAGACAGACAGAGAGAGAGAGAGAGAAAGAGAGAGAGAAAAAAATGGGTGCATCCAGGCCTCTAACCACTGCAAACAAACTCCAGACACATGTGCCACCTTGTGCATCTGGCTTTATATGGGTCCTGGGGAGGTTGTTAGGCTTTTAGGCAAGCATCTTAACCACTGAGCCATCTCCCCAGCCCCTAGGTTTCTTTAGGAGAAGCAAAAGTACTATCAATGGTTAGCCATGGACCGCCTAGAGGGAAGAACCACTTCAGTCCCCACCCTTGTGCAGATAAGCAAGCCTTTGAGAGGCTGGATGGTGCTCTGTGAAAACACTAAGGGGCATTTATCTCACTTGTGCATTTTCCCTCCATTAGCCCAGAAAAGTTACACTGGAAAAAGACAGTCTGCTTAGCATGTAGGCTGCTTATCAAATCAGGCTGCAACAGTTACAGTAGTCTCTGGCAGCCCGGCCCATTTAGTGAGTGTAGATGGAGAGGAATCAGGGATGATGACATATTATTAAGTGGAAAGAGCTTGTTGCAAAGAAGAGTGAGTCCATCTTTGTAAGAGAATATCAGAATATGAATAAACAGAAATGTCACAAACATTTCTATATGTGAGAGTAGGGCTTGGTTTATCAAATGCTTAATGGTAACATTTACTTATTTGTATTTCCAAATATATTCTATAGCCATCATTATTATTTTTAGAAACAGATACGAACTTATATGGTCTTAAGAGTTCCAAAACTTGTGATCTTGTGGTCTTACTAGATCCACTATATATTTTTTATAAAGATTTAAAAGTCCTTGTAAGTTAAACTATAATTTTAGTACTTGGATATAAATATTATTAACATTTTAATGTGGCTTATATTTTTTACCCACCCATATATTAACATAAATTCATACTACATTCAAAAAGCTTACCAGGAGGGAGGGAATTACCATGGGATATTTTTTTATAATCATGGAAAATGTTAATAAAAATTTAAAAAAAAAAGCTTACCAGATAGATATAGGACATCTGTATATATGCTATGGCTTTTTGTTCACAGCCAGTATCAAATAGTAGTTTAACATGTCTATCTTCATAAGCTAACAATGATGCATGGTATGAAATTGTTTTAGGGTCCCAAAATTTAAAAATAAATAGTCTTGACAATCAAACATCCAAATGTAAAAACTAGAAACTCAACCCATAACTGGCATTATAATAATAAAAAACTAAGCAAAAACAAGCAATACATCTAAATATAAAACCAAAACAGTAATTTTTTAAACTTTTTATTGACAACTTCCATAAATCTAGACAATATATCACCATCATAGCCCACCTTCCATGCCCTTCCTTTCCCCCTGCTTGAATCTCCCTTCCACTGAATCCCTTCTTCTTTCTAAGTAGACTTTCTTTTTTTCTTTCTATTATGCAGGTCTTGTGTAGTGTCAGCTACTGTAAGGTCATGAATATCAAGGCCACCTGGAAGACAGCATTGGAAGCAATCCTCCCCTTCATTTGGCCTTTACACTCTTTCCACCACCTCTTCCACAATGGTCCCCGAATCTTGGAGGCTGTAATAGAGATGTCTTACTTAGAGTTAAATACTCCACTGTCACATCTCAGCACTTTGGCAAGTTTTGACTTGCCCCAGAGGTCACTGCCATCTGGAAAGAGAATCTTCTCTAACCAAAAATGAGAATAGCATTAATATACAGGCATAAATTTAAGCGTTTAGAGGGCAAACAGGGAAATGGAAAAATTGGTTCTGAGTATCTTAAGGAGTACTCCTGACGTTCCAGGCTCTTTCATGTCTTTGTTGCAATGCCTGTAAAGTTCCTTCTGCATGGACTTCTTCTTCTGCCCAGTTCATGTGGGCCACACCCATTCACTCACTGTAGCAGATAGCTTCAGGTTCGCTGAGATGAATTTCCAGACCAGGCACAGTTATGGAGGAAGGGATATTTATTGAAGCTTACAGATCTAAGGGAAGTTCCATAATGGCAGAAGAAATTGGCCTGCTTTCACAGGACCAAACAGAGACAGAGAAGTACAAGCCTAAAGGTCAAAAGCCACAGCATACTTCAGGAACTCCAGCTAGGCACACTTTGCATATGTTTAGATTGAAATCTGAAACCTACCACCATACCTTAAGATCCACCCAGTGACACTGCCTCCAGCCAGGTGGCTGCAGATGAATATATTGGGGGCCATCTATTCAAACCACCACAGATGCAGATCCTAAGGAGAGAGCTACCCCATCATACCTCAAAAGGGCTCCAGCTGAAACTAAGAATAATTGGTGAAACAAGCAAGGGTGCTGTTTTCTTGGTGAACTGGGTACCAGCACAAGGGTGAAGGAGATCAACACAGAGAACAATCAACTCCTACCAAACCAGATATCCAGAGACACAGAAGCTCCCAACACCTCATCACTGAAGCAGACCCAAAATGAACCCACTATGGCTCAGGGGAATTTTGCAGAAGAGGAGGCGGAAAGGATGTCAGAGCCACACACTCAGTCATGATTCGCAGAGACATTTCTCCTACCCATAACTGTGGGCTAACTCCACAACGCATGACTCATATACCTCAACAAGGAGGGCCCAGGGGGAGGGGGCAGGACATGGATGAGCCTAACAATGGTACCAACTTGACTGTATTCACTGAGTATAAAACTAATTTAAAAAAAATTTAATTAAGAAAAGATAAACAGATAAAGCATATTTGTGTGTTTTAATAAAGATTATCTAGGGGTGAAATAAAATGCATCTTATCAACACTTAACCATTAAAATTAAAACAAATACTTTTCTTTAGAGAAAAAAAAAAGTTTCAATTAAAATTAAGGGCAGGGACCTGGGAGTCACGGTACTCACCAAAGATACAAGATACTTTTAAGAGTAAAACAGGCTGGGAACACCAGTCACTCCTAATGGGATACAGGTTAATTCTGTGTGGAATATGGTTCAGAAACATTATCTTCTAGTTATAAAAAGCCATGGGAGCCTCTAGACCAGTAAATTATGAGCCGAATCCAAATTGCTTAATATCTAGCCAAGTTTCTGAATTATGAAGGCATAATTAAGCTGAAGGTCTTACATGGGGAGTGGGGAAGGAGTAGAAATGCAGTCATATGATAACAGATTGTCTGCTAAAGAGGCTTAATCTAGAAATAAAAAGACTTCACACAAAATATGATCAAATGAAACAGTACTAACATTCTGAAGAAAATCATAAATCTCATTACCCCAAGTGGAGATCAAGAATGATAATGAACAATTCCACCTAAGACTTAGCTAATGAGCTATTAGGCCCAGTCATCCATCAACTTACAGGGATCAAATGTTTTAGGATGATTTCATGGAAGGGCTATTTGCCATCTTGGTCTCAGTATGCCAAGAGCTAAACAAGTTCTCTCTCCCACTCCACTACATCATAAAAAGCAGAGACTTTCATGTTGAGTTCTGAGGAGGCTCATACTGTTGAAGCAGCTATAGTTCATTAAGACTAAAATTTACGTTTAGAGGAAACAGCTTTCTGCAGATTTACTTTTCCCATGCCAACCTCCTAACAAAGTGAGCAATTAGCTTCCAAACTCGTGCCTCCCCTTGCAACAGTGGCTCTGCTTGTCTTCCCAGAGAAAGAAAACCTTAGACGTGCTGGTCATTAACTGAGCATTCCTGTGCTGATATCCCTCTACCTCACGAAAATGTTTTGATTCCCAGCAGCCAAGGGAATTTTTATAGCTTCATGTAGGAATTAAAACAATAATCAAACTTCAGGCAGCTAGCAATAAAGGTGAGATAGAAATGGTGAAGCTACATGTGTCAGACAAGATTTTTGCTTTTCATTTTCTTGCAGTACTTAGGATCAAGCCCAGGGTGTTGCACATGACTAGCAAGTGCTCTACCACTGAGATGAGGCTACATGAAAAGTAGAAAAGATGTGAGAGGTTTGGTGAAAGAATTACTCGAAACTTACAATAAAAGTAACCCAAGATGTGGTAATGCTACCGTCAGCTAACTGGGATTAATGCAATTAAACTCACAGAATGAGTCAAATACAAAATTTTAGGGCTAGAGAGATGGTTCAGTAGTTAAGGTGCTTGTCTGTAAAACCTAACAACCTGGGTTTGATTTCCTGAAAATTTACACATGTAAAGCCAGATGTACAAGGTGGTGCACGCATCTGGAGTTCATTTGCAGTGGCTAGAGGCCCCGGTGCACCCATTCTCTCTGTCTGCCACTCTTCTCTCTATTTCTCTCTGTAAATAAATAAATTAATAAAAATATTTTTAAAATAAAATGAAATGAAATTTTAAAGTAAATTCTTTTTTTTAAATTTTTTAAAATTTATTTATTTGAGAGCGACAGACACAGAGAGAAAGACAAATAGAAGGAGAGAGAGAGAATGGGCGCGCCAGGGCTTCCAGCCTCTGCAAACGAACTCCAGACACGTGTGGCCCCTTGTGCATCTGGCTAACGTGGGACCTGGGGAACCGAGCCTCGAACCAGGGTCCTTAGGCTTCACAGGCAAGCGCTTAACCGCTAAGCCATCTCTCCAGCCCTAAAGTAAATTCTTTGAAAAATGCTTTGATGGTCCAAAATGGGCATAAGCAGCAGGCGGGTGGGCAGTGCTGGGTCAGTGGTGGCCATACAAGAAGAGACTTGACTGACTCTCAGGTGCTTCAGTGCTCTGTGGCTCTGTTTTCCAGAACTGAGCACACAGCTGTCACGACAGCTATCTCTACATAGTTCCTTTCCTAAAACCTAGTGCTCCTGAGAGCAGTCTGATCTTACTTAGCTGTCTTTGTCCGTGACCAGTGATCAACTGCATATAACAGGTTCAGGTCTCTCCTACCAGGCTATTTTTAAGTAACTGGAAGTTTCAGTAGGTTACTGTGAACTCAGAGAAGAAAAGGAGAAAAGAAGGGCGACATGATGCAACCGGAGCTCAACTCAAGGACACCCAAGGGAGAGGCCACTGCAGAGAGAACAGAATGGCGATTTGAACCTCTTCGAAGAGGAGGCTCCTCGAGGCACCTGACTCCCTCCCAGTCTCCATACGACAGCAAACACACCGAGGGCCCTGCCTCCGCTCTCACTCCTGGGATGCCTAATATGGCTTTATTCTTCAGCAGAACAGCAGCCGCACCAATACCCACAGACAAGGGGTGTCCAATTGTTAAGAATACTGAGCTTATTTCTGTACACCTTGGAAAGAAACTGCAGCGTGTGTTGCTAGGCCCCTTCCTTTTGCCTTGGATGCTCCATTGCCCACTCTGGCCCTGCCCTCTGTCTCCTTCCGCACGGGGTGGATGCTTGAGTCTGAAAGAGCTTGCTGAGTCTGCAGTTCACATTCTCACGGATCCATTCCTGGAACTTTGTGCAGATGGATAAGTGCTTTGATTATCCTGTCTGATTTTAGACAATGGTCATTAAGTGACACAGGGGCCAAACCAGAGGGTGACTAAGGTAACCTAGCATGGGAAGACAATGGGAATGGGTAGAAAGGGAGATTAGCCTGAGGCTTCCTGGGATGCGTGTCAGGGGGCTCTGAGTGCTGGAGAATCTTGAGCTCACTGTACCAAGACAGATCCTCCCTGGGTCTAGGTGACTTTGCATTACCCATTTCCTGATTCTAGGAGAAGAGGGGAGGAGAGTGGATCGCTGTTGATGAGCAATAGAAGCCCCAGAGGAGGAAAGTCCCAAGTAAATATGCAAAAGGACTAAAAATAGAAAGAGAGAAAATGAGCCTAAACCACAAGTGTATTTTCTTCCAAGGTCCTGAACTCTCGCGTCTTAAGCTCCTCACTGTCAATGGCACTCTTTTACCAAAATAAGAGAACTTAGCTGAGGCAATGACCATATAAGGGAGGTTGAAGGAACAGTTCCAGAGAGGGTAGTATAAAAATACAGAAAGAACTTGTATGTCCTCTAAAGAGCAAATGCCACCAACGGCTCCAATTGATCACATGCCTTTGCATCTGTAGACCCTGCCACTTTCACAAAATGTGCCTTCAGGGCATGGAGGGAAATTTGGCCTTGCAATTCAGATTCCATTAACTTAGTATATAGTTAATGTGTTTAGAAATTTGGTCTCAGAACCAAATGATGCAGAGGAAGGCCCCAGGCACAAACTTTCAAGCAAATGATGGTGACTGCCTCCCATTTCAGTTTCCACCTGTCTTAGCTCCTGGTCTCACTGAGAGACAAGTCCTTCTGGCTGAAGGGTATGCCCTTCTCATGAAGAAATTACGAAGGTTCACATTCCATTTGAGACCCAGAGGACTTCCTCTTTAACAACATGTTTGGGGGCACTCTTCTTGTAGGTGGGGAGTCACTACAATCCATTTCCCCTGGGCTCAGGAGGAAGGGTTCCCTAGATAGCAGACACCATGTTTCAGGGCAGAGCTGTGGTTGCCCATGCAGCCATGGCTGTGTTTCCTGGCTAGGTGCGCACACAGGGACTTGTTAGAATTGGAGCAGAAGTGTGTTTGGGGGACAGGTCATCTCAGGCAGTAAGTTAAACAGAGGGGCCACAGCAGAAGGGGAGCCAGCGAAGCACAGTTGTGCAGGCCCTCGGGAAGAAGATTCTGAAGTCTCTTTATACGGCTGGAGAGATAGCTCAGCGGTTAAGTGTGCTTCCTGCACAGACACAAGGGGCTGACACCACCAGAGTTCAAATCTCCAGATCCCACATAAACAGCTGGCATGGCCATGTATGTGAGCTGTGTCTGTAACCCAGTTCTGCAAAGGAGAACAGAGAACAGGGAACCCCCCTCCAAAAAAAAAAGGTGAGAAATAAAGCACTTAGCCAATCTCTCTATTGTGGCTCTGAGGAACTCATCATACTTCTGCTGAATGCCAAGAAATCTGTCCAGAGACTCTCCCACTCCTGCTATTATGACAATCCCAGGGGAGCTGGGCACCTGGCTGGCTACCTCTGAAGAAAGGAGTTCCTAGAAGTTCACCTCCTTCGCACTTGCTGATGCTCCCTCCCTCCTCCTCCATGCCAACACAACCCCAACCTTCTGATGTAGAGCCCTGGGCCAACGCTAGGTGTTTCCAGAGTTCCCACTGCTGAGATACAAAGTTTTCCTCTATGGCTCACTTCGAATACAGTTGGATTTTTTTTTCATAGAGATTCCTGCTTGTTTCTGGCTTTTTCTAATAAGAACCACCACAGTAAATACCAACCTCAGGGAAATTGAGATGGGGGAGAAGGGATGCAAGAATATAACTTTGTAGAAAGAAAGAAAGAAAGAAAGAAAGAAAGAAAGAAAGAAAGAAAGAAAGAAAGAAAGAAAGGAAGGAAGGAAGGAAGGAAGGAAGGAAGGAAGGAAGGAAGGAAGGAAAGAAAGAAAGAAAGAAAGAAAGAAAGAAAGAAAGAAAGAAAGAAAGAAAGATTTGAAACCAAGAAAAAAGAGATTCCCGCTCAAAATAAAAATGATGGGAGAATGTTGGGGCTGGACACCACAGGCAAGTCTTACTCGTCACCCCTTTACTACATGGGCCCTGCAAGGGTACATACACATGCATACACCACCCACAAGCCACATCACACATGACACACACACACACACCACATCACACACTGCATGCATACAAACAGACAAATAAGAAAGAAAGAAAACGATCACAGATGCTTCTGTCTGTGACACTAACAAAAACCAGGTCAGTTTGAAGTTGCTTTCATTATCGATTTTATATTGTTGGCATACGACACCTATCTATTTACTGCATGGGGGCAGCCTGCTAAATGTGCTCTTGCCTACCAACACATCCTGGTGCCACGGAGTGTTCTTGAGCACCTGTTACAAATTCTTCTGAAAGCCAAGATCTGAGATATATTCTCAGAAAAAATAAAATACTAATAATAACCACCAATGGCCCAGTTAGAGATGAAGGCAGAGGCAGGCAGGGAGTTGGGGTGTCCATGTACTCTGTGTTCTCCAAGGACAGGCTTCTGCCAGGAGGGAGACACGCTGTCCCTCCTCTAGGGACAATCCTGCCACATTTGCCCAGTCTCCGGTGACTGCAGCATCATGGGAAGCCCAGACTGTATCCTCTGGTTGCTAAGGCAATTTAAAAATAGCTTCTGCAGCTGGAGAGGGGGCAGAGGAAGAAGAGACAATGATGAGTGGCCTCTTGGAGAAAAACTACTATGGGCCTTAAATCCTGCCACTGTGGGGGCTGGGAGGGGAGGCCGAGGGGGAGATCTGGGAGGGAGGTGTCTTGTGTTTACTGGGCTTCTTGCTGGGATGATGAGCAACCGTGTGTGTGTGTGTGTGTGTGTGTGTGTGTGTGCTGTGTCTTTGGTGTGTTCTTCCTGGGAACAAGCCAGTTGCCTTTAGAAAAGTCCCTGTCACTCCTTGAACCAGAAGCCAGGAGTATTGGCAGGCGCCGCACAGGAAAGAGCGGAGGTGTTCTGCCAGGACAAAGGCCAGGCTCTGCAGACCTGGCCTGTCAACATGTCAGTTCGCACAGCAGCAGAGAAGAGCGGGGGAAGCGCCCTGGGACTCTGCTGGGCTTGGGGCCAGCGACACCTTCAGCTTTCTGCACCAGGAATTCCCATTTTTGGTATCACTGCAAACAGGCTGGTGGCTATGGTGGGTAATACAAGCTGTTGTGGTTACCCTCGCGACGCTGGGACAAAACACCTGACCAAACGCAGATGGTGGGGGAAGATGTTTTATTTTGGCTTATCGTCTCCAAGGGAAGCTTCATGATTGCAGGGAAGAAGTGATAGAGCCGAGGCTGGACATCACCTCTGCCATAGCAGTTGAAAACAGCAGCAGGAGAGTGAGCTGAGCTCTGGCAAGGGGGAACTGGCGAAAACACTCCTGAGCCCTCTCCCAACAACACACCTCCTCCAGCAAGGCTCCACCCCCAAGTTGCCATCAGCTGGGGACGGAGCATTCAGAACATGCGATTTCATGGAGACATCTGATTCAAACCACCAAACCAGCCTTGGTCCCTGGCAGATGCTCCCTGTCTGTTGGGACATTTTCCCATCTCTGAGACTATGTTTAGGCCAAGGATCTTGAAAGGCTGACTTTAAAATTTTCTTGGTGGCTGATCAAAGAAGCTGCTTTGGACTAAATCTTTCTCCATCTTCTACAAGACTGTATCTTACCACTACCTAGCTTTGTGAGAAATATGAACAGCAGCTCTGTTTTTCAGAAAAAGAGCCAAGACTTAAGAAGTAAACTTATGTTGGAGACTTGCTTTTTGCTTTCTTTCCTCCTTTATCCCTTTCTTTCTTTCTTGCTTGCTTGCTTCTTACTTGGTCTTTTCTTTATTTATGATATCTATTAAGCCATGAATTCACAGGGAATAGGCTGAACCAGCTCGAATTCTTTTTCGTTAGTTCTCACACAGTGGGCCTCTCTGGG
This sequence comes from Jaculus jaculus, assembly GCF_020740685.1. Classification (NCBI taxonomy): domain Eukaryota; kingdom Metazoa; phylum Chordata; class Mammalia; order Rodentia; family Dipodidae; genus Jaculus; species Jaculus jaculus. Next base: position 135,190,335 of record NC_059106.1, on the reverse strand, counting down.
CCGAGCAGACTGCTGCTTCAGCTGTGCCCAGCTTCCTTCTCCTTCTGATCTTTTTCCTTCACCTGTTTCAGGAAGCTACCTTGGCTCTTAGAGTGCTTAAAATGCTCAATGTGCATATTGGGTTTCTTTTTTTGGCAAGAATCTTGTCCTTAACCTCCTTGTTCACAGCAATGCCCACAACATGCTGAGGAATGCTGTATGTAGACTCTTCCCGTTTTCTTATGGTAACATTAATGGGGCATTCCTTTCCGGACACTATCTGTTCACTTGACGTCTACGATGTCATTCTTGTTGTAGATTCGCATGTATGTGGCCAAAGGAACAACTCCATGTTTTCCAAAAGGCCTAGAGAACACGCACTGGACGCCTATCCTCTTTGCCTTTGTGTTCGTCATTTCGGCAAATTATTGGAAAACAGAGGTTCTGGCTGAACACGAGACTTTTTAATAAGCAGTTTATAACCCTCTCAAAAAAACTACAAAAATAACGCTGGGCGTGATGGCGCATTTAATCCCAGCACTCAGGAGGCAGAGGTAGGAGGATTGCTGTTAGTTCAAAGCCACCCTGAGACTCCTGAGTGAATTCCAGGTCAGCCTGTGCTACAGTGAGACCCTACCTTGAAACCCCCCCAAAAACTACAAAAATAAATTATGATACTCATGTCATAGAAGACTGTAAAGTAGAAAAAGGATCATTATAAGAAAAATATTCACAGAAAACAAAAATTCAACAAAAAAATACATCTTGAATTTTTTAATTAGGACATGTACGTATATAAATATTATTTTGTTAATTATTAAACATGTGTATAAGCACATAGTTATAACATATAGGCATTCTTTCAAAATTTTTTAGATGGGGAAGTCATAGTGGTTTTTCTTCTCTATTTTTCCTTATGTTTTAAATCTTATTTCTTCTTTCTTTCTTTCTTTTTCTCTCCCTCCCTTCTTCTTTCTGTCCCTCCTTCCTTCTCTCTCATTTCCTTGCTCTATTGCTTTCTTTGTTTTTCTTCTTTCTTTTGTGAGACATGGTCTCATGATATTACAGTTATAGTGCAAGCTATGAGGAGCTCACCTTCCTCCTGTCTGAGCCTCCGAAGTATTGGGATTACAGGCACTTGTGCCACAACCACCGCTTTTTGCTGTTGTTCAAGTTTTGTACAAGGGGCACTTGTAACATCTTAATGAAATTTTTTTAAAGTTCCTTATACCAAGGTAAAAGCTGTTCAAGTGAATTTACTAGTGGCCTGGTGGCAACAATGGTCTTCTGTGTACTTTAGAAACGTCTAGACAATGTAAATCAATGACAAAGCTCCTTGGAAGCAGAAGAGGAGAGATAAGACGGCCTCGCTAGTTTCTAAACTCAAATCACTGCTTTGAACTTAGCTTGCCCACAACCCTTCCAAGTGGACCCAGCCTCTCCACGGGCTGGTCTTGTCATCAGTCAGAGGCTCTTTTGCACTTTTCTGTCGGGACTTTGCCCACTGGGCAGAAAACATGGCAGAAAATGTGGGCTCAGGGAGAAGCCCCCCCAGGGCCAGAGTACCCACCTGGAAGAGCCCAGGCACAGACACTGCAGTCAGGGCCGAGGCCTGGCTTTGCTGAGGGCAGCGGGAGGACTGCCACTTGAGATCCTTCGCTAGTTCCCACAGCTTCCAGTTGCATGCAGTGACTCAAGCCAGCTTACATGCTCTCACACTGACCAGGGCACGAGCTGCCTTCTTCATCGCTCTAGACCTCATTGGCTCGCCTGTGCCATGAGTAAGCTAAGCTTGGTGAAACCCGAGGCTCCTTCTGGCTTTGTGTTTTCACAAGGGTTGTTTGGAGGTGAGGATGTGTATCTAACATGGTTGGATATCCCAAAATGCCATGTCCCCTCTCAAATCGTCGAGTTAATGAGCTGTATCTAGGACTCAGCCTGCTATGGCTTGGGTGGTGAATGCCCCGAAAGGCTCATGTGTAGGCTCCGATCCAGGCTGGCACAACTGGAAAGTGGTGAGGCTTTTAGTTAGAGCCTAGTGGGAAGTTCTTAGGTCATTGGAGGCTTGCCCACAGGGGTTGTTATAAGATTTTATTATTTATTTGACAGAGATAGAGGGGGAGAGAGAAACAGAGAGAAGGGAGAGAGAGAGAGAATTGGCACACCAGGGCCTCCAGCCACTATAAACTAACTCCAGACACATGTCCTCCCCCCTTGTGCATCTGGCTAACATGGGTCTTGGGGAGTTGAAGCTGGGTCCTTTGGCTTTGCAGGCAAATGCCTTAACTACTAAGCCATCCCATCAGCCCATAAGATTTTATTATAAGATTCTCTCTCTTTCTGTCTCTCTCCTTTTCTTTCCTGCCTCCTGGCTCACAGCGTGATGTACTACGCTCAGCAGAGACACAAAGGGATGGAACCCCTCAATCTTGGGCTAGAATTGTGAGAATCGTGAACAACAACAAAAAAAAACCTTTGCTCTTTACAAGTTAATGGCTTTCAGTATTTCATTATAGTGACAAGTGGCTCACTAATACACAGACACAGGCTGGACGCCAAGAGCTAACACAAGTTCACAAAGGTATTTTGTTTTTTTCAGGGTGTTATGCAAAAACATATGACTTAAAAAGGAAAAAAAAAAAAGATATACATACCAGTATTTGAGAATAGGGACATTTGGAATAAAAGCTTGTGTTTCTGGATTTTCTTGGAAAATCATAAAAATATTCACTGAATCGTCATGAAAAACCTGCTGGATCAGAGTGGTGTCCACTCTAGAAAAGAGATGTGGTCTCACCGTTGCCTGCCTCCTCTTACACTCTGAGAGTAAATGTCAGATGCTGTTATATTTTTCTTGTATCAAGTCCTCATTCATTCATGTTACCCACTTGTTTTATAAGCATCTGAGTTTGCAAACTTTGATTCCCTGCGGGCAGAGATCACTTTTGGATTTTCTTCAATGCTTTTCTTCGTAAGAATACACCCAGGTCCTCAGTAAATCCTTGGTGAATGTGATCACACCGTTTATAGCTACCTAAAATGAAAGGGGTGGTAGGAAGTTGATCAAGCTTTGTGTTTGGAGCTTTATGTGTTCTTTGTGAATCTTTCCTCTTCCTCACGATGGCTGAAGGGTTTGCTCCTAAGAGAAAGCCACTGGCGAGCAGAGCCCTTCTTCTTATATAGCTGAGTCCCTTGGCTGTGTCTAAGGATGTTTTACTAAGGCCAACTACACACTTAGAAGAGGACTTGGCAGATACCTTCATGAATAGAGAAATAGGATTCCAGAATTTCCTCATATATCACTTTTGACACTTAGTCAAAAACACAAGAAAAGACTGATTTTTTATGAGAGAGTGAGCAAGAGAGAGAGAGAAAGAGAGAATTGGCACGCTAGGGCCTCCAGCCACTAAAATCGAACTCTAGATGCATGTACCACCTTGTGCATATGTGTGATCTTGTACATATGCCACTTTGTGCATCCAGCTTATGTGGGATCTGGGGAATCAAACATGGATTCTTAGGTTTCATAGACCAGTACCTTAACCGCTAAGCCATCTCTCCACCCCTTGACTTTTTTGGGGAGACAGGGTATCAGTCTATTCCAAGTTGACCTGGAACTCATTCTGTAGCCCAGCTTAGTCTCAAATTCATAGTGATTCTCTTACCTCAGCTTCTTTTTTTTAAATTTTTATTTATTTATTTGAGAGCGACAGACACAGAGAGAAAGACAGAGGGAGAGAGAGAGAGAGAATGGGCGCGCCAGGGCTTCCAGCCTCTGCAAATGAACTCCAGACGCGTGTGCCCCCTTGTGCATCTGGCTAACGTGGGACCTGGGGAACCGAGCCTCGAACCGGGGTCCTTAGGCTTCACAGGCAAGCGCTTAACCGCTAAGCCATCTCTCCAGCCCATTACCTCAGCTTCTTAAATTCAGGGATTAAAGGCATGGGCCACCATGTCTGGATTAGAACATACGTTTTGTGCCAGCTATCTGAAAACAGAATCTTTATTTTGTTTGACACTGTGGGTTTAGATAAGCTGCCAATAAATAGAGTGAGAGCAATATTGAAAGCCATGCTGGAGAGCGGGGAGTCAGGGTATGCATTTCAGCCTGTCCCCGCTCTCGGCCTTGCCTGTCATTGTCCAGCCTCTCCTGCTTGAAATACTTCCACTCCCCTGAGATTTTACTTGGGTTGAAGTGTAAACATGCTGTAGAATAGGACAGGGACGACAAAGAGTAAGTCACATACAGTTAGTTAAAGAAAATAATGAGTAAAGCAATAAAGATATTTCATTTAGAAATCAGATAGGTATATCTATGGAGAGTTTGGTGGTGTTATCTGGACAAGACTCTGGGCTTAGAAGTATAGATTGGAATTGTGTCAGAAAAAAATGGCATTAATGACATTCTATTTAAAAATTGGAGGGCTGGGCTGGAGAGATGGCTTAGCGGTTAAGCGCTTGCCTGTGAAGCCTAAGGACCCCGGTTCGAGGCTCGGTTCCCCAGGTCCCACGTTAGCCAGATGCACAAGGGGGCACACGCATCTGGAGTTCATTTGCAGAGGCTGGAAGCCCTGGCACGCCCATTCTCTCTCTCTCCCTCTATCTGTCTTTCTCTCTGTGTCTGTCGCTGTCAAATTAATAAATAAAAAATAAAAATATATTTTAAAAAATTGGATATAGTTATTTTTTAAAAAAAAAAATTCTTAGTGGGGGCTGGAGAGGTGGCTCAGCGGCTAAAGGTGCTTGCTTGCAAGGCCTGACAGACTGGATTTGATCTCCTAGTACACATGTAAAGCCAGATACACAAAGTGGTACATGCATCTGGAGTTCCTTTACAGTGACAAGAGACCCTGGTGTACTTTCTCCCTCCCTCATTCCCTCCCTTCCTCCCTCCTTTTTTTTTTTCTCCTTTCTTTCTCCTTGCAAATAAATAATTAAATATATTTTAAGAAAATAAATTAGTTTAAAAATTCTTAGGGTAATGGTTTTCATCCATGGTAAAGTTGGATGCTTCCTAGTAATAATATCTTCAGCTGCTTCTAGCAAAAGCCACTGTAGTGGGAGAACAAGGTACAGGATGTGTGGATCAGCCCTCCATCCCTACAACCAAACACCCAAGATGACTTGAAAGGGTTACTGTGAAGGAGTGTGAGGCAATGCGCATCTTGTGTGGAAGGGGGGAATGTCTACAGCATACTGTTGTAGTGATGGATTAATGAAGCTCGTACATTTCATCTCAGAGTCTAGGCTCCAGATGTTATAGTCCTTCATTGCTTGGCCCCAATACTTTGGGCCTGTAGCAGCAGAGTGAATGGTGGTGAGTACATATTACCATGGAGGTTTCTCCTCTTCATGGGGACCAGGCAGTAAAAGGAAGAAAGGAAGAGGTGAGGGTCCCCCTATCTCCTTGAAGGGCACAACCCCAGTGATTCAACTTCCTTTTCCTAAGAGGTCACCACCCTCTAACTGCACAACAGGCCAGGGACTAAGCCTTCAGCAACACCAGCCTTTGGGGGACACTGCAAATTCAAACTATAGCAATGGTAATCTTCTAATCACAGCTAACATTTCCCAGATATCGCTCTAGCTTTCGCCATTTCTGTTTTTGCCAGTTGGGACCCTAGCATTCACTGTAGACACTTGAGTCTAAGAGTTCAACTTCCACTGGAGATCTGGATCAGATCGTTGCCTGATCATGTTCTGCAGCTGCCTACAAGTAAATAATAATTCCTAAAGGTTTCAGTTTCCTTCTTCTTATTATTTTTTTATTTTTATTCTTTGAATATTTCATTGATTTGTTTGTTTGAGAGAGAGAGAGAGACAAGGAAGAGGCAGAGAGAAAGAGAGGATGGGCGCGCCAGGGCTTCCAACCACTGCAAACAAACTCCAGGCGCATGCGTCCCCTTCTGCATCTGTTTTACGTGGGTCCTTGGGAATCGAACCTGATTCTTAGGCTTTACAGGCAAACACCTTAAGCACTAAGCCATTTTCCCAGTCTTTTAACTTTTTTATTATTGACAACTTACATAATTATAGACAATAAGCCATGATAATTCCCTCCCACCTCACTTTACCCTTCAGAACTCCACTCTATCATATCCCCTCCTTATTTCAATCAGTCTCTCTTTTATTTTAATGTCATCTTTTCCTCCTATTATACTGGCCTTGTGTAGGTAGTGGTTTCCTTATACATCTGTAGCAATGCAATCGTGGGGCCAGAATCAATTCATTTCCCAAAGAAGTTAGTAGTTAGGAGCAGCGTACTTGTACTTACATGGGCTTTTCTCATTAGCTTGAAGTCAGTTCAGGTGGGCACCTCACCTGGATCCTTCAGTGCAATGGTATGTTACAGACTTGATCACCTTCCTCTCAAGGTGTGGATTATCCTACCTTCCTGCACCCAGTGGAATATTGGTCCAGTTCTTGCTTGCATCAAGGACCTCTTGCAATTTCCCTTGGCACTAACTGCTCTATCATTCAGGTTTGTATACAACTGCAAAGGTTCCCTTTGGTATGGGATTTACGTGAAGATGCACAGGAGTCATGGAGTAATAAGGAGTCACCCCACAAGGTGCCCGGTTACTTTCAATCCAGATGATGCTAAAGCCAAGAAGTACAACAGCTGTGGTGAACCAGGGTGTGTGTGTCAGGGGGGCGGGTAAAAAAAAAATACCCAACAATGAAAGTTTGGTGATATTTGGGTTATGACCTTAGCTTGAGAGATCTGACATTTATATTTCCTGAAATAGAGAATTTGACTGAGTCAGGTGGCTGCCATCCAAATAGAGTGCCTCCACTGGGAAGTGATTCATGCCAACTTTTCCCATGGTATTTAGCCTGCCTTGTATTTAGTCAGTCTATGGACCCATCATTTGGAGTGAGGTCATCAGAATTGTGCCACTTGGTTCACTTGGCAAGATTCTAAGAAATTGGTACAGGAAGGAGCCTATTTGAATCCCTTTAACTAACTGGTACTTGTGGGTCAGGCATTCATGAAAACTTCTTAAATTCATGAATGATGCCTTCAACTGGTTAAGTATAATTATTCTCCAGAGACATTTTTATAATTGCAGCTAAAGTCCTAGTGGTGCTAATTTTTCAAAACATTGACTTCAAATTTAAGGCCGTCTGGAGTTCTTCGAATTGACTTTTAATGTCTCTGTTACTGTGTAATTTATTGAGTGTCAATGTAGGTATCTGTTCACATAGCTTTTTGTTGTTGTTGTTGTTTTTTGTTTTTTGTTTTTCAAGGTAGGGTCTCACTCTGGCCCTGGAATTCACTATGTAGTCTCAGGGTGGCCTCAAACTCATGGCGATCCTCCTACTTCTGTCTCCCGAGTGCTGGGATTAAAAGCGTGCATCACCACACCCGGCTTTCACATAGCTTTTATAAAATATTTTGTTCATTTTTTATTTATTTGAGAGTGACAGACACAGAGAGAAAGACAGATAGGGGGAGAGAGAGAGAATGGGTGAGCCAGGGCTTCCAGCCTCTGCAAACGAACTCCAGACGTGTGCGCCCCCTTGTGCATCTGGCTAACGTGGAACCTGGGGAACCGAGCCTCGAACTGGGGTCCTTAGGCTTCACAGGCAAGCGCTTAACCGCTAAGCCATCTCTCCAGCCCTCACATAGCTTTTATAAATAACTTACATTCATAAGGAACATCCCCTAGAGCTCTTTTGACATTTAAATATAGCAAATAAAATGGCTACTGTAAACTGTACTAGAGGGACAGGCTTCTAAGGAATGTGACTAGATACTCTTTCAAAATAACCCAACGTATAAGTCAACAACCAAAGGTGGAAGATACAGAGAGACCAAAGAAAGAGGCAGACAATAAAGGGCACTTGCATCCAAGGCAATAGCATGAGAAGCAGGACTCCTACAATACAAGGCAGGAAGAAAAGGTTCATATGCTAACTTGACAAAGGTGAATTCCAGCCACCAATTGTACCTAGACTTCTCAAAAATAATAATTAAAAAAACTGTCTGTGGGGGCTGGAGAGATGGCTTAGAAGCTAAGGCGCTTGCCTACAAAGCCTAATGACTGGCGTTTGATTTTCTGATAGCCACATAAAGCCAGATGCTCAGAGTGGTGCGTGCACCTGGAGTTCGTTTGCAGCAGCTGAGACCCTCGTGCACCCATTTACTCTCTCTCGCTCTGTCTCTCTCTCCTTCTCTCTGCCCCTCAATGCTTGAAAATAAATAAATAAAAGCATTTTTAAAAGCTGTCTGTGGCCAGCATAACATACTTAGCCATCTGAATGACTTTGTTTATCCCACTGGGTTCAGAAGGCATCCCAGGGTCATGTAATGAGCAAACAGGCAGTCATGATCAGGATGACGACAGTCATGTTAAGCTAGATCCCTACAGGTACATAGAAAATAAATAATAAATTTAAAGACATCTGTAGTCATAACAAAGGCACATCTATCTCTGCAGCTGGCATGGTCATTAGGAGTTGTGCTGCTCTGAAGAAAGGAGCCCAGGTATTAACACCCCTTATCACCAGATTCAGAATGACTATCATATAGGGTTTGCGATACTTCATAGGATCTCTGGGAGGCAGTTCCTGGAGGACTCAGCCTCAGTCCCCAATTCTCAGAGTTCCACCCAGCAACTAGGTCATTGGGTGTCTCAGCTTTAAGACGGCAATGGGGAAACGACCACAGCATCCCTCCAACCTCACCCAGTGTGCTTGCTGGATCATTTGCTTTGTAGATTGTTCTGGAACAGCTCCTCCATGATTCTCATTGCTCCTCGCCCCACCCCTTACCTTGGGGAAACTTACAAAAGAAAAGAAAGGGGAGGAGCTATAGCCCCACACCTGCAATGCTTATAGTGGTTGCATCTGATTCTCTGCCACCTACTTGTACTCCAGTCTGGAGCCCCCTCATTCTAGGCTGGTAGCTTTGTTGATCTAGGTGGCTTGTTATAAGCGATGTCTATGTCAGTTTTAAAGACTTTATTTATTTGAGAGAGAGAAAGAGAGAGAGAGAGAGAGAGAGATAGAATGGGAGAGAGAGCAAATGGGTAAGCCAGGGCTTCCACCCACTGCAAACTCCAGAACCCTGCCCCACGTTGTGTATCTGGCTTACGTGGACACTGGGAATCAAACCTGGGTCCTTAGGCTTCACAGGCAAGCACCTTAACCTCTCAGCTATCTACCCAGCCCCAATGTCTATGTTTTTAACCCTGATGGATCTGAGCCCCAGAGCCATGGCAGCTATCCTCTATTCTTAACCTTGACTGCTGAATATTTTCCTCTGTGCCCTTGCAAGCCTGGATGGTGACTCCTTTTCTTGTATACTATTGACACAAGTAGGCAAAAGTGACCTACAATAGCCATAGCTGGAAATGACCTGAGAACTTTGAGAGGGGAATTTTCTCCCTGACCTCTAGAACAAACTCTTAAACTCATAAAGTCAAGAGTAATACAGATGGGAAAGAAATTGCCCGTGTGAAACAGTGATGGTAACTGGGATAATGCTGGGCTCTCTCCCGTGGTTTCCTGGACTCATATATTTTATGAGCTAAGGACCCATGCCCATGCAATGGCAGTTCATATAGCATATGAATATATTTAATCTCAGGACACCTTTATATGCTCTTAAAAATTATTGAGGGCCCCTACAAGGAGCTTTTGTTTATGTGGGTGACATCTGTTGTTGTTGCATTATTAAATTCACACATTTTAAAATACTTCTCTTCATTTGAAGATGACAGTGAGAGAAATACCTTGCATGTTAACAGAAGCAACATTTTAGTATAATTATTATGAAATCAATTTTGGCCTAATGCTCATGGAACTTGAAGATAATATCTGAAAGTGTCAATTTGTTCCAGGACAAAACTTGGTAAGTGAATTTGAGTAGTCTTGGCTGATAATGCCTGCTTCTTAAGAGAAGATATGGAATGTGTCATCATTTTGCTAAAGGCTGCTCTACTTTAGTGAGATTGCTTCCTTTGTTTGCTGCTTAATTCCTCTGCCAACAATATGAAGTGTTATTCCTCACTTCCAGTGTAATCTGCCCGGATAGCAAGATTCTTCATGTTAACTTTGTTTAATCCTTGACTAGTCAGGAAGAAAACTATCACCATTATGAAAGAAGTTACATTATATTACCATTACTTTCTATGGTTTTAAGGGCTGGAGAGATGGCTTAGTGGTTAAGCGCTTGCCTGTGAAGCCTAAGGACTCTGATTCAAGGCTTGATTTCCTGGGACCTACATTAGCCAGATGCACAAGGGGGCGCACGCATCTGGAGTTCGTTTGCAGTGGCTGGAGGCCCTGGCGTGCCCATTCTCTCTTTCTCTCTGCATTCTTTCTCTCTCTGTCTGTGTCTCTCAAATGAATAATAAAAATTTAATTAAAAATCTTTAGAAATTTTACTCAAGATCGTGACTGCTGGGTTATAAAGGGGTTTGAGGGATATGGCCACCTGACAGCATTCTGGACTGGATGTTGAATCAAGACCTCACCACTGCCTCCTGTAACACTGTGGAGTTGAAAACTCCAAAGGGAATGGTGTTACATGACATCCTGACTGAGATTCACTTGTTTGTGACCCAGAGTTGACTTCCCATCTTCCATTTGATTATATTTATCAACCACACTGGCAGACATTGAGTACGAACTTTCTATTAGCACCGTAGAGAAGATTTAGCCAAGTTCTACCATGGATGCTTTTCAAGTCACCAAAGACCTGATTGTCTCAAAAATCTAGATCCTCGGAGGCCTATTGGGCACGTGTTAGAGCCAATGGGGACTGGAGAACAGAGGACTGAGTCACAGAGCAAAGTGCTACCCTGGACTACAGTCACTCCAGGTCTTGGAAGTGTCTGTCTTGGGCATGGATGGGCAGATATTAGATGTACTCTCTGTGGATATTTGAAGCAGGGATCTACAAAGAGGCATTTATATATGCATAATTATCACCACACTGCCTATTTGTCTTTTATTTTTAAAAATAGTCTTTTGGGCTGGAGAGATGGCATAGCAGTTAAGGCACTTGCCTGCAAAGCCAAAGGACCCAGGTTCAATTCCCCAGGACCCACATTAGCCAGATGCACACGGTGGTGCATGTATCTGGAGTTCGTTTGCAGTGGCTGGAGGCCCTGGCATGCCCATTCTCTCTCTTTCCCTTTCTCTCTCCCTCCCTCTCTCTTAAAAAAAAAAAAAATAGTCTTTCGGCGGGGGTAGTGTTTACAGACCTTGTGCTTTGGTTGTTAGAATGACAGGACTTAACCCAGTTGTACTGGAGCATGAGGTTTTTTCAAACCCAATATTCTTCAAGTGTGCGCCAGGTCAAGATCAACCTCTCCAACTTCATGAATCTACAGTCTCTGTGTTTATGTTTAAATCAGTTCTGATGGGTCTCTGGCCCAACTTATTGTTTTACTACATTTCAGATTGGTCTTTGGCCTGCTGTGGTGGTAAACATTTATAATCCCAGCACTCAGGAGGCTGAGGCAGGAGGATTATGAGTTTGAGGCCTGGCTGGACTAGATAGGGAGTTCCATGTTAGCCTGATCAACATACTGAGACCCTATCTCAACAACAATAACAAAAACTGGTATTTAAAAAATATATATATATTTGTACTCTTAAAGCAGAAGACTGAGCAGCAGGTTTCAGATTCTATTGTTGGCAGCAGGAGAGAGACCTTAAATACAATACAGTTAGCCTTCAGTATGTGCCTCTGGGGCCAGTGGCTGTGTATTCCTCACTTGTTAATGGGAGCTGCCATGTGACATTAAGCCTGACTCCAAGCTTAGACCTGCTGGAAGGTTGAGACTATGTACAGGTGTGCTAATCTGCTTGGCAGAAGTTTCTCTGAATTTATATAAAATTCCTCACAATTACAATATAGCAGCCTGCTTGCTTAGTATTTAAAAATTGTTATTTCCAGCCAGGCGTGGTGGCACCCACCTTTAGTCCCAGCATTCGGGAGGCAGAGGTAGGAGGATCGCCATGAGTTCAAGACCACCTTGAGACTACATAGTGAATTCCAGGTCAGCCTGGGGCAGAGTGAGACCCTACCTTGAAAGAACTTTTAAAAGAAAAAATTATTATTTTGATTAAGTACATGACTACATAACATGTAACATTTTCAGGCAGCTGAAGCCCTTTCTTCAAAAAAAAATGGAGCTTTTTTGATGTATATGTGTGTGTTTGTGAGTATGTGAATGCAGATATGCATGTACCTGTGTGGGCATGCCTGTGGAGGCCAGAAGTTGATGTTAGGTGTCTTCCTCAATTGCTCTCCAATCACCATCGTCATCATCAGCATTGATTTTTGGAGGTAGGGTTTCACTCTAGCCCAAGCTGACCTGGAATTCACTACATAGTCTCAGGCTGGCCTCAAACTCATGGCAATGCACCTCTGCCTCCTGAGTGATGGTGCATGCCTGGCTTATCTCCACATTATTATTATTATTATTATTATTATTATTATTATTATTATTGTGAGACAGAGTTTCTCGCTGAACCTACAGCTCACATATTCAGCTAGAGCAGCCAGCTAACAAGCTTCAGGGAGTCTTCCCCCGCCCCCACTGCTCAGCACTGTGACTGCAGGCATCACTGTCAAGCGGCTTGCACGTAGATAGATGTGGGGCTCTGAATGCGGGTCCCCGGGCTTGCATCACACTATACCCATTGAGTTGCTTCTCCAGTCTTCTAAAACTCCTCTTATTAAAAAAAAAAAAAAAAACAAAAAACATGGGCTGGAGAGATAGCTTAGCGGTTAAGCACTTGCCTGTGAAGCCTAAAGACCCCGGTTCGAGGCTCGGTTCCCCAGGTCCCACGTTAGCCAGATGCACAAGGGGGCGCATGCGTCTGGAGTTTGTTTGCAGAGGCTGGAAGCCCTGGCGTGCCCATTCTCTCTCTCTCTCTCCCTCTATCTGTCTCTCTGTGTCTGTCACTCTCAAATAAATAAATAAAAAATTAAAAAAAAAGACAGAGAAAAGAGAGACAGGAGGAGGAGAGGGAGAGAGAGAATGAGTGTTCCAGAGCCTCTAGCTACTGCAAATGAACTCCAGATGCATGCACCACCCTGTGCATCTGGCTTTACGTGGACAATGGGGAATCAAACCAGGGTTGTTGGACTTTGCGAACAAGTGCCTTAACTGTTGAGCCATCTCTCCAGCCCTGAAATCCCTTTTTAACAAAAAGTCCAAATCTCCTCAGATAATTTTCTTTAAGTTTTACTTTCTCCAAATCAGGTCTAAATATAAGAATATAAAGAGGAGAAAAGAGCACTTCCAGATATTTTTTTCATCAAAATCCATTTTGGGATTCCCACAGGTCTCTGCAAAATCACAAAGATTTGTTCTTTCACTTTATAAAGTGAGAGGTGCTAGAAATAATTAGAACTCTTTGATATGCTGCTATTAGGAAGTTTCATTGGAAATTTCTCAAATCATAAGAGATACATAAATTTGGGTAGATAAAGCAATTTATTAATATTGAGATCTTGGAAATCTTTTCTCCATGTGCTTTAACTTCAGAGGAAAAACTGGCCTAAACTTTGTTGAGTTTCTATATTTGTCAGAACCCTGCCGATGCTTGGTGTAGAACTGTGATGTTAGTCATCATTTCAGTTACTATTTAAAATTTTTGCTTGGTCACGGTCTGATGTGCTTAGTTTGAATATTGTATATCCTACACCACTGATTTTTTTTAATTATTTTTTATTAGAGAGAGAGAGAGAACTGGCACACCAGGGCCTCCAGCCACTACAATTGAACTCCAAACATGTGTGCCCCCTTGTGCACATGTGTGGCATTGCACCCTTGTGTCACTTTGCCTCTGGCTTACATGGGAACTGAAGAGTCCAACATGAGTCCTTAGGTTTTGCAGGCAAGCACCTTAACCACTAAGCCATCTCTCCAGCCCTACACCACTGATTTTTTTTCAAGGTAGGGTCTCACTCGAGCCCAGGCTAACCTGGAACTCATTATGTAGTCTCTGGGTGGCCTCAAACTCATGGCAATCCTCCTACCTCTGCCTCCCGAGTGCTGGGATTAAAGGCAAGCTACACCAAGCCCAGCTACACCACTGATTTTTAACTGAGGATGGACATTAGACTTACCTATGGAGTACTATAACATAGCCCAGGTGTCTGTAAGATTTAATGAGTCACTTTATATTCTTGGCATAGTTCTAGTAGATGCTTGATATAATCTGTGTATATTCCTAAATTATGTCTCAATATTACTATGTTATATCTCAAAGTTTTCTTCCATAAAATTATGTTCTTCTAGCCAGATGTGGTGGCACACGCCTTTAATCCTAGTACTCAGGAGGCAGAGGTAGGAGGATTGCTGTGAGTTCGAGGCCACCCTGAGACTACATAGTGAATTCCAGGTCAGCCTGGACTAGAGTCTAGAGTGAGACTCTGCCTTTAAAAACCAATATATATATAATGTGTGTGTGTGTATATATATATATATATATATATATATATATATATATATATATAAAATCCAAATTTTGTAATTCAGATGTAACGTTCACAAACTTCTCTGGAAATAGACTTAACCATTATCCTTAGAGACATGTTATCTATAAACATGGCATGGAATGGTTTTATTATCTTTTTTTTGTTTGTTTGTTTTTTTGGTTTTTCGAGGTAGGGTCTCACTCTGGTCCATGCTGACCTGGAATTAACTCTGTCATCTCAGGGTGACCTTGAACTCACGGCAATCCTCCTACCTCTGCCTCCCGAGTGCTGGGATTAAAGGCGTGCGCCACCACGCCCGGCGGTTTTATTATCTTGTTATATAGGTCACAGAAACAATCAAATTTCCTTGTCAGAATGCTTCCTATAAAATGTCGTCAGAACTTTACATTGGAAAACTATCAATAATAAATTAATCACAGGCATTTTCTCTATCATGTCACAGTCTTTCTGAGGATGCTTGCCTGAAGGTTCTGAGATTTGCTACAAGGGAGACCCATCTCATAGCCCCAGAGGGGGCTGTGCCAGGGACTTCAAATTACTGACACTTCAAAGTATAGACTTGTGAGTACATTCCTTTGAGGCATCACTGAGGCAACTTTCATGCCATCTTAGTGGACTGAGTGTAAATTTGTAGGGCTGTTAGAATACAGGTCCATGAAATTGGTAAATTAAGATTCGGGGCTGGAGAGATGGCTTAGCAGTTAAGTGCTTGCCCATGAAGCCTAAGGACCCCAGATCGAGGCTCGATTCTCCAGGACCCACATTAGCTAGATGCACAAGGGGGCGCAGGCAACTGGAGTTCGTTTGCAGTGGCTGGAAGCCCTGGCGCACCCATTCTGTCTATATATATCTGCCTCTTTCTCTCTCTGTCACTCTCAAATAAATAAATAAAAATGAAGAAAAAAAGTTTAAAAAAAAGATCCAGTGGAACAAGTGTTCATTACATAAGACTGAATGAACTAGTGAGGAAAAGCTTTTGTGGGTATACTTGAAGTTTAAAAGTTCTAGTTTTTCAGATTTAAAAGTAAGCACATTGTCTTTCCTCTAAAACTTTCTGTAACCTACAGTGATTTATTAGACTCTGCTTATATACTGCAAGATAGCATCTTAAAATGATACCTGATTCTCAGTGCGTCCTTCTAAAATCAAAAACTTATTAAGTCTTAGTACTTTTGTGGCAATATATTTACCAAGTTCAGTAAAACTCTATTTAAAATATCAGAAGATAATTGGGAAAAATCATTTTAAAAACCAAGGTCTTGTCTGGAAAGTCAGATTTGTCAATGATCTTACTAAATGGAACTTTGGAAGCTAGTACTTATAAAGGCTTCCCAGGAAAATCAGCTTGAGTCTTGGTTCTCAGAGTCCCCACCTTGTGGGGCTGAGGCTTGAGTGAGGCTGGGGTCTACTCTACACACTAGCTGACTCTGGGCTGGTAGTGGTATCTCCGTGGCTCCTAGCCAGACACCCCAGCAGCCTCTCAGCAGGCAGCCTCCATCTCATGATGCAGCAGCTAAAATCCTCTGGACGCAGACAGATAAGAGCAAGCAAGGAGGAAATCCCATTCCTTTTTATGAGCCAGTCACATTGTCACTTTGACCTTACTCGGTTTGCTAGAGGTGAGTCACTAAGTGCAGCCCCAGCTCAAGGAGAAAGGAGTGAAGATTCACCTCTTCAGAAAAGGAGTGTCAAAAAATTCTGGACTCATTTTTTTTTCTTCTGATATTTTATTTATTTATGAGACAGAGAGGGGAGGGAGAAATAAGCCAGATGCACATGGTGGCACATACTTGGAGTTTGTTTGGACTCGTTTTTAAGTCTACCACAACCTGCTTCCCAAGCTGGCTCTTCCCATCATTTTATCTGTCGTCTTCATCCGTGAGCAACTAGTGATTGAATGGGTGAAACAGTCTTGTCTACTAATGCAGGAAAAACAAAACAGATTACGATTGTGTGTTATTTTAGAGGCATAAGAAATGCCAGGAAAGGACAATAAATTTGGGGTGACTTCATGAAGGAAGCAGCATTTTCAACACTGCTAACATTTATGGGGTGTAATATCAGAAGGACAGGACTGGCTGTGTGAAAGCGTCAAGGTGAAAGGCAGTGCAGAGGCCTGCAGAACGGAGGAACGGAGAACAGCACAGTGTCACCAGAAACAATTAAAATAAAATAATGACTTTTTAACAGTTTTTAAATGGTGCAATGGTTCAAGCACTTGCTCTACAGGCCTGCTAACCAGAGTTCAGATCCCCAGTTCCCACATAAATCTGGGAGCAAAGTGGTCTTTGCATCTGTAATCACAATGCCCCCCCCCCAGCACTGGAAAGTGGAGTCGGGAGAATCTTGAAGCTCAGGGCCTTCCCTGTCTCAAACAAGGGAGACCAACACCCTCAGGTTGACCTCTGACCTCCACGTGCACAACATGGCTCATGTGTGCCCATACACACATGTTACACATAACAATGTCAATACAGAACTGGTGTGAGATGATGCTCCAGAGAGATGTTAACAGAAGAGGAGGCTGTTTAATGTTGGATGATGAGAAGCCTTACATTTCAAGGTCAAGACGTTTGAAACCCAGGAAAGGTTTCTGGATGAGCCACTGATGTAACTAGATCCCTGCCTTAGAGAGGTAACCCTGGTGATCTTGCAAAGATGGGGTCAGAAGAGGAGAGGCTAGAAGTAGGGTGGAGGATGGGATGCTACTGAGATGGACAGTATCCAGAGGGTAGCTTAGAGGCCCTCCCTGCTAGTGCACACTGAAGTCACACAGGGTAATTCTAAAATCACAGACAGACACACGCAAGTTCTTATTTAAAGATTCAAATATTTAACATTTGACAGAAGTGGGCTTGGGCATCTCACAGGAATTTAATTTGCCACCCAGGATGAGAAAGGCATGGCCAAGAAAGGCAAGTCAGGGTGGCGGTCTATTATCGCCCCTCTGGTCTCTCACGGAATCCCTCATCTCTCTTCTTGGGTCCTTGTCTTCAGTTCTCTGTGTGTTTCGATTTCTAAACCCCCTGTGGGAGCACTTCTGCTTTGCTTGACTATTTTATTCCTCAAAGTGTTTCACCTCCTCAAACTGCTTTTCTTCTCCCCGGACTCGGCAAACTTCTATTTTCTCTGGGAAGTATATTAAGAGAAGAGCAATCTGATTAGATCAACTCATGTGATGTGAATAATTCATGATCTACCTGAGGGGGTTTAAATTGTAATCTTTTTCAAGCCTTTAAAACATGCAATTTCACATTTGTAGAAAAGTTACTCCAAAATGAAAAGATTTCCTGTAATTTTATTGTTGCTGTTTCTGTATACATTTGTATGCATAAGAGAGAGAGAGAGAAAGAGGGAGGTTCTTTTTCTGAATTATTCTACAGTAAGCTGCAGTTGTATCTGGAAACGCATCTCTCAAGAACAGACTTCTACTTGGCTGTAGTACACCCTAACATCGGTCAGTACATTAGCTGTGACACAATACTAATTTTTTAATCTACAGATGCCACTCAACCTTTTCTGAGTATCCCAATAATTTCTTCTCTAGAAACACAGCCATAGCAACCTCTTTCATTAAAAAAAAAAAAAGTCTTTTTATTTATTTACTTGAGAGAAAAGACAGAGCAGGTGGTGAGTTGGGAGGGGGGACGAATGGGCATGCCAGGGACTCTTGCCACTGCAAATGAACTCCAGTCACATGTGCCACTTTGTGTGTCTGGCTTTATGAGGGCACTAAGAAACTGAACTGGAGGTGGCCGGCTTTGCAAGAAAGCGTCTTTCATCGCTGGGCCACCTCTTCAGCTATGACAACCTCTTGCTTTCCCCTTTCCTTTCTGGTCCTGGAGATCACATATGATATCACACTAAATGTATTTGTTCTACTTTTTCAATTTTTCAGTCTATAATAACTCTCTAGTCTTCCTGCACCCCCTTCCTCCACCATCATTGGTGTTTTGGGCACACGTGAGCTAATTGCTTTACAGGTAGTCCTGCATTTTCTCTGTGGACTTGGGTCCCCATGCTCCATAGGACTGGTCCAGAGGTGGTACTGTGTTCTCATCACAACCCCTCAGGCGGTATGTGGGGCCCCTTACTTTCTTTTTTTTTTGTTTTAATAATTTTTTTTTAAATTTTTATTTATTTATTTGAGAGCGACAGACACAGAGAGAAAGACAGATAGAGGCAGAGAGAGAGAATGGGCGTGCCAGGGCTTCCAGCCTCTGCAAACGAACTCCAGACGCGTGCGCCCCCTTGTGCATCTGGCTAACGTGGGACCTGGGGAACCGAGCCTCAAACCGGGGTCCTTAGGCTTCACAGGCAAGCGCTTATCCGCTATGCCATCTCTCCAGCCCTACTTTCTATGACATAGCTGCATTGGTTTCTGCAGGGCTTCTTTGTCAAGTTATCAAGCATTTGCTCAATAATTACTAAGAATTTTATAGTATGAAACCATATACAATTACATTCCTGCTGGGTGTGGTGGCACACACCTTTAATCCCAGTACTTGGGAGGTTGTGGCAGGAGGATCTCAGTGAGTTCAAGGCCAGCCTGAGACTACAAAGTGAATTCCAGGTCAGCCTGGGCCAGAGAAGGACTCTACCTTGGAAAACAAAAACAAAACAAAACAAGTTACATTCCTCATCAAACTTTCATCAATTTGTTCCAGCACCCACTGATGAACCTTGATTAGGCTCATACTGTCCATAATGGAAACCAAATAGCAATTCTCTCAACTTTTCCTTTTCCTTCCTCAATTTACCTACTTACAGCATGGACTCATGAGTATTTATTTTCAATGGCTTGTAATAAAATAGTATCATTATTTTAAATATTTTATCTATTTATTTGAGAGAGAAAGGCAGATAGAGAAAATATGGACACACCAGGGTTTCTATCCACTGCAAACGAATTCCAGATGTATGTGCCACCTTGTGCATCTGGCTTACATGGGTACTGGGGAATTGAACCTTAGTCCTTAGGCTTTGTAGGCAAGCACTTTAACCGCTAAGCCATCTTTCCAGCCCACTAGCATTATTTTGATGCACAAGTTGGTTCAGATTTGATCATTAGGAACCATAGGAATCTTGGCTAGGATATTTGACTTTAAAAAGTGGTTGATTTTTTTTAAGCCAGGCATGGTGGTGCACACCTTTAATCCCAGCACTCGGGAGGCAGAGGTAGGAGGATTGCTGTGAGTTTGGGGACCCCTGAAACTACATAGTGAATTCCAGGTCAGCCTGGACTACAGTGAGACCCTACCTTGAAAAACAAAAACAAAAACAGAAGTTGATTTTTTTCATTGGAACGCCTCCAAACAGTCCTGTGTGGCTTCAAGAGATGCTGAAGTGAAAAGCTCTGGCAGCATACCAGCAGGTAATGTTGAGCAATGTGGCCTTTGCTAGATGGATCCATCACACTTCTCCCAACTCTGCAGAGCTTCTTCCCCCTTTCCGGTCCCACAGTGGGTTCAGTGCTAGAACTTAGGTGTGGCAACTTAGATACCATCGGGTCCATAGTTTCCAGACCAGTCTCTACCAAGCGCTGTGTGACTGCAAACCCTGGGGAAATGGGATCTCTCACCCAGACAGATTCTGATTCAAAAGACACACTCAGTAGGGTGGGACATTTCATGTATTTAATATACCTTTAGTTGACTCAGCCAATGCCCTCAACTCCTTGTACCCCTTGCTTTTAAGGGACCCAGCAAGGGAAAGTCACTTGCTTTAGGTCATGCTGTTGGTGCCACAACTGGGAAGCTCCTTGAGTAACACCTGCGTTTCTTCTTCATAGAAGTAGACACCAAGAAGTTACCTGAAGGTGGACCGTGTCTGTGTCAGACAGGTGCTGTCTGTGCGTCTGTGCTTGACATTTATCAATGTGCTTTGCTTCTTTTAAGTTGATCCCCAGAATTTTGTCTTCGTAAACGGAAAATAACAATGCCCACTTCACGAAGTTGTATGAGCATTAAATTAATTGATTGATTGGTTGACTGACTGAAGAGAGTGCATGAGTGCAGCAGAACCTCCTGCCTCTGCAAACAAACTTCAGACATCTATGCCCCTTTGTGTGTCTGGCTTTACATGAGCAATGAGGATTGGAATCTGGGTCGTTCGTCTTTGCAGACAAGTGCCTAAATTACTGAGCCATCTCTCCAGCCCTAAGCATTAATTTTAAAGATACCATAAGGGAAGCCCTGGCAGTTTGGCCAGCTAACTATGCACATAGCACTGCAGGTGTGTGCACGCACACATCCTTCTCCTAATGGCACTTAAGGAAATGCTTTCTCTTATCATTTCTCTCTCCCTTACATCCCGATCCCTGACTCATAGAAACACGCTCCATCTTTTCTGCCAAATACAGAACTACAAGTGAAAGCAAATGGATGCTATTGCTTTATGTACACACTTGTACACTGAACTAAGTCCCACTTCAGCCCTGGGCCATAAAAGTAATTATTAAACAAAACTGATCTTCAACCATACAAACTTTGTAATTCAGGAGTCCCACCAATAACAAACAAGCCAAGAGCAATTCAACCTTACAAACGACTTAGTATTTGAAAAACAGTGCACTGATGAACATATCTTTCAAGCGGGTTTCTAAATGCAAGTGACTGGCCCAGGGCAACACACCCAGGCTCTTCAGAAAACCAACATTCATTTCTTCATCAGGTGGTTCATTTGTTCAGTGGCAACTGTTATCCCAACACCTTCTGTTCTCTGTCTTCCTGAGGGAGCTCTATGGGGCAAAGCACCCAAGTACCCCATGGGTCTCCATTCTCTACCCTCCTGCTGTTACCCAATTTGCCAGGCCTTGGTCTCCAGAGCAGGGTGGGCTCTCCTGATGATGTGGCAGAAGGTGAAACTAAGCAGTGGTTTGCAGTGGGGACAGTCAGGCCTTGGGGACAAGAAACAGTGACTAATGAGTCTGCATTGTCCTGGGCTGAGCTACCTCCCAGGAATAGATGAATGCTGTATTTGTGAGTAAGTTTATCAAAGGAGTTGAAGCCTAGCATCAGCTGATTAGAAACACATCACGCTTTGCCTTGGAAGGCACAAGGCAATCAGTCTGTGAAACACCTCCTTTCAATGCAGCCTAATTTCTCTCCTCGAGTGTGGATTGTTGTAGATGATTCACTGCTCATCAGTAGAATGTAGTGGAGATGATGGCGTGTGACTTTCAGGGATAGGTAATGAAAGACATCTGTGCTTTTGCCTTGCTATCCCCTGTGGAGCAGAGACTCTGCAGGACACTCGGGTAGCTCTGGGAGAGACCCACTGATGAGGAACTCAGGCCTTTTCCCCAATTATTCCAACTTGGAAGCAGATCACTGAGCCCCAGTTGAATGCAGCCTCCGCAAAGACCCAAACCAGAACCACCCAACGGAGCTGCTTCTAACCCCTTGCCCCACAAGCAGCTCCACATAATAGAAAATTGTTATTTCAGCCACTAAGTTTTGTGGCATTTTGTTACACAGCAATAGGCAGCTAACTGTTTCCATAGAAACCGTCACAAAAGGTAATGCAAGCTCAGCTTGAATGTGGGCTTGTCAGAGCTGGCTTCCTCACAGGCTCACCAAGGCTTCTCTCCCTCGCCTTCCTTCCGTGCTCTCCCTGGGTGGGCCACCCTCCCCACACCTCCACGTGTTCAGCAACCTGGAAGCTCCGTGGACCATGCCCTTCGGGGGCTTAACTTAGATGTGATTGATTAAATCATTGCCCATTAGTGGCTGGCTCAACCTTTAGCCCTTTTGTCTACTTCTGGGAAATTGTAAGCATGGGCTAGTATGTCTTGTGCACCTACTTTGAGTTAGAACCTGACCTAAGCACTTCACATGCACTGGACAAGTGGTCTCATGAACTCTGACTATGAGGGTGCTTTGATCTCCAATTTTCTAGCTTCCAGAACTATAAAGAAGTTAGTTCCTAGCCAGGCATGGTGGTACATGCCTTTAATCCTACTTGGGAGGCAAATGTAGGAGGATTGCCATGAGTTTGAGGCCACCGTGAGACTACATAGTGAATTCCAGGTTAGCCTGGGCTAGAGTGAGACCCTACCTTGAAAAAGCAAAAAAAAAAAAAAAAAAAAAAAAAAGGTCCTGTTGTTTGGAAGTGACTCAGTCCATCTATGCTATCTTATTGTAGCAACCTGGACAGATGGAGACAGATGGTGATGCCCAGAGGAGATAGGGCATGGGCGAGGCGATACCTAGGGACTTCTTGAATAGGCATCATTGAGCTGGTTCTCAAAGGATACCATAGTATACTCAAAGGATACTATGGTATCCTTTGAGAACCACAAATGGGAGAAGAGAAGGACATTCTAGGAAAAGAGCACAAGAGGAGAGAGGAGAATAATGAGGCTTTGCTCTAAGTGAAACTAGGGCAGTGGGCATAGGAAGAGGGAAGCCACACACTAGTGTGCTGTTAAGCTAATCTCCACATCTAACAAATAGGGTTATGAGAACCCACGGTCTTAAGGCTGCCTTTTGTGTCTGTGTGTGATGCTGGGAATTAAACGCAGGGCTTCCATGGTGATTTGAATGTAAATTTTCCCCCATAGCCTCATGTGTTCTGCATAGTTGATCCCCAGCTTGTGGGAATTCAGGAAATTGCTGGGCCTCTGGGAGGCGGAGTCTTGCCGGAGGAGGTATGTCCCTTGCAGTGGACCTTGGGGTTTAGTCTAGCTCATTGGGTATTCAAGGTGTGCTCACTCAGACCATTTCCACCCACCCAGATGATGTGACAAGATGTGACGCCTCGCTGTCTGTACTTGCCATGCTTTCCCTGCAAGGTTGAAACTTCCCCTGGAAACTACAGGCTGCAGTAAACCCTTCGCTTCCACATGCTGCTTCTGGCTGGGTGTTCTCTCCCGGCAATGAGGACACTGCTACAGCCTCTTACATGCTGCCCAAGATGCCTTACCATTGAGCTACATCCACAGCCCTAATGAAGAGCTGTCAGGCCCTGGGAACCCCCAGGACACTCATTTATCATGGTGAGAAATACTGATATTAATAAACCCTT
Source organism: Jaculus jaculus (assembly GCF_020740685.1). NCBI lineage: Eukaryota > Metazoa > Chordata > Mammalia > Rodentia > Dipodidae > Jaculus > Jaculus jaculus. The sequence continues at coordinate 135,166,859 of NC_059106.1, read as the reverse complement.
CTGCCTGGTGCAATTTCTTGATGTCACCCTCCATCACCAGTTTCCAGTTGGAGAATAAAATTATCAGCAAATAGAACTTCACAGTTTTTGCAAACCTGTTGGACAAACACACATAAATGCTCCCAGTAACCATTTCGCACCTAATAAACAGGAGACAAAGGCATCAATTGCAAAGAGGGTGACTAGAGATCTGCTTTTCCTGGCTCCCTCACCTGCCCACCTGCTGGGGGCCTAGCAATATAGAAATATCCATCAGTTTCTAATGGCACCCACCTGCTGCCTGCACGTTATGTGCCTTGTGCACTGGGGACAAAGTTCTGATGCTTCACCATTGGTGGGGAGAAACCCCTCAGGGTGTGGGTTGGTGGATATACTTTTTGAAATATGCCTTTTTTTAGATCTCAGACATATGAGGCCTAAAGTCTATACACTTTGGAAACATGCTCTAAGGAAAAGAAAATCAAATGGTAAAAATTTAAGATAAACTTTGAAAGTCTATTTATTTAGAATGATTTTTTTTTCTAATCACAACAAACCAGGCATTGTGGCTCATGCCTTTAATCCCAGCACTTGGGAGGCAGAGGTAGGAGGATCGCTGAGAGTTCAAGACCATCCTGAGACTACAGAGTGAATTCCAGGTCAACCTGTGCTAGAGTGAGATACTACCTCAAAAAAACCAGGGACTGGGGAAATGGCTTGGCAGTTAAGGCATTTGCCTATAAAGCCTAAGGACCCCTGGTTTGATTCCCCAGGACCCATGCAAGCCAGATGCACAAGGGGGCACATGCATCCCTGGAGTGTCCATTCTCTCTTTCTCTCTGCTTCTTCCTCTCTCTCTCTCTCCTTCTCTCTCTCAAATAAATAAATAATATATTTTTAAAAACAACATAATTTGAATCTTTATTTTTTTAATTTTTAAATTTTTATTAACATTTTCCATGATTATAAAAAAAAATCCCATGGTAATTCCCTCCCTCCTCCATGACACTCCCCTCATAATTTGAATCTTTAAAATCAGACAAGATCCATAAACATCATGACTGGCAGTGGCTTGCTATAAGCCTTCCAACTCGAGTTCTATCCTCCCCAGCACCTTTATGAAACTGGATGCAAAGTGGCAATTGTATCATCTGTGATCCCAATGCACCCACAGCAATAAGAAGCAGCGCCGGGAGAATCCAGAAGCTTGCATGTTAACTAGTCCTGCACGTGCACTGACAGAGCAACATGAAGAGAGACCTTGTCGCAAATGTGGAAGGAGAGGACATGCACCTTGAGGTTGACCTCCACATGGGTGTAATGACATGCTTGCACCCATACATACTCATACATATTCATACACACACACATACATTAAAAAAAATTATAAACATCACAAAGTCCAGAAGGATGAATATAGTATTTATAGCTTCCTGGCATATTTTTCCCACTTCTCTGGGTCACATGCTTTTAGGTAATTTCTTCAAGTGGTGGCAACTTGGTAATATGTCTTCAGGGAGAAGACAAGTCAGTCAAATGGAGGGGGTCAGGTAGCTTTGTTAGGAAGTTAGGGGGACTGGGCCCCCAAAACTAAGAAGCAGGAATGTCTTTGAGCCGATCCTTGCAGTCTCCACTTTGCTAGAGATCAAAGGATGATCTGGCTCCTTATCTGCTGCCTAAAGGAGATCTGTCTTTCCACAAACAATCTGGATCCCTCCTGAGAGGGAGATCTTTCCTAGGATTTAAATCTAATCCTAACATTGTAGTTGGCCAAGATTAGGCCCCAGAACTGGGCATGATGGCTGGCCTCTTCCTGAGCCAGCCCAGACCAATCAGCTGGCTCACCAGAGCCAGAAGGAGAGACCCACCACTATAAGGTTATTAATACATTTTACCAGGGGAAGGAAATCTTCTCTCTTTCTCTCTCTCTCTCTCTCTCTGGGCTGCCTGACCACTTGTGAACCTCTAGCATCTGGTGAGTTTCTCATCACCTCCTCCCCCCGCCCCTCCTTCCCACAAGGGCTCCTTACCTCCCCTGCTCTCCACAGGTCAGGAGCTCCTTGAAATTCTGTTCTGTCCTCTCCACACTTTTCCCAGGCCCGCCAAGTGGGCTCTCAAGCCACGTGAGTGTATCCATTTTCTTTCCCTTGCTTCTGTACTTTCCTAAATAAATACAATAATTGAATACGTATCCTTCTCAGTCTTATTTTATTCAATTCTTTGGTTAAAAGTAGACACGAACCTAGAGTTTGAGGTTCAAGGACTTTTCTGAACCTCTAGTACCCCATTTCAGTATCTCTAGCATGTTTGATCAAATTATCTTTGCATTTATTGAGTTTCGAAGTTTCTTTCTGGATGGGCATAGTGGCACACATTTAATCCCAGCACTCGGGAGGCAGAGGTTGGAGGATTGCTGTGAATTCAAGGCCACCATAAGGCTACATAATGAATTCCAGGTCAGCCTGGGCTACAGTAAGACCTTACCTTGAAAAACCAAAAAACAAACAAACAAATTTAAAAAAAGCTTCTTTCTGGGTTGGAAAGATGGCTTAGCAGTTAAGGTGCTTGCCTGCCAAGCCTAAGGACCTAGGTTCAATTCTCTAGGTCCCATATAAGCTAGATGCACATGTTGGCACATGCATCTGGAGTTTGTTTGCAGTGGCTAGAGGCCCTGGTGTGCCCGTTTCTCCCTCTCTCTCTCTCTCTCCATCTCTCTCTTTCTCTGTCTCAAATAAATAAAAATAAAATTAAAAAACATTAAAAGATTTTTTCAGCCTTATGCTCATTAGAAATACCAAGGAAATGTTTGGCATGGTTGTAAATTTGGGGGAGCTTCCTACAGATTTGTTCCCCCTATATGGCCTATTAGACTTTAGGGCATGTCAAATTTTCTTCTGCAGACTAATATTAAACAGGTTTTTTTAAAAAAATATATATATAAGAATTACTCACTGATTTATCAACCATTACTCATCCATGGCCTCATGGTGTAGATGGATCATGAGTTGTGTGTTATTCTCGCAGGTGCTGGTTTCATATTAGATCAGTAAGAAATGTAAATCTTTTCCCAGTGCGTCATATGATTCATGCCTCCTCATTAGCTGGATTATTAAACAACCCAGAAGTCTATTTATCACTATTCTATTGTAAAGCTATCTCTTCCTCTTGCTGAACTTCTGCTTTTGGTTTAATTAAACATTGCTACTTATAATTCTATTCATAATGTCGGAATCATTTCTATTCATTTCGTTGTTTTCTCCTTTGCTTCATTAACTTTTTCTAAAAGTTGTCTCAGTTATGTAGCACCTACAGCTAAAGATGAATAAAAGAACATAGCCTTCGTGTTTCAAAATGTGGACTTGGGCGTGGGAGAGGAGAACATGAGTGTAACCCAGTGGGAACATGACCAGCGTGTACTATGTTCATATAAGAACGTTCTCAACTTTAAAAATGAGCCAGAAAGTCTTTCAAATTTAATGAAAATGGCTTGTGGAGCTTTGTGAACCTGTAGGTGAACACTTTACTTGTTCTTTTGTTGTTTTGTTTTCTGAGGCAGGGTCTCACACTAGCCCAGGCTGACCCGGAACACATTTTGTAGCTCAGGCTGGCCATGAACACACAGAGATCCTCCTACATTAGCCTCCCTAGTGCTCAAATTAAAGGCACATGCCACCTGGTTCACTTTACTTGTTATTAGTATTTAAATTTTTCTTCTGAGTTTTCAAATATTTAATTTTGTAATATAACAATGAAATCTAACAGATTGTCTATGTGTCAAGGCCTGAATAGTTGTTTAATATTTTATTTGTTTACTTGAGGCAGATGAGATACAGGCAGAGAGAGGGAGAGAGAGACAGAGAGAGAAGAGAGAGAATGGGCATGCCAAGACCTCTAGCCACTGTAAATAAACTCCAGATACATGCACCACCTTGTGCATCTGGCTAATGTGGGTCCTGGGGAATCAAACCTGGGTTCTTTGGCTTTTCAGGTAAGCCCCTTAACTGCTAAGCCATCTCTCTAGCCCATGAACAGATTTATAATGGGAATCCAAGCACTTAATACAGACCTTCAGTGTTGGGACCTATAGGGCACTTTCACATTGAAATAAACACTTTGGGCAGAAGCAACCCTGGAAGCCATTTCTACATCAGATAGCTAATTGTGACTCATCTATATAAGGAAGTGACTATTATTTCAAGTCACATAATTATATCCCAATAAATATAAATTATTGTGTCCCCTATTCAACTTACCCTTATCTTAATATCCCAAATGCTCATAGGTTCTGAAACGCTATGTGGCATGAGAGAACTGTGACAGAGGAGAAGTTTCAATGTGAAAAGACAATGGTCCTAGTCAATTGTAATAAACTATGTTCTTTATTCAAAGGGAAATGTTAAAAAAAAAATGATGGGGACAATGGAAAAAGCAATCAAACCAGACCTGGGACCCTTTGAGCATGTAGAACAATGGGTTGTCACCTACTGAAATATCCATAAGTTTATAATGGCATGAATAAAGTAGTTGATTAAATAAAGACTGTGTGTGCATGTGTATGTGTGTTCCTATGTGTAAGAGTACACATGTGTGCAGGTGCATTTGTACATGCCTGCATGGGGAAGCCAGAGGTTGACATTGCGTGTCCTTCTTGATCCCTCTCCACCTTCTCTTACTGATGTCAGGTCTCTCACTTGAGTCCAGGGCTTGCTGGTTCAGCCAGTCTAGCTAGCAGCTTGTCCAGGTGATCCACTGTCTCTCTGCCTTCTCAGAGCTGGGACTACAGATGGGCCACCATACCCACCTGGCACTTAGGTGGGTGCCAGGGAATCTGAACTTCAGTCCTATGCTTGCTCAGCAAGTGCTTTATCTACCAAACCATCTCCCAACGTCCCTTCTAGAATATTTCTAAAGGAAGATAAAAATAGAGGGGACTGAAGAGATGGTTCAGCAGCTAAGGTGCTTACTTGAAAAGTAATGGCCTACATTCAATTCCCCAGTACCCATGTAAAGCCAGATGCACAAAGGGGTACTTGTATCTGGAGTTTGTTTGTAGTGCCAGGAGGCCCTGGTGTGCCCATTCTCTCTCTTAAATAAATAAAATATTTTTTAAAAAATAGAAAAATCACCATTTGTTAAATACTGCAGCAAGATTAACTATAGATGAGAATCATAAACAGATACTAAAATCAGTGGGTAAAACATGATGCGATATTACAAAAGTACAATATATATTATGAAAATGTAAAAAAGTCATTAAAAATAAACATTTTTTTAAAATATGACACTAATAGAACAATTAAAAATATATTTTCAAAAAATACCTGAAGCCAGGCATGGTGGCTCATGCCTTTAATTCCAGTACTTGAGAGGCAGAGGTAGATGGATAACTGTGAGTTCGAGGCCACCCTGAGACTACAAAGTGAATCCTAGGTCAGCCCTGGGCTAGAGTGAGATATTACCTCAAAAAACCAAAAACAAACAAACAAACAAAAACCTGAGATAAATCAACTTAAAAAGAAGAGTTTTCTCGCTCATGATTTCAGAAATGTTCATGTTCAATTGCCCTATTGCCTTGATTCTATCTATGGCAATGCACTACATCATGATGATAGCATATGACAGATGCTGCTTACCTCATAGTGTCTAAGAATGGGAGGTCAGGACCCCAGTATCCCTTCAAGGGCACACCCCCAGTTGTCGCAACCACCTCGACCAGCAAGAATGACGACCCGAGAGCTCTTCTTTAAGCAGTTTATTCAGGAACCTTGAACAATCTTCTGACCCTGGGGAGAGCCGACCCACAAGCTAAGTAGTCCTGCGCTAGCCAACCCTAGTGAGCCACGTGGCCCATGCAGATAGGTCCACGATTAAGGAAGCAGAACTAGTTAAGCAGCCTCAGCCAAATAAGGACTTGTTTATCCCAGAGAGCACTCGCTATTGGGCTAGAGGAAGGCGGAAGCCGAAGCCATCTTTAGGGTGCGGCACATGGCAGCTCTCCACACCCAGTGACTTAACTTCCTTCTACTAGGCCTCACTTGTTAAAGGTTTTCCTACCTCCCCGTAATGTCATGGGTTTAGGACCAAACTTTTTTACACATGGCATTCATGATCCAAACTGCCAGTACCAGGCAACAAGGAAAGCTCTCTGCTCTGAGTCACAGCAGATCTAGGACATGAGACAAGGATCTATTCTGCTTGTGCCCAGTGATGAACAAAGCCCCCAAAGGCATCCAATGCTGTTGTACAAATGTCTCTCCCTTTTATAAAACTCATGGCCACACGGCAGATGTTTTATGGACAAACTGATGAAGATCAGCATTGATATTGGTTCAAGGAAGGTATTGTTTCAATTTTGAGGGGTATTAGCCAAAAGTAGGTTGCTTTGATGGTACATACAGTCTCATTTAGATTGGTACTGAAGACAATATAAGAGGAAATTCTCTTGTTGGACAGAACACATGGTTCTTTACTATTGTGGTTTCCACATGAACTATCCCCGCAAAAGGCTCAAGTCCTGAAGGTTTAGTTCTCACCCCATAGCACTGAAAGGTGATCGAGTCACAAAGGCACTAACTCTACCAGTAAATGGACTCTTAGGAAGTGGGGCTTAGTTGGAGGAAGGTCACTGGAGGGCATCATTTTAAAGGGTATATCTTGTCCTTAAACCTTCTGTCTTGCTCTGCCTCCTGTTCACCATGAGGTTTGGTCCAGCACCTTCTCCTGCTGCCACGCTCTGCCTTGCTTCGGGCCCAACAGCAATAGAGGCATCTGGTTGTAGAATGAAACCATGACGCCAGATAAACCTTTTCTCCTTTACGTGGTTTTATTTTTTCAGAACTTGTGCATTGTGAGAAGTGATTGGCAGTTTCTTGTGGGAAGTGAAATGGCTTGAGATAAGAACATACAGCTAAGGTGTGTGGCAAATGACTAGGTTCATTAGCCAGAGGCTTGAAAGAACAAAGGTGGTAAGACCAAGAACCAGGGGAGGAACCTGCACAGGTACCTATGTGAATGGATATAGAAGGCAGAAGGCTTTGCACCATAGGTTACCATCAGCTAGAGAGCATCCTCTAGGGAACAGGCGCCAACCTCTGTGATGATGGGGTTCTGTCCTTCAGGATGCAGCCAGTACTGCTATGATTTGGATATTGCTTGTAAAAGTTCACATGCTGGAAGCTGTGTTCCTAGTGTGGCAGAGCATTAAGAGGTGGGGCCTAAGCCGGGCGTGGTGGCACACGCCTTTAATCCCAGCACTCGGGAGGCAGAGGTAGGAGGATTGCCATGAGTTCAAGGCCACCCTGAGATGACAGAGTTAATTCCAGGTCAGCCTGGACCAGAGTGAGACCCTACCTCGAAAAACCAAAAAAAAAAAAAAAAAAAAAGAGGTGGGGCCTCGTGGAAGGTAATTAAGTCATGGGGAGACTCTACTCTCATGCTGTCTTTCAGAAGTGAGCCACGTCTCGTAGGAGTGAATTAAATCTCCTAAGAGAGGGTTGTTAGAAAGAGTGAGTTTGGTCCCTCCTTGGTATGTTTTCTGGCTCATACATGGGCCTTTTTTTGTGTTTGGCTGCTTCCAGTTTGATTTTACTGTACTACTATAATGCAGCCAGATGCCAGCACCATGTTGTGTGGACCATCTAGCCACAATAATTGAGAGCTAAACAAACTTATTTTCTTTATAAAGTGTGTCAGATTAATTGGTTTGTTATAGCAACTATGGTGATTTTAGAAACTGTTTTATTTTTATTATTTATTTATTTATTTGGTTTTTCGAGGTAGAGTCTCACTCTAGCCCAGGCTGACCTGGAATTCACTATGGAGTTTCAGGGTGGTCTAGAACTCATGGCAATCCTCCTTCCTCTGCCTCCCGAATGCTGGGATTAAAGGCGTGCACCACCATGCCTGGCTTTATATTTATTTTCATGTATTTATTTGAGAGAGAGAGAGAATAGGATGGGCATGCCAGGGCCACTAGTCACTGCAAATGAACTCCAGACACATGCACCACCTTGTGCAGCTGGCTTATGTGGGTCCTGGGAATTGAGCCTGGGTCCTTAGGCTTTTCAAGCAAGTGCTTTAATTGCTAAGCCATCTCACCTGTCCTCAACTTGGTGTTTTGCATGTGGAATGTCTCCAGAGCCTCCCGTGTTTATGACTAATGTCTACTTGGTGGAGCCTTTGGGTGGTGGAGGCTTGCTGGAGAAAGTATGTTGCTGGGGCCTAGGGTGTTGTAATCCAGCCTTGCTGGCTGTACTCAGCTCACTCCCTTTACTTCTTTCCTGCTGAGGTGGAGATGTGATGTCCAGCTGTAGGCTCCTGCCATGCTTTCCCTGCCAAGATGAAACTTCCCCTTGAAACCGTAAGCCAGAAATAAATCCTGCTTCCCTAAACTACTTCTAGTCAGGTATTCTGTCCAGCATGAAAAGGCAACTGTTGTAGCTGCTAAGAGACAAAAGTAAATTTAAAAACAAAAACAAAAACAAAAACAACAAAAAAAGAGCCTTCCAGATTAAATGGCCCCTAGGTCTCTAACTCCCAGATACCCTGTTCTAGAAGGTACATGCATGGAGTAAGTAGGCCAGAACTCTTGGTTCCCTCCTCACCTCCCAGTTTCCTGGTCCTGTTACCGCTGCTGCTGGCTTGGGACAGACTGGTCCCTACATGTGTGCTGCAAAACCAGACCTTTTGCTCTGACTTCCTGATGGACCAGCCCTTTAGTTCCCAAATCACTGTTCCCCTGAGCCAGAGGGTACATAGGCCACTGTGGAAGCTGACCTTGTGCCCCTGGCTTCCCACCTTCCCAGCTCCTGGCTTCCCAACCCCTGGGTCCCTTGTGCTAAAGAGTGTGTGCAAGTAGAGTGAGTAGGCCAGAGCTCCCAGTTCCCCACCTCCTAGTTTGCCAGGTATGATTGATGAACTTGGAATCTCCACAATTTGTGTATCTGCAGTTATAACCCCATCCTGCACCAATCCAGTTCACATTTAAAACAGAATGTTCACTGAAGACCCCACAAGAAAAATACTTGCTTCCTTCTCAGTAAAATAAAGCTTTTCTCTGAGATGGGTAGACAACAATGAAAAATAATAATAATAATAATAATAACAATGACAGAAAACTAAGAGAACTGCAAAAAGGATACTTAGTCTCACAATGGAAGCCTCCAATGAAATCATAGAGAAAACAACAGAAATTGAATCCCAAAATGAAAACATAACAAGCTATGTGACCTTGATCAAAAGAATTGCTGAACTGAGCTAGAAAGATGGCTTAGTGGTTAAGACACTTGCCTGCAAAGCCTAAGGACCCATGCTTGACTCTCCAGGTACCACATAAGCCAGATGCACAAGGTGATGCAAGTGTGCAAGATCACATGAGCACAAGGTGTCACACACATCTGGAGTTCAATTGCAGTAGCTGGGGGCCCTGGTGTGCCAATTCTCTCTCTCTCTCTCTCTCTCGCTTGCTCGCTCTTGCTCACTCTCACTCTAGCTCTTGATCTCACATTTTAAAAAAGGCCAGTCTGTTGGGCTTCCCTCAAAAATGAAAAGTAAAAAACAAAAAGAATTGCTGAACTGGAAGCAAAGGATCAAAAAGCCAAAAATCACATAAATGAAATTGAGTAGAATTGTCTTTTAGAGCACTCAGCTTGTGTCACTAGGCTTAACTTAATTAAAGAAAACCAGAGACACCTCAAAAGATATAAAAATGAATTGAAGGTGAGTCAACAAATAGAATATCTCAATAATAAGCTGATTATGCTTAATGAAGACATGAGCAAATGCAAGAATGAATTCCAGGAAGCATCAGGAAAATCAGACCTCAAACTGAAATTGTACCTCAAAAAGAGATGGACACAATACAAACTAACACAACAGAAAACAAAAATCAAATAGAGCTTTTAAAAACCTCTCTAGAATCCCTCATTAACAGTGTCACTCATGTGGAAGGCAGAACCTATGACCTGGAAGACAAGACAGAGAAATTGATTGGGAATCCAAAAACTTTGCTAAGTTTAAAAAATCATGGAACAGAATATAAGGTAACTGTTGGATATCCTATAAGGACCAAACATCTGTATCATGGATATACCAGAAGCAGACGAAATCTAGACCAAAGTTATATAGAATATATTATACAAAATTTTTGAAGAAAAATGTTCCAATATCACAAAAGAGAGGCACATCTAGATACAGGAAGCTCACAGACCACCAGACAAGACCAAAGAAGAAAATCTCAAAGGTACATTATAGCTAAAACTCTTAAGAATGAAAACAAAGAGAGAGTGGTAAAAGCAGCAAAAAAGAAACAACTCACTACATACAAAGGCAATGCCATCAAAATTACCTCATATTTCTCAGTGCAAACCCTGGAAGCCAGAAGGGCCCGGAATGGAACATTTCAAAATCTAAAAAACTATCCTCCATAATAGGTGGTGAAAGGCAAACTTTCCATTAAAAAAAGTCAACTCCCTGGGCATGGTGGCGCACGCCTTTAATCCCAGTACTCGGGAGGCAGAGGTAGGAGAATCATGGTGAGTTCAAGGCCACTCTGAGACCACATAGCAAATTCCAGGTCAGCCTGGGCTAGAAAGAAACCCTGTCTTGAAAAAAAAAAAAAGTCAGCTCTATGATTATATGAACACAAAGCCAAACCTACGGAGAATACTCCAGGAAATACTCCACACAGAAGAGTGAAACAACTGATCTAAAGAGCCTAGAAGAAGATCACAATAATCAAAATTAGAGCAGGCTCAAACAAATACAAAGCCCAAGAAAACACCAAACCCAACAAGCACCCCATCATGGCAAGAATTAAATTGAACCTCACAGTTATAACCTTAAATATTAACAGTTTTAACTCACCCATCAAAAGACACAAGTTAACAAGGTAGATAAAAAAAAAAAAATGGACCCTTCTATCTTCTGTCTTCGAGAAATCCACCTTACCACTAAAGGCAGACACTTCCTGTTGCAGCCAGGTTCACATTGCTGGCAGAAAACACCTGACCACAAGCAGCGTATGGAAAAAACAGTTTATGTTGGCATAGAGGCTCGGGGGGAAGCTCCATGAAGGCAGGGGAAACAATGGCATGAGCAGAGGGTAGACATCACCTCCTGGGCAACATCAGGTGGCCAACAGCAACAGGAGAGCATGCCAAACACTGACAAGAGGAAACTGGCTATAACAGCCATAAGCCCATCCCCAACAATACACCGCCTCCAGGAGATGTTAATTCCCAAAGTGCCAATCCGTTGGAAATCTAGCATTAAGAATACCTAAGTTTATGGGGGACACCAGAATCAAACCACCACATTCTGTCCCTGGTCCCCATAAACTGATGATCATACATGATATAAAATACAATGCATTCATCCAACTTAAAAGTTCCCATAGTTTTCAATCAATCCCAATGTTATTCAAACATTCCCATAGTCCAAGATCTTTTATCCAAGCCATAATATCAAAATTTTAAAAAAAAACCGGAAAACCCATAATGGCACAGAATAAACATTCACACTGCAAAAGATGACATTAAATAGCAAAGAAATTTTCAACAAATACAAGATTGAGACAGGACAAACATCAAACTCTGTAGCTCTGAGTCCAACAACTCTTGTCAGTAACAAGTTTCCAAGTCCAACAATTCTATCCACTGACAAGTCTCTGAGTTCCAATTCCACCCCTCCCGCTAGGCTACTCACAACCCCATAAATTTTCATCTGGTACTGGCAGCTCTTCTTGGCAGCCATCCCATAGTCTGGGCATCTCCACTGGGGCTCTACTGCGACCCATGGTTCATCCTCATGGCTCCATCGGGTCTCCATGCAGATAATCCAACAAGCCTCCTTCACACTGCCCATGGCCATTTCCATAATACAAAACTGTATTGCAAATTCAATGACCTTCTCTTTCCTGAATTTGTTATACTTCATAATACCAGGTAGGCTGCTAATCTGTTAATCCAGGGGGGAATAAAGCAGACTTTGAGGAGCAGGACACTACTTCAGCATTCAAGCCCCTTCCAAAGACTCTACATTCTTCCTGTTGTCCCAGTCCAGGTCAGTTGGCCCAATCTCAAAGGTTGCAATCTTTATTACAATTGCAGCTTAATGGGCAAAAGTTTCAGCTTTAAGATTTCATTTCTGAGCCAGACATGGTGGCACATGCCTTTAATCCCAGAATTTGGGAGACAGAGGTAGGAGGGTCACCATGGGTTTGAGACCCCCTTGAGACTCTATAGTGAATTCCAGGTCAGCCTGGACTAGAGTGAGACCCTGCCTCAGAAAAACAAAACAAAACAAAAAAAATTCATTTCTGTGCCATGTCCTCCTGCACACACCAGTTTGTTTCTACGCAATGCAATGTCACACAAGTTCTCAAGACATGGGCATAACATCAAGCCTCTCACACAAACTGCTTCTTGTCCAGTCCAGGCAGAGATATTTCTGTCCCTCAGAAGCCTAACCTCACAGTCCATAGTTCTTACTGCATTCAGGTCTTTCACCTCTGATCAGAATGGTCCATCAAGCTGTACTTATAAAACTGGGCATGGTGGCACACACCTTTAATCCCAGCACTCAAGAGGCAGAGGTAGGAGGATTGCCATGAGTTCGAGGCTACCCTGAAACTACATAGTGAATTCCAGGTCAGCCTGAGCTAGAGTGAGACCCTACCTCAAAAAACCAAAAAAAAATAGCACTTCAAGACATCTCTTAGGCCAAGGCTTAAAATCCTTCCACATTCCTCCTGCAAAGCAGTCCCTAAAGTCCAAAGTCACAGAATCAGGTTTCTCATAGAAGTGATCCCACTTCTCAGTACTAACCTTACTGTTGCAGTCAGTTTTGCATTACCAGCAGAAAACACCTGACCACAAGCAGCTTGTGGGGAATAAAATGGTTTATTTTGGCTTACAGACTTGAGGGGAAGCTCCATAATGGCAGGGGAAAATAATGGCATGAGCAGAGGGATCATCACCTCCTGGCCAATATCAGGTAGCCAACAGCAATAGGAAAATTGACATAACTTCCTTCATCACATCCAATCACAAAGCTTTTAAATGTAGAAATTAATAAGAGACACATCAGGAATTCCACCAGCTCCTGGAGACTGAATAGCACCTATTTTTGGTTTTTCGAGGTAGGGTCTCACTCTAGCCCAGGCTGACCTGGAATTCACTATGGAGTCTCAGGGTAGCCTTGAAGTCACTGCAATCCTCCTACCTCTGCCTCCCAAGTGCTGGGATTAAAGGTGTGTACCATCACGCCTGGCTGAATAGCACATTTTTAAACAATGAATGGGTTGTGGAAGAAATTAAAAAAGGAATTGTGAAATTTCTACCAAAAGTTATGGGACACAATGAAGGCAGTCCTAAGATGAAAATTCATAGCACTAAATACCTTCATAATAAAGACAGAGAGATCCCAAATTAATAGCCTAATCATCCATGTAAAGGCATTTAAAAAACAAGAAGAATTCAACCCTAAGAGCTACAGACAAAAAGAAATAATCAAGATCTGAGCAGAAATTAACAAATTAAAAACTACGAAAACAATTAAGAAAATTGATGACATGAAGGTTGTTCTTTGAAAAAATAAACAAGATTGAGAAACCCTCAGCCAATTCCATCAAACAAAACAAAGAGAAGTTTCAAATTAACAAAATCTGCCATGAAAAGGAAGAGGACATAATAAACATCAATGAGACTGGAAGAATCATCAGGACTTACTTCCAAAACCTCTCCTCTACAAAATTGGATAATCAGGAAGAAATGGATGAATTCCTAGACACATACCACCTACCAAAACTAAACTTAGAGCAGATTAATCTCCTAGACAAATCTATCATATCCATCAACATTGAAAAGGTATGTGTCTGGAGTTTGTTTGCAGAGGCTGGAGGTCCAGCATGTCCATTCTTTCTCTTTCTCTTTCTCTTTCTCTTTCTCTTTCTCTTTCTCTTTCTCTTTCTCTTTCTCTTTCTCTTTCTCTTTCTCTTTCTCTTTCTCTTTCTCTCCTTCCCTCCTTCTCTCCCTCCTTCTTTCTCTGTCAAATAAATAAATAAAGAGGAACCCTCATTCACTGTTGGCCAGAATGCAAAGTTGTACAACCACTATGGAAATCAATATGGAGATTCCTGAAAGACATGAATATAGAACCACCAATAGACCCAGTTATTATTCCCTTACTGATCATTTGCCCTAAATGCTCCACACTCCACTACAGACATACTTGCTCAACCATATTTATAGCTTCTCAATTCATAATAGCTAAGAGCTGGAATCAACCCAAGTGCCCATCATTGAGCAAATGGATAACCAAGATGTGATTCGTACACACAATGGAATTCTACTCAACAGTAAGAAAAAAAAAAATGATACAATGAAATTTGTAGGAAAATGGATGGACCTAGAACAGATCATACTCAGTGAACACACACAATCACAGAAAGACAAATGCTGCATGTTCTCACTCATCTGTGGTTCCTAACATGGATCAGCTTAAGTTGCTGGCGTACCAGATAGGCAAATTAAGCCCTAGACCATGGGAATGAAAGGGTTTGGAGAGAGGGGAAAGGGAAAGTGGGGAGGATAAACATGCAACAAAAATCCAAAATGAACTGATACCATAGAAACCTTTCTTCTTGAAGGCAGACTAAGAGATATAACCTTTAACAAGAGTATAGGGGGAGGGCCCGAAAAGAAGGCCCTGGAGAGGATGGGATGAAACCTAACCTTAAAAGCTGTGGCTCTGACCTGTAACTCACAGTTCCAGAAGTAGGTGCTACCCACATTGAGCTGTTGTTTGGAGAGACCCATGAGGTCCCCAAAACAAGACAGGCTTCTGTCAAAGCACTTGATTATCCACTTGAGGCAGGAGGTAAGACCCTATTGTTGAAGACACCAGATACTGCCAACACAGAGCATGGAGAGACCTGGCTGGAATCTGGAAGAGAGCCAGTCTCCAGACAGCCCTTCTAGTGCTAGAAAGTACTACATGAGCTACTGAGTCTAAGTGGCCAACAATGTTGTGAGCAAGCAGGTGTCTTAAGCTACTCAGAAAAAACCAGCCTGACAGGAAGTACACAGCAGTGCAATGGTGGCACACAGCCTTGGTGGGTAACCAATGGCTTTCTGATTGGCCCAGAGATCTGCTCAGTGGAAAGGAACCCATATCTGGAACTGGAAACCAGGTCTGAATATTATGCTGAGCTCCCACTAGTCTTTGCCTAAAAGAAAGACTACACCCATCAAACTCTACCCAAATTAATAATGTTTTTCCAATTTAACTTATCCTGACTTCACTCTCCTTTGGAGAATCTGTTTTTCTTTTTCAGAAGGTAGTGAGACCCAAGGGGATAAACCACTCCTTGTATCTCAGTTAAGGCCCAGGTGAAACCACAGAAGAATTGGGGAGCTGATCAAGAGTGCTGCTTCCATGGTGAGCCTGATGATCAGTGCCAGGGTGAAGGAGACAGATGCTGAGAACACTCAACACCTAGCAAAGCAGAGATCCAGAGGGTCCTAAGAGCTCATTACTGAAGTAGACTTAAAACACGCCCACTAAGACTCAGGGAATTTTACAGAAGAGGGAAGTAGGTGGAAAGATTGTAAGAATCACAGGTTTGGTATATCATGCCCAGAGGCACTGCTCCCCCTACAAAACTGACTGCTGCTCCCACAATACATAACTTACAACCCCAGGGAGAATACCAGTAACCCCACTGAAGATGGTCCCCTGAAGAATGGGGACAGGGAGGAGGGAAAAGATGGTACCAACACATGATATAGCCATATAAAATATGTTCTTAATAATAAAAAATTTAAAAATATGGGCTGGAGAGATGGCTTGGCCATTAAGGCACTTGCCAGCAAAGCCAAAAGACCCAGGTTTGATTCCCCAGGACCCACATGAAGCCAGATGCACAAGGTGGCACATGCATCTGAAGTTCATTTGCAGTGGCTAGAGGCCTGGCATGCCCATTCTCTCTCTGTGTTTGTCTCTTTCTCTCAAACAAATAAAAATATTAAAAAGTAATAAAATAATCCAGGCGTGGTGGTGCACACCTTTAATCCCAGCAGTCAGTATGCAGAGGTAGGAGGACTGCTGTGAGTTTGAGGCCACCCTGAGAATACAGAGTGAATTCCAGGTCAGCCTGGGCTAGAGTAAGACCCTACCTCAAAAATAATAATAATAGGGCTGGAGAGATTGGCTTAGCTGTTAAGCGCTTGCCTGTGAAACCTAAGGACCCCGGTTCGAGGCTCGGTTCCCCAGGACCCACGTTAGCCAGATGCACAAGGGGGCGCAGGCATCTGGAGTTCGTTTGCAGAGGCTGGAAGCCCTGGCGTGCCCATTCTCAATCTCTCCCTCTATCTGTCTTTCTCTCTGTCGCTCTCAAATAAATAAATAGAAAATTAAAAAAAAAAAGTCTTTAACATTCTAAAAAAAAATAAAATAGTAATAATAATAAAATAGATGTTGTAAAAATTTAAAAGCAGGGCTAGAGAGATTACTTAGATAAGGTGTTTGCCTGCAAAAGCTAAGGACCAAAGCCTGTTCTCCCTCTCCCTCTCTCTCTCTCTTAAATAAATAAATATTTTTAAAAATATTTTTTATTTATTTATTTGAGAGTGACAGACAAAGAGAGAAAGACAGATAGAGGGAGAGAGAGAATGGGCACGCCAGGGCTTCCAGCCTCTGCAAACGAACTACAGACGCGGGCGCCCCCTTGTGCATCTGGCTAACGTGGGACCTGGGGAACCGAGCCTCGAACCGGGGTCCTTAGGCTTCACAGGCAAGCGCTTAACTGCTAAGCCATCTCTCCAGCCCAATAAATAAATATTTTTAAATGCCCTAAATCAACAATCTTTACAGGAGTTGGAATTTTCAATAGGCAGAATACACAGTCTAGGAACCATGGGGTAGAGATGGGAGAGTCCTCACATAGATTCTGAGTGGGCAATCAATGCTGCTTATTGCTACAACATTAGGCTTTCTGGTTCTGGAAATCCTGTCTCCCGGAAGGAACACTTATCCAGAGGACACAGTGTCTCCATAAGCTTTAGGTCTTGGTTTGCTTCCTCGTCACTTTGAGATCCTTGTTGCAAAAACCCAAAAGGTAAGGAGCTGTCATACCAGCAGAGATGACTGGCTCTGATTGTCAGGAGGAAGTAGGGTTGCTGTCACATAAGGAAAGTGGGAGAAAATGAGGACCCCCCCCCCACTTCCCCCGGGTCTTCAAGAACTTCTTCTGGTAGTATCATGTCTGCTGGAGAAAGTAAGTTGGCAAGTGTAGCCTCCATGGGCTGAAAAGCCCGGGAATGATGGCTTTGGTTATCCCAATGAATTAGGCACTCTGAGTGTCCAAGTCAGTTGTAGGGATATTAAGCAGATAATTGCAGCCTTGGGGCCAACTTCAACCACTTGGGTTATGTCATGCTTTTCTTCCACTGGTAAGTGGAAAGAAACTGACCAGACTCCTAGAAGAGCTAGATGGCTTAAATTAATTATACCAGTGGGAATATCAGTGTAAGCTATCTATGGCAGTGGGTGCTCCTGCATGTCACTCACATCTCTCCTTTTAGGACCCAGGACCCCTTCTTTTACTAGCTACAAGTTGCTGCTTATGGCTGGGTGCTCACATCTGAGCTCTTCTAGAAATTGCCCTCATTGAAGAAAGCTGTTTGACTCGAGAGGTTAACTCCTTTGCCTCAATTTGGAACAATACACATGGATTACTGTGTCACCAGAACTCCTTGGAGGAGACCTCGATTGCATTTGCATTGAAGTTCAGCTTTCGGTGCTCCTTTCTGCTCCATCCTCCTCCCTCACAAGGACCGTTTCAAACAGCAATCACCAGCAACTTTGTGCACATAAGGATGTGCCTCAGAGTTTCCTCAAGAAATCTGATCCAGTCTTTCCCACAGGGTCTTAACCAGAGTGGGTATGGTTGATCTGCACCTAATTATTCAACCACTGTAGTGAGGAAGGGCGATAGAAAGCAGAGTTCCCCCAACTGCTACATGAATGCATAGGAGAAGCAAAAAAGAAGCCTTGGTAGTTTAAAACCACTGAGAGTGGATAACTGTTTGTCACAGTAATGTAACCTAACTTGCTCTGATGCACAATCAATCCAATGGATCTGCTTTTTTAGAATACTTTATGCATTTATTTGAGAGAGAGGCAGATAGAAAAAAAGAGAATGGGGATTCCAGACAAATGTGCCACCTTGTGCATCTGGCTTACATGGATACTGGGGAATTGAACCTGGGGTTCTTAGGCTTTGCAGGCAAACACCATAAGTACTAAGCAATCTCTCCAACACTGATGACTCTGCTTTTAAAATTGTGTAGATTCTGAGCTGGGTGTGGTGGTACATGCCTTTAATGTCAGCACTCATGAGGTAGAGGTAGAAGGATCACTGTGAGTTCAAAGCCAGCCTGAGACTACATAGTGAATTCCAGGATAGCCTAGGCTAGAGGGAGATCCTACCTTGAAAAGCCGAAAAAAGAAAAATGTGTTGATTCTGTTCCCTATTCAGAGGTGAACAAGGCCAAGACTTACCTTCTGAAGCAAATGTAGGCATGTGCTTTGATGGATGACGCATTAGAATCCAGCTAGAAAGAATGAACTGGAGCCAACAAGGCTTAGTGGAGTTTTGCTGAGCCTGGCCAAAGGTTACAAGATAGAATTTAGAGTTACTTGGCAGAGTTGTTGAGCAAATCTGAAAGATCTGTGTGAATTTCCAGTCAGCAGGTCATGAATTGGTTGGCTAATTTCCATGTAGTTTCGGGCCACTGCCAAGTGCTACTTACACACCATCCAGATGGGTCTGGACTCAAGAGAGAAGTGAGTCATCAATGCCTTTATCTATGAGAAAAATAAATATTAATAATCCAGTCTGTACTCCTTGTTTCTTTTTGGTGGGAAGCATGGATCCAAGACAAAGGCTTGGCACTGGATGGTAGATACCGCATTTGTGGACAACAGAACTCGTTAAGGCCCTTCCAGGGGGCTATAAATAAAGATTTTGTGTGCAATCTTTTTTAAAAAATATTTTATTTATTTGTTTGAGAGAGAAAAGAGAGGCAGATAGAGAAAGAAAGAATGGGCATGCCAGGGCCTCCAGCCACTGTAAATGAACTCCAGATGCATGTGTCACCTTGTGCATCTGGCTTACCTGGGTAATCGAACCTATTGTCCTTGGGCTTTGCAGGCAGGCACCTTAACTGCTAAGTCATCTCTCCAGTCCTTTGGATGAATCTTGACCATACAAGAGGCTTTTCATTAGGACCCTCTTGTTTGACCAGGTAGGTATAGGAGCTTCTCAAACCTGTACATGGTCCCTTGACACACCTGTTTGTGTCCTGTCATGTAACATAAGGTTATCTGACTCAGGGAAGTTTTGCTGGTAGTAGCTGCAGAGAATAAACCAGTTTCACTCATTAATATTTCATGAAAATAAGGTTTATGTAATTGATTGATTGTAGGCCTAATTAACCTAAGAAGTTAAGGCAGTGCATCTGGTTTCTTCAATTTAGTGCCAGTTTATTATTTTATCCTATGTTGATACATCATCCTGTCTGCTAACAGTAGACAATATGGGCATGAATAATGCTGTAGGCTTTATAATTTTGACACCTGACCTGTCGAATGCATATCCCTAAGGTTGTAAAATATTGTGAATCCAGGAATGTGCCAGATATCACAGCACATGTCTATGATATCAGTAGTCCAGAGCAGAGGCAGGAGGATGGTGCATATTCCAGGCCAGACTGGAGCACATAGTGATATCTTACCTCTCAAAAAGAAGGACTTAGGATGGAGTTCAATGGTGGATTCACCTCTAGCACATGAAGACCCTAAGTTCAATCTCAGCCACTGCAATAATCATAATCATAATCTAAGAATGAAGTGTTTTTGAAATTTTTTAAGTATTTCTTTATTTTTATTTATTTATTTGAGAGTGATAGACAGAGAGAGAAAGAGGCAGACAGAGAGAGAGAGAGAGAGAAAATGGGTGTGCCAGGGCCTCCAGCCACTGCAAATGAACTCCAGACGCATGCACCCCCTTGTGCATCTGGCTAACGTGGGTCCTGGGGAATCGAGCCTCGAACCAGGGTCCTTAGGCTTCACAGGCAAGCGCTTAACTGCTAAGACATCTCTCCAGGCCCAAGTTTTAGAAATTTTTACAAATCACCTCAGTGTCAGCCTTAACACAGATATATAGATCTGCTCTTCATCTTCAAGAGACATGCAAATTACAAAAACATATCTAGGTGAATGATATTTTCTTATCTGAATGAATTTAGCTTAAATATTAATTACAGCAGCCCTCAAGGGAAAAAACAAGTTGAGGTTTTTTTGTTTGACCTTCCTCTCCAAGCTTCCTCCCCAGTTCTGAGCCTTACAGATAGATTAGCACTTAAAATGTATGTCCTAGCTAGAATATTTTAGAGCTATATTAGTAGAAGAATTATTTCTTTTAGCTCCCAATTTTAGAGGTATCACCCACTGTGGTGGGAAGGGTATGGCAAAGCAGAGCAGTTCACATTATGGCTGCTAGTAAATAAGAAAGGAGAATATAGGGAGGCATCAGGACCCTATATGGGCCCCCCAAGGACACACCCCTGGTGAGTTACTTCCTTTCATTAGAAACCCACCTTCTTCCTTTCACCACCTGCCAAAAAGGTCACCATAGTATGAATCCAAATCTGTCAACGGATTAAGCCAATCATTACCTCAGAGCCTTCATCTAATTTTCTGGAAACACCCTCACAGTCTCATGTAGATGTGTACTTTATTAATCTAGGTGGTTCTCTATCCAATTCAGTTAACAACTGAGATTAACCATCACAGTAACCATCACAGACCAGTTAACTCTCCTATTTTCTCATATCCCCCCTTCACTGGCATGAGTCTTATCATGGGCTATATAAGTAAGGTGAGGAGGTAATTCCTTTAAAGCCAAGATATGGATGCAAAAGATACCCGACAGCCTCCAGAGGTTCTGATCTGAGTGCAAGCCTCATCCAAAATTGCCATCTATGGAGACTGTTTCATTGGTGAAGGAAGACAGGAGTTTTAGGATAGCCAATGGCCTTAATTGCATTATTAACCAAAACAAGTATCTTTTGTGTACTATTGAGTCACTAGAAATAAAAATGCCCCTGTTGTACAGTTCAAAGAGATAATGGCAGACTTTGAAGAGCTGAGTGTGCCCAGCTCATGTGGGGGCAGCATGTTGCCCTTAGGGACAAAATTCTGCTACAATTTCCTACAGACAAGAGCTCTCATCTCAGAAATTAATACTGTTCTTCTCCCCTTGTAAGCCAGTGACTGTCTCATAGCATGCTAGGCACTGTGCTAAGCCCTCACAACACAATAACCTACGTGAGACAATATATATAGTCTTCATCTTATAGGTAAGAGAAATTGTAGAGTCCACTTGGATTTGTCCCAAGTCCTACTGCCTTCAAAGTCCTTGCACTGTATCTCTCTCCTACGGCCCTTCCCTTATAAGGACAATAAAATGTTCCCCCCTGGGAGAACTATCCCCAGCAGGAGATTCTTGCTGACCACTCTGTGGATTATAGCAATGGAAAATATGTTCTGCTCATGTTTGTTCATTCATTCAGTCCTTAACCATTCATCTAACAGAAGTTTATTGAGCCTATTACTATGCTATAGACATTAAGCTAGGTGCTGAACTAGAGAAGTAAACAAAACAGGTGGTCCACTGCAGAAATGAGACACTAAATAAGTGAACACAAACAAATACATCATTACCCTAGCACTTGGGAGGCAGAAGCAGAGGATCTCAAGTTGGAGGCCTTCATGAGCTGCACAGAACAACTTTGTTTAAAAATACAAACAAAACAAAACGAAAGCACAATTACAAACTGGGATACACAGTTTTCCCCAAATCCATTACCATCTTCTGCAGCAGCAGTGCTGAAAAAAGCACCTTTATTTGTGAAGTTTGTAAGCTGGAACTTAAAGTAACCTCCAGTGCAACTGCGTTCTAAAGACCTGTAACATAGGGGCTAGAGGTGGGCTATAGCTCATTGGTAGAGCACAGCGCTCTTGCTTTGCATGCCCAAGGCCCTAGATTTGATCCCTATAAAGAAGAGAAGATGGGCTGGAGAGATGGCTTAGCGGTTAAGCGCTTGTCTGTGAAGCCTAAGGACCCCGGTTCGAGGCCCGGTTCCCCAGGTCCCACGTTAGCCAGATGCACAAGGGGGCGCACGCGTCTGGAGTTCGTTTGCAGTGGCTGGAAGCCCTGGTGCGCCCATTCTCTCTCTCTCCCTCTATCTGTCTTTCTCTCTGTGTCTGTCGCTCTCAAATAAATAAATAAATAAAATTTAAAAAGAAAGTATCTGTAACAAAAAAAAAAGAAAAAAAAGAAGAGAAGAACACAGGAGAGGAGAAGAGGAGGAAAGGAAGAGGAAAAGGAAAGGAGGGATGGGAAAACTATTTGTCTGTGTATATTTTCTAGTAACCACTAAAACAAGTGAAAACAAACAGGTGAGCTAATAATTTATTTAACCCAATGTATGTCCAAAATAGCATTTCCACGAGTATCTCGCTGTCAATGAGATATATTGCATCTCTTTTTCCGACTGTCTTCAAAATCCAGCATGTAAGGCTTACAGCATATCTCACATCTAACTAATCTCATTGTAAATGCCCAATGGCCACCTGTTGATGATGACTGCTGCCCTGCCCAGTGTAGATAGTACAACTCGAACCTGAAAGTTAACAGTTTGCTGAGGTGTGACCAACACCCCATCACAAAGTCTCAATTTAATCGATGGAAGAGGTATGAAAAAGGGAGGGGGTCTAGGAATCTGCTCCAGGTTATTCCAATATATAATGACGCTGAGAACCATTGCTCAAAGAAACAGCAGAAGTTGTTTTCCAAATATGCGAGCCCCTGAACCCCAACTTCATTTATTGGTTTGGTCAAGCCCTTCCCTGCAAGTTCAGTCCTGCCCCTGGGCTCAGGCCAGTGACGGCAGTCTGGGAGGCTGGGTGGAGAAGTCGTAGTGTAGTCTTCATGGTACCAGCGTCTCGGCCTGGTCATGGCTGGTCTCTCCCTGACCTTGCAACTCTGACAAATCTTCTGATTCAACTTTTATTTTTATTTGTATCGTTTTTGCTATGTATCCCAGGCTAACCTCAAGCTGACAATTCACCTGTCTCAGCCTCCCAAGTGCTGGGATTCCAGGCACACAGAACCATACCAAGGTGGTTTTGCTTTCATTGTTGAATCGTGCTCTGTGTCTGCCTGCATCTCTTTAGTTTCCTTTCTGGAAAACTGTGCAGTGTCTCCAGCTTTGCACCTCTTCCTTTCTTAAAAATGTTTTGAGAGAGAGAGAGAGACAGAGAGAGAGAGGAGAATTGGTATGCCAGGGCCTCAACCCCTGCAATCAAACTGCAGACGCTTGCGCCGCCTAGAGCACATGTGCAACCTTGCAGTTGCCTTACCTTTGTGTGTCTGACTTACATGGGATCTGGGGAGAGATCAAACGGGTTCTTAAGCTTTGCAGGCAAGCCTTAACCACTAAGCTATCTCTCCAGCCCCTTCCCTTGTTTTTGTTAGTTCTCATCCTTGTTCTCTGCTTTCCTATTCCCCTGCCTTCTTTGACTCTGTCCTTTCTCTCCCCTTTGAAGACACTTATCACTTCTTATCAGGCCTACCAGATGCTGCAGGCTCACTGCTCCCATCTTGGGCTTGCTACCACCCCCTTCTCCAGATACCCATCCCACCAGCCCAGCTGCTTCCTTCATCTCTCCCACCTGCCCCCAGCCCCTGGCTTACTTTCTCTTCCCTGTTGATTTACACTCCCCTGTCCAGACCAGTATTTCTGGAGCCCAAGTGTCTTCAGGATCTATTATAATGGCTAGTCAATCTTTCCTATCTAGATGCTTCCACCTGCCAGGGAAATAGGGCCCTCTGCTTTTTTTCTATTTTTATCCCTCTTTCCTTAGTTTTACTTTAAAAATATTTTATTTGGGCTGGAGAGATGGCTTAGCAGTTAAGCGCTTGCCTGTGAAGCCTAAGGACCCCGGTTCGAGGCTCGGTTCCCCAGGTCCCACGTTAGCCAGATGCACAAGGGGGCGCACGCGTCTGGAGTTCGTTTGCAGAGGCTGGAAGCCCTGGCGCGCCCATTCTCTCTCTCTCTCCCTCTATCTGTCTTTCTCTCTCTGTCTGTCACTCTCAAATAAATAAATAAATAATTAAAAAAATATTTTATTTATTTATTTGAGAGAGAGAGAGAGACACACACAGAGAAAGAGAATGGGTGTGCCAGGGACTCTAGCCACAGCAAATGAACTCCAGATGCATGGGTCACCTTGTGCATATGGTTTTATGTCGATACTGGGGAATTGACCCTGGGTCCTTTGGCTTTGCTGGCAGTGCTTCAACTGCTTAGCTATCCCTCCAGCCTGCTTTTTATCTTACTTGATTTTTGTGGTCTTGTTTACAGTTGCTTTTCCTGCTTCAGGTGTGCCATCCCCAAGGAGTGAATGGGACACCCAGTAAGGAATGACGCAAGCGTGTCCCTGCATGTCACTGACAAGAAGAGATGTCTGTTGCTGGAGAGATGGCTCAGCAGCTAATGTCATTTGCTTGCAAAGGCTGATGGCTTTTACATGTGTAAAGGCAGATGAACAAAGTGGTGTATGTGTCTAGAATTTGTTTGCAGTGGCAAGAAGCCTTGGTGCACCCATACATTTTCTCTCTCTCTCTCTCTCTCTCTCTCTCCCTCTTTCTCACTCTCTCTGTGACTGCCTGCCTCTTTCTCTCTCTCTCTCTCTCTCTCTCTCCCTCTCTCTGCTTCCTTTTTCTCTCTCATAAATAAATAAATAAGCCGGGCGTGGTGGCGCACGCCTTTAATCCCAGCACTCGGGAGGCAGAGGTAGGAGGATCGCTGTGAGTTCAAGGCCACCTTGAGACTACAGAGTGAATTCCAGGTCAGCCTGGGCTAGTGAGATGCTACCTCGAAAAAACCAAATAAATAAATAAATAAAAATATTCTCAGAAGAGATGTTTGCTCCAGGCTGATTCACCGCCTATGGCTGCCTCAGGGGCACAAATAAGGGGACAATGTCAGTGGAGAAAAACATTCTAGGAAAGGGGAGTTCAAGCGCATCATTTTCCCTTTGCCTCTTGTCTAGGGCTCATGTTAGTTTTTGTTTTGTTTCCCAAGTCCTGAGGATTGTTACAATTGGCCTTGCAGTCATGTCATGAGACTCCAGAACCCTTAGCTGAAAAGTCAGTAATTTCCTTGCCACTTTGTATAAGCTTACAGCTGGTGTCCCCAGAGTCAAATTTGTCAGATAAATAAAATGAAGGCTGTGAGACTGTTGCCTAAAGCTGTCCACAATTCTGTTCCCCACAGAGATGTGGAAGAGAAGCAGAGGTGAAGGGAAGAATAACTTCTGAATCAGTTCCACATGCATCCTGAGGCTAGGAGTTAGCAAGCTGCTGTCTAGTGAGGTTGGAAGGAAGGATTTGTCCTCTGCTGGGGGTAATTGCCACTGTGCTGGACCACCAGATGCAGTTGCCAATGGGAGCTGACCACATGAGCTCTCTTCTAGAACTATTAGATTATATCCTAACTTGGCAAATACTGTTTGTCTCTGCACCATTCAATCCTGCCCCAACAACCCTACACTTCTAGAATTATTGGCAATAATCGGCAGGCTGAGCACTCCAGAGCAGTAGCTTGAGGCTTGTGGAGTATGGATGGTGGGTAGCTGGTGGAGGTATAGACGGATGGACGGACAGATGGATGGATGGATGGGTGTGTGGATAGATGGGTAGGGGCCTATCATGTTAACTGTGAGTGGAATTTGCGCTTCATTCAATATGTATACTGGAATATTTTAAAGCACCAATAGATACACTTTTTATATTTTATTTATTTATTTGCCAGAGAAAGAGAGAGAGAGAGAGAGAGAATGGACACACCAGAGCCTCCAGCCACTGCAAACGAACTCCAGATGTGTGTGCCCCCTTGTGCATTTGGCTAACGTGGGTCTTGGGGAATCAAACATGGGTCCTTTGGCTTTGCAGGCAAATACCTTAACCACTAAGCCATCTCTCCAGCCCAATATATAAACTTTTTAAACTCTTTATTAACAACCTCCACACATACAGACAATGTGCCATAATCAGAATCCCACTTTTCCTTTTTCTCCTCCTGAATCCTCTCTCCACTGATCCATTTTTGTCCCTGATAATATATTTTTATTTCTTGGCTTTTCTGCCTTCAAAGAGTAAGAGATAATAACATCTTCCCCACAGGGCTGTCATGAGGATTAAATGAGCTAATGTGGGTAAAGCAAAGATATTGACTTAGAGTATGAAAAAAAAATCAATACATGGCAGCTATTGTTATTATTATCCCCATTCATCATTAGTACCATGCCCTGGGTCACACACTAGTAAGCGACAGAACATAGATCTGCCTGACTCATTGCTAGGCAATGGCTGGTTTGGATTGCTCCAGAGTGTCTCTCTTCACCTGTAGAGAGACCAGAACCACTGAGGCTTCCCCACTCCAGTCTAAACCAGTTTTGCCCTCTCTCCTGTTGTCTAGGCTGGAAGGAACAAAGAGGGCTGTGTGTGTGTGTGTGTGTGTGTGTGTGTGTGTGTGAGAGAGAGAGAGAGAGAGAGAGAGAGAGAGAGAGAGAGAGAGAGTACTTGCATATAGGTGTGCTATTCTGTTTGTAAAACTATGATATATGGGAAAAATAAGGTGTGAATTCCTGAAAATTTTTATAGGAATGGAAGCTCTCACTGTTCATTTCAGAAGCCCGATCCAGTGGTTTTGATGGTTCTCAGACAGATAAGAAATGCAGAACTAGGTGGATGTGGAAGACCAGCTAATTCAGTCCTCCTTGACTCCTTTCTAAGAGTTTTCATTTTGTTTGGGGCTTGGGTTTTTGTTTTTTAAGAAGGTGGATTTGAACTTTTTATCACTTATCTGTGTGTGCACATGTGTGTGTGTGTGTTTTTAAGCATGCTGGGGTCTCTTGCTGCTACAACTGATCACCAGATGCTTGTACCACTTTTTTATGTTAGGCTTTATGTGGGTGTTGGGGAATTGGACACTGGCTCAGCAGGCTTTGCAGGCAAGCACCTTTAGCCAGCTCCTCTGTCCTGTTTTTGTTTTTTGAGACCAGGTCTCAGTATGTAGCCCTTCCTGGCCGGAACTTTCTATGTAGACCAGGCTGGCTTTGACCTTCTAGATTGTTTAAGCACAGATCTGCAATGATTCTGAGTAAACAGAGGCTCTCACTGGATCCATAGGTCTCAGGGTCCCCAAATATCACATATGGTCCAAAGGGAAGCAGACCATAGTTATGATGTGGCTCTGTCAGGCAGTGCCCTATACAAGTTAATTCTCTCTGAACTCCTGAACTGAGGGAAAGAGAGTATATGCTTTTCTTTTCTTTTCTTTTCTTTCTGAGTTTGGGTCACCTCACTTAATATAATCCTTTCAGATCTATGTACTTTCCTTAAAATTTTACTTTTCTTTACAGCTGAATAAAATTCCACTGTAAATATGTATCACATTTTCATGATGCCATGGCTAAAATTTTAGAATGGAAGCTATGAAGTCTCCATTTGTTTCTCCATTTCCATCCTCTCTCTCATATATATTTGCATGTGTCAGTCTCCTACTTCCAAATTAATTTACAAAATCCCATGAAGAGGCTTCATTATGATTGGCTTAGAGATAAATAAGTGTTTATATCAATTTAGTAGTTCTAAAACTGAAATATAACACAGTTGTGTCTTCTGAGTTACTATATTTATTACATACATATGAGTGAAATAATATGAGTTTTTAATGAAGGGCTTTTAAAAAATAATTATGTTTTATCATATCTGTTTAAAATACTTTCAAAATCTTTCAAGTAACTTGTAATCTTAAAATTATGCTAAGTAATAGATATTCATTAACTACCTAGATTATTTCTAAGGAGAAAAAACAGCTGAAAATTCATTACTAAACATAATGTTAAGATTATGTATTTTTGACAGCTTATTTTTAGATGCTTTAGAGAGGCCAAATATATTTGTTCTTATTAAAAAACATGGGCTGGAAAGATGACTTAGCTGTTAAGGCGCTTGTCAGTGAAGCCTAAGGACACACGTTCGATTCCCCAGAACCCACATAAGCCAGATGCCCAAAGGGGATGCAAGCATATGAAGTTTGCAATGGCTAGAGGCCTTGGTATGCTCCATTTTCTCTCTCTTCCTGCCTGTCTCTCTCTCTCTCTCTCTCTCTCTCTCTCTCTCTCTCTCTCAAATAAATAAAATATTTTGGTCAGGCGTGGTGGCACACTCCTTTAATTCCAGCACTCGGAGGCAGAGGTAGGAGGACTGTCATGAATTCGAGGCCCCCTGAGACTACATAGTGAATTCCAGGTCATCCTGGACCAGAGAGAGACCCTACCTTGAAAAACCAAATAATAATAATAATAAAATAAAATATTTTAAAAAACAAAAGAAACATACTCTTGGGCTGGAGAGATGGCTTAGTGGTTAAGGTGCTTGCCTGCAAACATAAGGACCCATGTTCAACTCTCCAGATCCCATATAAGCCAGATGCACATGATGATGCAAGCGCATAAGGTTGTACATGTGCACAGGGTTGCCCAAATGTCTGCAGTTCAATTGCTGTTGCTGGTGTCCCTGGAGTGCCAATCCCCCCCCCCATAAAAAATAAACATACTCTTGGGGCTAGCGGGATGAGATTGTTCAGTGGTTAAATGCACTTTCTTGCAAAACTTGACAGCATGCATTTGATTTCCCAGTACCCAGATTCACAAAGTGGCACACATCTCTGGAGTTTGTTTGCAGTGGGAAGAAGCCCTGATGCACCCATACTCACTTTCTCTCTGCTCCTTTCTCTATTTCTATCTCCCAAGTAAATAAATAAAAATATTTTATACTATGAGGAAGCATGTGCCTATAAAAAATTTAAATTCCCAGCATCACCCTGATACCAAAATCAGGCAAAGATAGAACAAAAAAAGAAAATTACAGACCAATCTCCCTCATGAACATAGATGCAAAAATTCTCAACAAAATATTGGCAAACAGAATACAAGAGTATATCAAAAAGATCATTTACCCTGACCAAGTAGGCTTTATCCCAGAGATGCGGGGATGGTTCAACATACGCAAATCTATAAATGTAATACATTACATAAACGGGTTGAAGGACAAAAATCACATGATCATCTCATTAGACGCAGAGAAAGCATTTGACAAAATCCAACATCCCTTCATGATAAAAGTCCTACAGAGACTGGGAATAGAAGGAACATATCTCAATATAATAAAAGCTATTTATGACAAGCCTACAGCCAACATATTACTAAATGGGGAAAAACTGGAAGCTTTTCCGCTAAAATCAGGAACAAGACAAGGGTGTCCACTATCCCCACTTTTATTTAATATAGTTTTGGAAGTCTTAGCCATAGCAATAAGGCAAGAGACACACATAAAAGGGATACAAATTGGAAAGGAAGAGATCAAGTTATCATTATTTGCAGATGACATGATTCTATACATAAAGGACCCTAAAGACTCTACTAGCAAACTGTTAGAGCTGATCAAAACCTACAGCAATGTAGCAGGATACAAAATAAATACACAGAAATCAGTAGCCTTCATATATGCTAACAACAAACACATAGAGGATGAAATCAGAGAATCACTCCCATTCACAGTTGCATCAAAAAAAAAAATAAATAAAGTACTTTGGAATAAACCTAACCAAGGAAGTAAAGAATCTCTACAATGAGAACTTTAAAACACTCATGCGAGAAATTGCAGAAGACACCAGAAAGTGGAGAAACATCCCTTGTTCCTGGATTGGAAGAATCAATATTGTGAAAATGGCAATCTTACCTAAAGCAATCTACACATTTAATGCAATCCCTATCAAAATTCCAAAGGCTTTCTTTGTGGAAATAGAAAAAACAATCCAAAAATTCATTTGGAATCACAAAAAACCTCGAATATCTAAAATAATACTGAGCAACAAAAATGAGGCTGGTGGTATCACCATACCTGATTTTAACCTATACTACAGAGCCATAGTAACAAAAACAGCATGGTACTAGTACAAAAACAGACATGTAGATCAGTGGAACAGAATAGAGGACCCAGATGTAAGCCCAAGTAGCTATAGCCACCTGATATTCGATAAAAATGCCAAAAACACGCATTGGAGAAGAGACAGCCTCTTCAGCAAATGGTGTTTTGAAAACTGGATATATATCTGCAGAAGGATGAAAATAGATTCTTCTCTCTCGCCATGCACAAGAATTAAGTCCAAATGGATTAAAGACCTTAACATCAGACCTGAAACTCTGAAACTGCTATAGGAAAAAGTAGGGGAAACCCTTCAACATATTGGTCTTGGCAAAGACTTTCTGAATACAACCCCAATTGCTCAGGCAATAAAATCACAGATTAATCACTGGGACCTCATGAAATTACAAAGATTTTGCACTGCAAAGGACACAGTGAAAAAAGCAAAGAGGCAACCTACAGAATGGGAAAAAATCTTCGCCAGCTATATATCTGATAGAGGATTAATATCTAGGATATACAAAGAACTCAAAAAGTTAAATAATAAGGAATCAAACAAGCCAATCAAAAAATGGGCTATGGAGCTAAATAGAGAGTTCTCAAAGGAGGAAATACGAATGGCATATAAGCATCTAAAAAAATGTTTTGTATCACTAGTCATCAGGGAAATGCAGATTAAAACTACATTGAGATTCCATCTCACTCCGGTCAGATTGGCCACCATCATGAAAACAAATGATCATAAGTGTTGGCGGGGATGTGGAAAAAAAGGAACCCTTCTACACTGCTGGTGGGAATGCAATCTGGTCCAGCCATTGTGGAAAACAGTGTGGAGGTTCCTAAAACAGCTAAAGATTGATATACCATATGACCCAGCTATAGCACTCCTAGGCATATATCCAAAGGACTCATCTCATTTCCTTAGAAGTACGTGCTCAACCATGTTTATTGCTGCTCAATTTATAATAGCTGGGAAATGGAACCAGCCTAGATGTCCCTCAACTGATGAGTGGATAATGAAGATGTGGCACATTTATACAATGGAGTTCTACTCAGCAGTAAAGAAAAATGAAGTTATGAAATTTGCAGAAAAATGGATGGACCTGGAATGGATTATACTAAGTGAGGTAACCCAGGCGCAGAAAGCCAAGCACCACATGTTCTCCCTCATATGTGGATCCTAGCTACAGATGATTGGGCTTCTGTTTGAGAGTGAAAATACTTAGTAGCAGAGGCCAGTAAGTTGAAAAGGAGACATAAAGGGAAGAGAAAGGAAGGGAGGAGGATACTTAATAGGTTGATATTGTATATATGTAATTACAGTGATTGTAATGAAGAGGTAATATGATGGACAATGGAATTTCAAATGGGAAAGTGTGGGGGTGGGGAGGGAGGGAATTACCATGGGATATATTTTGTAATCATGGAAAATGTTAATAAAAATTTAAAAAAAAATTTAAATTCATAAAATTTGATAGTCTGCTACAGAGTGCTGGTGCATGAAAGACAATTCTTAATTGTTTGCTTACTGGGTTCTTTGTGTTTTTAAAAGTAGTTATTAGGGCTAAAATGCTATTCATTGTATATAAATAAAATCACTAGAGATAATAAGGATGAGGGGAAATGACTTTGCAAAGTATAAAGGATGGGAACATGTGTTTTTGTTAAGTGGGAAAGAGTCATTTAGTCTTCAAGTTAAATAACTGGTTGTTTCAGAAGGACAAAGAGAAAAGTATAGAACAAAACAAAAAGGAAGATATGAAAAACTGTAAAAAGAATTTTAGAAAAGGACTCTTTCTTGTGTGGTCAAATCTGACTAAGATTGAATGGATTCATTATAAAGTTTAATTAAAACTGAGCATTTGTCAAAAAGATGAAGTTTTTTTTTTAAATTATTTTACCTCCTATGTTGACCTTTGAATGTGACCTGCTGTGCTGCTCAGCCACATGTTCAAACTTTTTGATACTTTTGACAATTTGGCTTCCAAAAACCACCTAGTCAATGAAATTGTGATCTTGAAGTGACCTAGAGATTTCTCACTTAGTTTGTCAGGACTCCTCCCCTCAAAAAACTAAGGTTGTTCTTTTACCTTGTGAAAAGAGTACTTTTAATTAGGCTATTTAGTACTGTGAATTGCATAGAGAACACTGCCAAAGAAGAGATGCTTTAGTTTCTTCAGGTCACATTTGTGTGGGTCAATGTCATTAATATAAATATTTGAGAAACAGTAAGAGAATCACAGAAATTTGCCATTACTCTTATGGGAATAAAATGTACTTGCAAAATATTATTAATCATAATTCTATCATTTTAATGCTTGCATAATTTTAATATTTAATATTTAAAATGGTATTTGTCACAGAAGCAATTAAATTTCCTGAAAATTATGTATTTTATGATGAATTTTCATCAGATCTTTAGCCATAGCTGTTTTACTTAGAGATTCTTTGAAACTATGTAGCCAGCTGCTATCCA
This sequence comes from Jaculus jaculus, assembly GCF_020740685.1. NCBI lineage: Eukaryota > Metazoa > Chordata > Mammalia > Rodentia > Dipodidae > Jaculus > Jaculus jaculus. The sequence continues at coordinate 135,134,280 of NC_059106.1, read as the reverse complement.
GAGTGCCTTATCTTTAACAAAAAGAGACTGTCCATCCTCGGGACCCATGGAATGGACTATGTCATGTCATCTGGATCTAGGCTTCTGATAACATTGCTTTAATGACCCAGAAATAAAAATTCAAGAAAATTTCTAGCATCATTCTTCACAGAGATAGGAAATATAATCTCAAAATTCATATGGAATGACAAGGCCTTGGATATCCAAAAATATCCTCAGCAAAAGAAATACCTCTGTAGGTATCACCATACCTGGTCTGAAGCTATACTATACTACAAAGCTATAGTTTAAAAAAGAAAAGAAAAGAAAAAAGAGAAAACAGGCCGGGTGTGGTGGCATTCACCTTTAATGCCTGTACTTGGGAGGCAGAGGTAGGAGGATCACCATGAGTTCGAGGCCACCCTGAGAGTACATAGTGAATTCCAGATCGGCCTGAGCTAGAGTGAGACCCTACCTCAAAAAAATAAAACAAAACAAAAGGGCTGGAGAGATGGCTCAGCAGTTAAGCACTTGCCTGTGAAGCCTGAGGACCCTGGTTCGAGGCTCGATTCCTCAGGACCCATGTTAGCCAGATGCACGAGGGGGTGCGCGTGTCTGGAGTTCGTTTACAGTGGCTGGAGGTCCTGGTGCACCCATTCTTTCTATCTGCTTCTTTCTTTTTCTGTCTGTCACTCTCAAATAAATAAATAAAAATAAACAACAACAACAAAACCCAACATGGTGCTGGTATAAAAAACAGACACATAGACCAATGGAACAGAATTGAAGACCCAGCCCTTAGTTCACGTAACTACAGCTACTTGATCTTTGACAAAGGAGTCAAAAACATACACTGAAGAAAAGACAGCATCTTCAACAAATGGTGCTGGACAAATTGGATAACCACATGTAGAAAAATGAAACTAGACCCACTCCTCTCACCATGCACAAAAAATCAACTCTAAATGGATTAAAGACCTCAATAAGGCCTGAAACTCTCAAACTACTAGATGAAAAGATAAGAGAAATTCTCCATGTAGGTGTGGAGAAAGACTTCCTGAACAATATCCCAGTAGTTCAGGAAATTAAACAATCATTCAACCAGTGGGATCTCATGTAGCTAAAAAGCTTTTATACAGATAAACATACTATAAATGGAGCCAAAAGACTACCCACAGAATGGGAGAAAATTTTCTTTGTACACTCTGGATATTAGACATCTAGGCATCTACCCTAAAAGCTCCACTTTTCTCTATAGAGATAGATATTTGCTCATCCATGTTTAGAGCTGCTCAATGCACAATAGCTAAGAACCAAATCAACCCATCATTTGATAAATGGATAATGAAGATGTGGTGCCTAAGTACAATGTAGTTCTACATAGAAGTAAAGAAAATGATATAATAAAATTTATTTATCTGTTCCAAGTCCATTCATTTTCTCTCAATTGTGGTTCCTAACCTGAAACAGCTTGATTTGCAGGCAAATCTGACAAGCATTACTCCAGGGCCATATAATAGGGATGGAAGAGTTTGGAGGGAGGGAAATAGGAGGGCAGGGCAAATATACACAAAACCAAATCCAAAATGAATTGGTACAATAGAAACCTTTCTCCTGGATAGCAGACTAAAAGATATAACCCTCAAGAGAAGCATGGTGGGATAATCTGGTAAAAAGGGCCCTGACAAGGGTGGGATGAAGCCTAACCCAAAATAGTTGGCTTTGACTTGTAACTCCAAGTACCAGAATTGGTTATAGCCCATATTGCACTGTTGATCAGAGAAACCTACAAGGTCTCCAAAACAAGACAGACTTCTGTCAAAGCACTTGATTACCTGCCTGAGGTAAAGGGAAAGACCCTATTGCTGAAGATACCACATGCTGCCAATGTAGAACATGGAGGTCTGGCTGAATCTGGAAATAAGCCAGTTCCTAGATGATTAGCCCATATAGTACTGAAAAGGGCTCCATGAGCTGCTGGGGGAAAATGGCCAATGACATTGTGAGCAAGATGGGGATCCTGCTATATGAAAGCAACCAGCCTGACAAGTTGTACGCATCTGTACAATAGTGCCACACAGCCTAGGTTGGAAACCAATGGCTCCCTGATTGGCTAAGAGATCCACTCCATGGAAAGGAACCCATAGCTGAAAGTGGGAACCAAGTCAGAATCCTATGGAGACCAAGATTATAGACTCCAATGAGAAGCTCCCATTAGTCTTTGTCCAAAAGTGAGGCTATGCCCATCAAAATCTCTCTTAATTAACAATTCTTATCCTATTTCATCTATCCTGATCCTGTACTCTGTTGGAGAATCTGCTTTTTTCTTTTTCAGAAAGCAGTAAGAACCAAGAACAACCAAAATCTATCAACAAGACAAGAATATGTAGCTCACTCCCTGGCAGGAGATGAACCACCCTTCCCACAGCAGCTAGGGCCCAGATGAAATCACAGAGGAATTGGTGACATGAGCAAGAGTGCTGTTTCCATGGTGACCCTAACAACTTGCACCATGGTGATGGAGACAGATACCGAGGAGACTCAAAATGCACCAAAGCAGAAAACCAAAATCTGCTGAGAGCTCAATACTGAAGTGAACTTAAAGACCGTCCACCAAGGCTCAGGGAATTTTGCAGAAGAGGGCAAGGGGGAAGAAAGAATGTAAGATCCACAGGGTGAGAGGGAATATCCAGAGGCATTGCCCCCTCCTCCAATGACTGACTGCTGCTCTCACAACCTATAACCCACAATCCCATGGTGAACATCAGCAATCCCACTGAGGAGGGCCCTCAATGGAGTGAGGAGGGAAATGATGGTACCAACACATGAGGAATCCATACAAACTTTCCACTTAATAAATGAAGAAATTAAAATTAAATAAGTAAACAAATAAATAAAAATAACTTAAAGACCACAGCACTACACTGAGGATTTACAGAACACCAGCAGAGAAACTGCTAGGTTCGTATCTACTAACCTAAGTGTTGTGGACTGAATGCTTGAATATACCTCCACCCACCTACCTCACATATGAAAGCTCTAATCTCCAGATGGGTGTCTTAGTAAGTAATAAAGGTGAAATGAGCCCACAAAGGAAGGGCCATGATCCAAAAGGACTTGTGCTCTTATAAGAACACCACCATAGAGTTCATGCTTCTCTATTATCTATCTATCTATCTATCTATCTATCTATCTATCTATCTATCTATCTATCTCTCATCTGTCTATCTTCCTTTCTATATCCCTGTCTATCTATCTACCTACCTACAATCTCCCTCTTCTCCATCTTCACACACACACACACACACACACACACACACACACACACTTATACAAAGAAGCCTCATGACACATAATGCAAACTTTAACCCCAGGAGATAGGTTTTAACAAACACCTTGATTTTGGATATTTAGTCTCAAAAAACTGAGAAAATACATTTCTGTAGCTTAAATCACTCTGTTGTATTTTGTTATAGCTAACTAACAGAACTAGTATTAAGCAGAATAAGAATTATTTCAAAGCTCGGTGTGGTGGCACACGCCTTTAATCCCAGCACTTGAGAGGCAGAGGTAGGAGGATCACCGTGAGTTTGAGGCCACTCTGAGACTACATAGTGAATTCCAGGTCAGCACATAAAACCAAAACAACAACAACAACAACAAAATTATTTCAAATGAATCAATAAAAGATAAATTATGACTTTTGTTTGAAATATTGTTGCTAAATTTAAGAAACCCTTTCCCTTTTCTCTTAAACTATCTATAATTCACAACAATTAATAGATTATGTTTTATGAACAAAAGTGAAACATTTATTTTTTTTCTCTGCCTAACCCTTATATTTTGTGAAATCATGGTGTGTATTATTTTATTTATATGAAAATATAATTATTTACAGAGTACCATTAAGAATCTGTCTTTCTGGTGACAGAACATAATTGGAAACACTGGTTATATAGCCAAGGCTTTGACTGGAATGCCATTTTTGAGAATGATGCTGTTGCAGTTACCTTTGTGATTCTGGATAAACATCTGACCACAGGCAGCTTCTAGGAGGAAAGGGTTTATTTCAGGCTTAGAGATTCCAGGGGAAGTTCCATCATGGTGGGAGAATATGGTTCACTTCCATACATCCACAGCAGAGAGAAAGAAATCAGCACCAGCAGGCAGGACAGCTAGAGCTCAAACTGGATTTCTACGTACTTAGTACAGCTGGACTCAAAACCCACTCCCATGAGATACCTCCTCCAGCAGCACTCCACCTACTGAAGGAAACTACCTACCTCGGCCTGGATAGATGGCTTAGCAGTTAAGGCACTTGCCTGTGAAGTGAAAGAACTCATGTTCAAATCTCCAGGTCCCGCAAGGCCAGATACATGGTGACACAAGTGTGCAATGTTGCACATGTGCACAAAGGGCTACACATGTCTGGAGTTTGTTCACAGTGGCTGAAGGCCCTGGCATGCCCATTTTCTTTCTTTTTCTCTCTCTCTTTCTCACCTTCCCTCTTTATCTCCATCTCTTTCAAAAAATAAATAATAAAAAAAAAAGAAAAAAGATACCTAACTCTAAGGGAGACATACATTTGCATTCAAACTACCACAGATGCATGGTATCAGCTACAACTACACAAATTTAAATTTTCTTATATGTTATTTATTTATTTATTTGCAAGCAGAGAGAGCAAGAGATAGAGAGGAGATAGAGAGAGAATGGGCATACTAGGGCCTCTAGCCACTGCAAATGAACTCCAGATGCATGTGCCCCCTTGTACATCTGCCTTACATGGGTATTAGGGAATTGAACCTGGAACCTTTGGCTTTGTAGGCAAGCATCTTAACCACTAAGTCATCCCTCCAGCCCCTGACTATACAGATTTAAAGAGCCAAGGTTGACTTTATGTAACTTGGAAAGCCATGTTGGAAATACTGACTTGATAGCACTTGGCTTACAGGGTTTCCAGCCTTACATATAAGTGAGAAAAGTCACCTCCTGGAAGGCCAGGAAAGATGTGTGGAAGACTTCAAGAGAATAGGGATTAACACAAATCTATAGATCCCGCAGATCAAGTCTGGTGGCAAGTTTTTGGATTAATTGCCTAGCCTTTACCAGTTTAATCTGAGATTCATTAGGAAAATATTTAACAAAGAAAACTTGAAAGATCTATTGGCTAATTATTATTCTTTTCACCCTAATGTAAACACTCAGAGCAGATTTTGTAAACCTATACTTGTTTTGCAAACAAGAATAATATAACTTAGATTATCTTGCATCAAAAAAGGGAGTGGCCAGGGCTGAAGGGATAGCTTAGTGGTTAAGGCATTTGCCTGCAAAGCCAAAGGACCCAGGTTCGATTCCTGAGTACCTACGCTAGCCAGATGCACAAGGGGGTGCATGCATCTGGAGTTCGTTTACAGTGGTTGAAGACCCTGGCATGCCCATCCTCCCCCCGTCTATCTATCTCTCCCTCTTTCTCTGTCAAATAAACAAATAAAAATAAAATATATTTTAAAAAAATTTTAAAAAGGGAGTGAGAGAGAATTTTTTTTTTGTTTTTTGTTTTTCAAGGTAGGGTGTTACTGTACTCTAGGCTGACCTGGAATTCACTCTGTATTCTCAGGGTGGCCTCGAATTCACAGCGATCCTCCTACCTCTGCCTCCTGAGTGCTGGGATTAAAGGCGTGCGCCACCATGCCTGGCTATAGTGAGAATTTTGAGTTTCATTGAAAAACTATAGCATGCCCTTGTGGGTATTCACAATTGGCTCCTGTTCATTGTTTCTGAACTTGTTATCTACTTGGGATCAGACTGGATCCTGCTCTTGAGCACTTTTGTTACACCTTCCTCCTCATATTTCATCGTACACTCTGGGAAATAACCGGACTATGATACTCAGAGCTACATATCACCAAAGATACTGATGCTGTAAACCAGGAACTTTGTCGGATTTCCAGTGCTTCCTAACTGCATTATAAAAGATGGCTCGAAGGCAAAGAGAAGAGTCAGCAGTTACAATCAATTGCTGCATAAGCTTGTGGTCTGAGGAGGCCTGAGGGAGCACTCAAGTTTTATCCCCAGGACCCACATAAGCAGCTGGGCATAGACACACACATCTGTAACACCCATGCTGTAGGGGAGCAGATAACCAAGAATTTCCAGAGCTTTTGGAAAAAATGGCAAACTCTTGGATGAGTCAGAGACTCCAGATCAAATAGCAACAGGCCGAGGAGAGAGGGGGCAGGACACGTGCTGTTCTGCTCCAGCCACACATGGAGCTCCACATGAGCACATGCATGCACCGCAACACAGGCACATGAGCAGGAAAAAACCATGTCTTACACCCAACATGTAGAAACCCTCCTGACCAGCTGCCCTCTAGATTCAGAAACTGGGTTTATGGTTCCTTCCAACCATTAGTCTTTTTCTCTTTATATAAATTCTTCTCATTAACTGACTTACTACTTGCATCTTCTAGAAAATATTCTCATCTCAGCAGATGGCTCAGCTGCTCCTTCATAAACAAGTCAGTGAGATGAGGAAAAGACAGACTATTTAGAGGGAAGATGAATCTTTCTTCTTCCCCTGACAGGACTGACAAATCTCTCTCCTTGACAAAACACTTACAGAAACTTGTCAAGCCCTTGCCTCAGCTAGGCCTCAATTTGGATTTCTGTGTCTGTCCTTGCCGAATGCACCACTTGCAAGAACTCTGCTAAGGGGCCAGGGAGATGGCTCAGTGGTCAAAGGTGCTTACATATCTTGCCAGCCCAGGTTCAAGTCCCCAGTACCCACATGAAGCCAGGCACACAAAGTGATATATGTGTCTGGAGTTCAGTTGCTGTGGCAAGAGGCCCTGGCATACTTTAAAAGAAAAAAGAGGGCTGGAGAGATGGCTTAGCGGTTAAGTGCCTGCCTGTGAAGCCTAAGGACCCCGGTTCGAGGCTCAGTTCCCCAGGTCCCACGTTAGCCAGATGCACAAGGGGGCGCACGCATCTGGAGTTCGTTTGCAGAGGCTGAAAGCCCTGGCGCGCCCATTCTCTCTCCCTCTATCTGTGTTTCTCTCTGTGTCTGTCGCTCTCGCTCTCAAATTTAAAAAAAAAAAAAAATTAAAAAAAAAAGAAGAAAGAAAGAGAGTTGTTAAGCATGTTTAGAAATAATTCCCTGCCTTTGTCCTGGACCCAAAATGTAGACTAGCCCACTGCAGTCTGTCTCTCCCTTGAAGTTTTATCCCATGAGGAGGCCAAACAGGGTAGGCAAAAATCAGATTAACACAGGTCCCAGGGCTGTGGCTGCTGCATGGAATAAAATATCTTCATCCAGATTGTGGTTCCCCATTTTCTAGGTAAGGAGGAATAGCCAGTGACCTTGTTCCAAGACCTTGAGGTTGTGGCACCTGCAAGAAGACCCTTGGAACACCAGAGGGTTGGGTGACATGATCTCAGTCTTTCTAAACTCCATGAATTGTTAATCTTTAGGAGAAAAGATGAGCGAAATTGCTCTGTAGTTATCCCCAGGGCTTTGTCACTGCCCTCTCCTTTGCAGTTTCATTAAAAATTTGTACCATTTGTTATTCCTCAAGTTGAGTCCCCATGACACTCTCACCTCCTGCTCTAGCTGGGCCCTCACAGGCTGTGAAACCACATATTTATATGAATGAATAATATTATATATGGTTTTATTTATTATATGTAATCTTACTTGTGAGGAGAGAGTATGAGTGATGAATGGTCACACCAGGACCTCTAGCCTCTGTAAATAAACCCTAGATTCATGTGCCACTTTGAGTATCTGGCTTTCCGGTGGTACTGGGGAATCCAACTCAGGCCACTGGGCTTTGCAAGCAAGTGCCTTCAACTGTGGATCCATCTCCCCAGCTTGAAACCACCTCTTCTAAGGTACAAGTTTCCAAAACAAAGAGGCAGTTACTACATTTGTTTCCTCCCATTCTCCTTTGGTGCTTTGCTCAACTCTTTAACTTTTCTTTCTTTCCTCTCTGAATATTTTTTCAGAGATTTTACTTAAATTATGGCTGATTGGCTCCCAGGAAATGGTTCTCTAGGCAGAGATTGTCTCCTTCTTTTCTGTGATAAGAACCATCTCTTCCTTTTCCATATGTCTGCTTCCTCCCGTTCTTCCCTCCACTGCTTCCTCCCTACCAGTGGACTATTTACATGCATAACTCCCTTCGCTCTTGCGACTACCCTGTGAAGCAACTATCATGAGCCCTAGTTCACATCTAGAAATGCTGCAGGAGACTCACTGTGACTGGCACGTGCCCACAGTTCCACATAGTGAAGCCTGGGCAAGAATGGGATCTATTTCCCAGCGAGAGAGATGACTCAGTGGTTAAAGGCACTTGTTTGCAACGTCTGATGATCCCAGTTCAATTCCCCAGTACCATGTGAAACCAGATGCACAAAGTGGCACATGCATCTAGAATTTGTTTGCAGCAAAAGGAGGCCCTGATGTGCCAATCTCTCTCTCTCTTTCTCTCCTTTCTCTCTCATTGCTTTGAAGCATAACCCAGTTGAACAAGCCATTGCTTGGGAAGGACTTCTCCCTCCTCAAGTGCCTTCCTTTTTGCCTGTGTCTTTCAATCATCTCTCACCCCTTTCTCACTCATCCCTCACTCCTGTCTTTCCATTGGAAGCTTCCTAAGACTAGTGTAATCGTGAAGAGGCAATGTGGTATTGTGGTTATTGTTAGTATTTGTTTTTGTTTGTTTTGCTTTTGAAGCAGAATTTCACTATGTAGTTCAGCTTGGTCTTGAACTTGAGACTGTCCTGTGTCTGCTTCCCAAGTTCTAGGATTATAGGTATATACCACCGTATCCAGCTAAAGACAGCAATTTCTAAAAACATCAAATCCATTTGGACATCAATTGTAAAGCACCTGATTGAGAATTTGCCATGTTCTAGACATTGTTCTAGGACATAAATACATCCATAACTTGCCTGAGGCCCTTGGTGATGTGACCAGATAGTTTACACGTTTATCTGCAGGTGTTTAGAGGAAATAATTTGACCATGACTTCACAGGCCAAATAACATCTGGAATTACAGAAGGCATTCCATTTCTCTATAGAGAAAAGAAAGCAAAAGATGACATTTATTCATAGATCCCTTCATGACACACAGAGAAAATATTTTTCAAATATTTTTATTCATTGATGAGATTGGAGAGAGAGAAATGGAGGGAGAAAGGGAGAAAGGCAGGGAGGGAAGAAGTGTGTGCTTGGGCATGCCAGGTCCTTTTGTAAACTCCAGACACATGCACCACTTTGTGCATCTGGCTTTATGTGTGTACTGGAGTCTTGAACCTGGGCCAGCAGACACATTATTACTCATCATGCTGAACCATTCCTAATTGATCCCATGTCTGCATCTTGCACCTGCAATTTTTTGTTCATTTTTATTTATTTATTTTGAGAGCAACAGAGAGAAAAAGAGGCAGATAGAGAGAGAGAGAGAGGGAGAGAGAGAGAATGGACGTACCAGGGCCTCTGGTCACTGCAAATGAACTCCAGATGCGTGCACCTCCTTGTGCATCTGGCTAACATGGGTCCTGGGGAATCGAGCCTCGAACCAGGGTCCTTTGGCATCACAGGCAAGTGCTTAACTGCTAAGCCATCTCTCCAGCCCTTGCGCCTGCAATTTTAAAACCTTTGATGGTAAAGTTACTAAAGTCTGCTCCATGGCTTAGGGAATTCCCTGAGAAATAAATAGCTATGTTTGTGTGGGTGACAAAGAACTCACTGAGAGAAAGGAATTAAGACCCCCAACTGCTTGTTCAAGGGCCGTAAATGGTCTTGGAACTAGTATGGCAGGTTTTAATTTTTATTTTACTTTAACTTTTATTTGAGAGAGAGAAAGAGAAAGAGAGAGGATGGGCATGCCAAGGCCTTTAGCCACTGCAAATGAACTCCAGATGCATGCATATCTGTCATTATGTGGAATCACAGAGGGATTCCCTTTCTCTATAGAGAAAAAAAAAAATCAAGGAGTGACATTTATTCATAGATTCCTCATTGAACTCGGTTCCTTAGGCTTTGCAGGCAAGCTCCTTAACTGCTGAGTTATTGCTCCAGCCCAGGTTTTAATTTTTTTTTGTTTTGTTTTTTGTTTTTTGAGGCAGGGTCTCACTCTAGCCCAGGCTGACCTGGAATTTACTATGTAGTCTCAGGGTGGCCTTGAACTCACGGCGATCCTCCTACCTCTGCCTCCCAAGTGCTGGGATTAAAGGCGTGCACCACCACGCCCGGCTCCCAGGTTTTAATTTTTAAATGATGATGGAGCCAAGTGTGGTAATGTACAACTTTAACCCAAACACTCAGGAAGCAGAGGTAAAGGATCACCATGAGTTCAAGACCAGCCTGAGACCACATGTGAATTCCAGGTCTGTCTGGGCTAGAACAAAACCTTACCTCAAAAAAACAAAATCAAAAAGAAAAACAAACAAACCCCCAAAAAACCAAACAGGTGATTAACTATAGGTATTCTTTTTAGTTGTTGTTCTTCCAACACAAATACAATTTTATTTATTTGAAAGAGAAAGTGGGAGGACAGGCAAGGGAATGGGCATGCCAGGGCATCTAGCCACTGCATATGAACTCCAGACACATGCACCACCTTGTACATCTGGTTTATGTGGGTACGCGCTTGCCTTGACCACGAAGCCATCTCTCCAGCCCAAAACAAAGACAATTTGATAGTAAAGAAATAAACTGAGACATGGGACCAAAAAGAAAGGATAACAGCAGCAAACAAGATGTTTCAAAGAATTTCTGGAGTATGAAAAGTAGATGAAGTGTGGCTGCTGACTTAGCAAAGAGGAGTAAATGATAACTTCAGGATCTGTCACAGAAAATTACGGCCAGAAGTAGAATGAGCAGAAAACTGTCCAGAGTTTGGAGGCTTTGCTAAGAAGCAGAAATGGGCTCTGGTCTAGAAACAAGAACTAATGGTTGAAAGTCTATATACAGTGTGTTGGGAGCCAGTTATATTCTCCATCAGCATGAGGACCAGTGCCAGTCATGGGAGCACTGACTGAAGATTCCCCCAAATCCTGCCGTGCATTATAAGTACAAATGTGTAATGACTCCTTCAGCTATCAACTTTGACTTGTCTTTTAAAACAAAATATCTATGTTATGAACATTCATGAGCCTCCCTCCTTGAAATCTATCTGATAGACACAAGAGCCTATGGGAATTTATTTGATGAACATATGATCCTTGTGGCAAGTTCCTAACCAAACTCACAATTAAGACCTGAAAGAGAAAACAAATGAATAGGTGCCAACAAATCACTAGGTACTAAATTAATCAAAGTAATTTATCTGTAGCAACAGACTTGGAGAGAACTGAGAGGATGGTTCTGTGAGTAAAGGCACTTGCTTGCAAAGCCTGCTGGCCCAGGTTCAATTCCCTAATCTCTAAATAAGGCCAGATGCACAAAGTGGTACATGCATCTGTAGTTTGTTTGCAGAGTTGAGAGACTCCGGTGCACCCATTTTTTTTTCTCTTCTCCTCTTTCTTCTCTCTGTCTCTCTCTTCTCACAAATAAATGAAACATTATTAAGCCTTGAGTGGTTTCTAGAATATACTTTTCATACTTTTTCCTGCCTCCTTGCCTTATAGGCAGGGATGACATGGGATGGGAAGGAGGGCTGTTGTTGAGAATGACTCATGCACAAAGGGAGGTGTGGCAGCAAAGCACTCCACTTCAAAACTATCTCCCCAAGCTCAGGCCTAGAGCCCCAGCTGCCCAAAAGTCTAAACCAGGAGGATTAAAAGTTTCAGGCCTGCCCAGACTACACAGATAGTTCAAAGCTAATATGGACAGTTTAGCAAGAGCTCAAATAAAAAGTAAAGTCTCAACACAAAAGTAAACAAGAAAAGGATGCAAGAAGGCCGAGGAAAGAGCTAAGTGGCAGAGAGAGAGCTACACCCCGGAACTGCCTACCTCATTTCTAAACCTGAAGTCATCTCCTAGATTTTGTTTTTCTCTCCCCACCATTTGTGCTATTCCTTGGACCAGGAAATGAAGGGTAAGAGAAACTAAAGCCCCTGGCCCTCCTTGCATGATCTCCCAGACCCAACCCAGGAGCATATGGAGGAACCACAACTGCGTGGGACCTTCCTCTCCCAGGCCAGTGTTTGTTTTTCACTTTGCTATTGCTTTGTAACAGACAGGACCCTCCACAAATGCCCCTAGAATAGAAGACCACTGTTGCTTCTTCCTGAGATCCCATAGGAAATAAACAGGACAGTCAAATATCTTAGGAGCCATTGTGGTGGTTTGATTCAGGTGTCCCCACATAACGTAGGTGTTCTGAATGCTAGATCCCCAGCTGATGGCAATTTGGGAATTAAAACCTCCTGGAGGAGATCTATTGTTGGGGGCAGGCTTATGGGTGGGATAGCCAGTTTCCCCTTGCTGGTGTTTGGCACACTTTCCTATTGCTGTTGTCCATCTGATGTTCGCAAAGGGGTGGTGTGCGCCCTCTGCTCATGTCATCATTTTCCCTGCTATCATGGAGCTTTCCCTCAAGTCTGTAAGCTAAAATAAACCTTTTTTTTTTTTTTGTCCCAAAAGCTGCCCTTGATCTCTGCTTGGCAATGTAAACCTGACTGCAATAGCCATGATATTGGTTCCTTTGGGTTCATGCTCACTGAAACCTGGCTGTGCCTCCTGTGAACCTATTTCATCAGAAATTCCCTCCAGCAAAACTCCCACCTCATAAAACCATCTGGAGAGGAGCCAGGCTGAGGCCTTGGCATCAACCCTCTAGATATTCAGAGACCAGTACAGCAGCAGAGTGAGTAGTGACCCTGTCCTTCAGTGTATAACTTGTCACCCACTGGTCTTTTGGGATTGCAAAATTAGAATCATTGAATATAAAATCATGGGCTCAGGCTAGAGAGCTGGCGTTGCAGTCAGATTCACATTGCTGGCAAAAATCACCCGACCAAGAGCAGCTTGTGCAAAAAAAGGGGTTTATTTTGGTTTACAGACTCAAGGGGAAGCTCCATGATATCATGGGAAAACGATTACATGTGCAGAGGGTGGGCAGCATCTCCTGGCCAACATCAGGTAGATAATAGCAACAGGAGACTGTGCCCAACACTGGCATGGGGAAACTGGCTATAATACCCACAAGCCTGCCCCCAACAATACACTGCCTCCAAGAGGCATTAATTCCCAAATCTCCATCAGCTGGGAACCTAGCATTCAGAACACCTAAGTTTATGGGGGACACCTGAATCAAACTGCTACAATGACCCTGGACCCCATAAACTGATAACCATCCTTGATGTAAAATGCAATGCATTGAGTCCAACTTTCAAAGTCCCCATTTTTTTATAAACTGTAATGATGTTCAAACACCCTATAATCCAAGGCCTTTTAACTGAGCCATAATAGCAAAAAAATCTCTTCCAAAACTCACAATGGCACAGAATAAACACTCATCCTGCAAAAAATGGCATTGGGCATAGAGAAGAAATATTCAACTAATACAAGATTTAAAACAACCAGGGCAAACATCAAACTCTGTAGCTACAAATCTGATAACTCCAGTCAGTGAAAAGTCTCCAAGTCCCATAATTCTAGCCAGCAACAAATCTCTGGAGTTCCAATTCTGCCCCTCCAACTAGTCTACTCATAGTCCTGGAAAACTTCATCTAAGGTTGGCAGCTCTCCTTTCGTGGCCCTGGCATCTCCATTGGGTCTCCACTGCAATCTACAGTTTGTCCTCATGGCTCCATCCAGACTCCATGCAAGCCATCAGCAAACCTGCTTCACACTGCCCATGGCCATTTCCAAAACACAAGACAGTGTTACATATCCAATGACCTTCTCTTTCCTGCATTTCTTATGCCCCACAATACTAGGTAGAATGCCAATTTGTTAATCCAAGGGGGAATAAAGCAGGCTTTGAAGAACAGGACACTCCTTGAGCACTCAAACCCCTTCAAAAGAGTCTACATTCTTCCTGTTACCCCAGTGCAGGTCAGCTGGCCCAATTTCAAAGGTTGTAACCTCATATAAATGCAGCTGAAAGGGCAGAAGTTTCAGCCTGAAGATTTCATTTCTGTGCCATATCCCTCTGCTCACACCAGTCCATTTCAACACAAAGCAACCCTGCCCAGATTCTCAGGACAGGGACATAACAGCAAGCCTCTCACACAAACTGCTTCTAGTCCAGTCCTAGAAAACCTCTTTCTCACCCTCATAAACCAAACCTCAAGTCCATAGTTCTTACTGCATTCAGGTCTTTCAACTCTGACTGGAATAGTCCATCAAGCTGATGTTATAGTTCTGCAAGGCATCTCTTAGGCCAAGTTTTCAAATCCTCCCACATTCCTCTTGAAAATCAGCTCCAAAAGGCCAAAGCCATGCAGTCAGGGGTGTAGCAGCAATCCCACTCTTTTGGTATCAACTTTACTGTTGCAGTCAGGTTCTAATCGCTGGCAGAAATCACCTAACCAACATCAGCTTGTGTGAAAAAAAAAAAAAAAGGATTTATTTTGTCTTACAGACTTGAGGAGAAGCTCCATGATGGCAGGGGGAAATGATGGCATGAGGGTGGACATCACTTCCTGGCCAACATCAGGTGGACAATAGCAACAGGAGAGTGTTCCAAACACTGGCAATGGAACACTGGCTATAATACCCATAAGCCCGTCCCCAACAATACACTGCCTCCAGGAGGTGTTAATTCCCAAATCTCCATCAACTGGGAACATAGCAACCAGAACACCTAAGTTTATGGGGGACACCTGAATCAAACCACCACAGATGGCTTAGCAGTTAAGCCACTTGCCTGCAACACCTAAGAACCCAGGTTCAGTTCTGTAGATCTCACTTAAGCCAGATATACATGATGGTGCATGCATCTGGAGTTCGTTTGCAATGGCTAGAGGCCCTGGCATGCCCATTCTCTCTCTCTCTCTAATTAATAAATAAAAACAAAATACTTTTTAAAAATCATGGGCTCTTGGAATCATCAACTTTTTTCTTAAATTCACTGTGTAAGTTGACATATAATAATTGTATGTATTCCTGGGTCATGGTGTGATATTCTGATACAATATATAATGATCAAATCAGGAGAATGAGCATACCCATTGCCTCAAATAATTATCATTTCTTTGCATTGACAACATTCAAGATCCCCTCTTCCAGCTGATTCAAACTCACAGTAAATTCTGTTGACTCCAATCAGCCTCCTGATAGCACACTAGGCCTGATTCCTCCTACCTAACTGCAGTGTTGGTCCTCTTACCCAGCATCTCCTCTTTCTCCTGGGCTCTGGTGGGCAGTCTGAGCAGAAAGATCAGGGAGGCTTAGAACCTCAGCATCAGGGGTTACCTCACAGGGCATTTCTTGGGTTCTTCCTCCCTCACCTAAGTGACAGACATTATGAGGAAGCTGAGTGCAGTGACTCTGTGATACGTCACATTGTGATTGTGATTGTGGGAACATGCCCATAGTAGCAACAGCCACTGTGACAGCTTTTCTGTGACCTTCAACTTCTAAAACAGTGCAGGATGCAAGAAAATGTCTCTTCCTGGACATTTCCTTACTGACTGTTCTCTGGAAGTTTCTAGTACTCTTGACTCTCTTAAAGTTTCATTCTCCATCTGAGAAGATTTTGGAGGAGGACGAGACATAGGAGGAAGAAAAGGAGAAGGAGGAAGAAAGGAAGGAAAAAAGAAAGAGAAGAAACTTCTGAACTTTCTTTAAAAATGCCATTGCCACCAGTCTGGGAGGGAAAACAAGAGAAAACAGGACATTCTTTCTCTCCATTGCAGAACTATGGACTATTTTGGTTGGTATTTTTGCCCCTCTCACATTTTTGGGCTTTCACATCTAAAAACAAATAAATAAAAACAGCCTGTTCCATGAACTCTATAGAATGTGAGCTAATTTGGTTCCTATCTTTTCTCCCATCCATTGCAGACTCTGGTCACAGCCCCTGAGCATTAGAAAATAATTTATCGCCCACTCAACTCCTCCTTATTTCTCAAAGAAAATATTTATATTATGCCACTGAGAGTTGCCATGGCAGTGACGACTGGAGCAGGATTGCCGTAGCAACTACTTGAGTTTGCCTTGAATGAGTTAAACCACTCCCCTTTACAGGCAACTAAGGAAAAATCTGTCGATGTGACTCCTTTGATGGGGAAGCTCTGAAAGACATTTCTTCCCCCTCACCCACCCACCCAGTTCTTCAGCATCATCTCCACCCTCTGGCATGTCCTTTCTGTCCACTCACTTGGAAACACTCCATTCGTAACCACCACAGAGAGCAAAGGGTTAAAGATTGGCATGCAAAGCCATGCCAAAGATAACAAGAGGCAGAGTAAACACACACATTTCCCTTTTATAGAGCCCTGCAGAGACCAACACATGCTTTTTCTCTGTCCACCCCAAATCAGCTCTGCGGGGAGGGTTTCATAAGACCTGTCTGCCCTGACCATGACTCCTGGTCATGGAGTGCGGGCAAGTCACCTCTTTCAGACCTCAGTTTCTTCACTATAAAGTATGCCTCTTACACTCTTGGAAGTTTTATGAACTAAATATATATCACCATCTTTCTCCCAGGTACCAGGGAGTTGCCCGTAGAGACCTCACACAGGACAGGAACAAGAGAATGCTAAGTGAAAAGGAGTGAGCCAACACTGCATCAGTGAGCGTCTTTTCAGCCGTAACCCACACATGGTCACTGCTGTCAATGTGACTATAAGCACAGTAAGCACTAACCTCAGGAACAAACTGCTGAAGGTGCTATGGCAACCTGGTTAGGTAAATCTGTGAGCTTCCCTCCCTGGGAAGCAATGTGATTCACACCCACCTCTGCCTCTTATTGAAAAGTTAGAAATGCAGACCTGTTTTTTTTTTTTTTTTTTTTTTTTTCATTTTCCTCCACCTTCTAATTGCCAGGGAGGAAAGCTTTATTAAGGGAGGAAGAAAGCAGTTTAAATTATTTTCATCATTTCTCTGGAAAAAAAAAAAAAGTAAAATCACTTAACCCATTTTGTATGGACACTAGGAGAAAGACAACGGAGAAACAAAATTAAGTAAAAGAAAAAGAGGGGAAGCACATGTTGTTCAGAAGGAAGTCATGGTGGTGTACACCTTTAATCCCAGCATTTGAGAGGCAGAGTTGGAAGACTGCTGTGAGTTTGAGGCCAGACTGGGACTACATAATGAATTCCAGGTCAGCCTGGGCTAGAGAGAAACTCTACCTCGACAAAAAGAAAAAGAAAGAAAGAAACAGAAGAAGGAGGAAGAGAAGGAAGCCAGCTGAAATACTGCCCAAGCCCTGTGTCAATCAAATGTCACATTAGACTTGCTCAGACATTTGATTAAAAGACAGGATAATGCTCAAGTTGAGGGGAAGGCTTTGGAACGTGACAGGTTACTTGACCTTGCTAAGCCTCCTCAGTTTATCTGTAAAGTGGAAGAAGCAGTATTTATTCAAGACGACTATTTGATGGCTCGTTGTATGGGTCAGCTTGGCCAGGTTATCGCGCCCATGTGTCTACCAAATACTGATCTAGATGTTACTATGAAAGTATTTTATCAATGAAGGCAACACCTATAATCACATAACTGGATCAAGGAGATGATCCTTGAGCTTGTGTGGGAGCCTCATTCAATCAGTTAAAAGCCTCCGGAGCAAAATTAATTAAGTAATTGAAAGTAGAAAAATCATGGCATCTCATGGAGAAAAAATTCTGCTTCAACACTATAACTTTAACTTTTATCTAAATGGTCATTTGCCTAATTAATTAATTTTGGACCTATCAACCCAAAAATTTGCATAAGGTGATTCCTTAAATCCTCTTTTTCTGTCTCTCTTAGTATTCAGCTTCCATTTCTTTGGAGAACCCTGAGTAACACAGGCTAGTTAGGGATAGGTATAACATATAGGTACTAGACATACATAACCTGGCCTGTGTACAAGGAACTGCCCACAGGCCTTCCAGGTGAAGAGACCACATTTTGCTCTCCTCTTGCCTACTGGCCACCGCTGACTGGATTAGGCAGAGTGGCCTTCTGACCAAAAGGCACCCAATCATGGCCTGGCCTGCTCTGGTCCAAAAGGGTAAGCCAGGCCAACTATGGTTCTCAAGAGCCCAAGTAAGAACCAAAGAACTCACCCATGGTGGAGGACAAGCCAGGTGTCAAGGCACATCACCTGCAGTCACAGGACACAACTTGTCTGCATAACCCACATAGTAGCCTGTGTTTATGCAAACTAGTTACAAATCTTTAAAACTGCAAAAGGTTTTGTATAAAAACCCAGCTTTTTATCATCTCTTAAAAAGATAGAAATTTGGATGATCTGCTTGCGTGGGGCAGATGGTGGAGGAGAACCAGGATTCATCAGTACATCAAGAATAGAGAACTGGGTTGAGGCCCGGTGTGGTGGTGCACGCCTTTAATCCCAGCACTCGGGAGGCAGATGTAGGAGAATCATGAGTTCAAGGCCATCCTGAGACTACATAGTGGATTCCAGGTCCGCCTGAGCTAGAGTGAAACTACCTCAGAAAAAAAAAAAAAAAAAAAGAATAGAGAACTGGGCTGGAGAGATGGTTTGGTGGTTGAGGTGATTGTCTGCAAAGCCTCTTATGACCTGAGTTCAATTCCCCAGTACCCATGTAAAGCCAGGCGCACAAAAGTGGCACCGGCATCTGGAGTTCACTTGCAGTAGTTAGAGTCCCTGGTGTGCCTGTTTTCTCTTCTCTTCTCTCTGTCTCTGTGTGTGCAAAAAAAAAAAAAAAATCTTAAAAGACTTTTATTTATTTGTTAGAGACAGAGGGACAGAGAGAGAGAGAGAGGAAGAATGGGCATGCCAGATCCTCTAGCCACTGCAAACGAACTCCAGATGCATGTGCCACTTTTTGCCCCTGGCTTATGTGGGACCTGGAGAACTGAAGGTAGGTCCATAGGTTTTGCAGGCAAATGTCTTTACCACTAAACCATCTCTCCAGCCCCCAAAAATATTTCTGAAAAGAATAAATTTCTACTCAGCAGCAAGAAAAAAAATACAATGAAATTTGGAGAAGAAAATGGACAGACTTGAAACAGATCACACTCAGTGAACTCACACAACCACAGAAAGACAAACGCCACATGGTGTCACTATCTGTTGTTTCTAACCTGAACCTGCTCAAGTTGCTATCATACCTGATAGGCAACTGAAGGCCCAGACAACAGGGAAGGTTTGGGGGGAGGGGAGGAGAGGGGGAAAACAAACACAAAATTAAACCCAAAATGAACTGATGCCATAGAAACCTTTATCCTTGGAGATAGCCTAAAAGATATAACCCTCCAAAGGAGTAAGAGGGGAGAACCTGAAAAGTAAGGCTCTGGTGAGGGTGGTATTGCATTTAGCATCACGTATGGTTAGGAGTTTATGGGGCGGAATGTGGTGGTTTGATTCAGGTGTCCCCGATAAACTTAGGTGTTCTGAGTGCTAGGTTCCCAGCTGATAGAGATTGGGGAATTAACACCTCCTGGAGGCTGTGTATTGTTGGGGGCGGGCTTATGGGTGTTATAGCCAGTGTCCCCTTGCCAGGGCCTGGCACACTCTCCTGTTGCTATTGTCTACCTTATGGTGGCCAGGTGGTGATATCCACCCTCTGCTCATGCCATCCTTTCCCCCTGACATTGTGAAGCTTCCCCTTGAGCCTGTAAGCCAAAAATAAACCTCTTTTTCCCACAAGCTGCTCTTGGTTGGGTGATTTCTACCAGCAATGTGAACCGGACTGCAACAGTGAAATGGTACCGAGGAGTGAGATTGCTGCTAGACACCTGACTGTGTGGCTTTGGCCTTTTGGAGCTGATTTTCAAGAGGAATATGGGAGGACCTGAAACCTTGGCCTAAGAGATGCCTTACAGTGCTGTAAGTACAGCTTGATGGACTATTCTGGTCAGAGTTGAAAGATCTGAATGCAGTAAAATCTATGGACTGTGAGGTTTGGCTTATGAGGGTGAGAAAGAGCTCTGCTTGGACTGGATTAGCAGTTTGTGTGAAAAGCTTGCTGTTATGCCCGTGTTCTGAGAAGGTGTGCGGGGTTGTACTGCATAGAAATGGACTGGTATGAGCAGAGTGATGTGGCACAGAAAAATTGAAATCTTTGGGCCTAAACTGCTGCCCGTTCACCTGCAAATTGTTTGAGAGATTACAACCATTGAGATTGGGCCAGCTGACCTGCACTGGGGCAACAGGAAGAATGTAGACTCCTTTGGAGGAGCCTGAGTGCTCAAGACTAACACCTTTGGGTCCCCACAGTGAACACCAATAACCCCACAGAATATTAGAGCAGGAATAAGAGGATCTAAGAGTACAAACATTTTATTTTAACCAAATCAACAAATGATCATTTTTAAAGAGCTAGAAATCCATGATGCAGGCTCTTTGGCTGCAGGCAGGTGGGCCTACCAGCTACAGCTTGGCATGGGCCTGTGCTCTCCACCCACCAGCCTCTCCCACACCCTGTGATGCTCTTCTGTTCATTCAGCTTCACGCTTAGGTGATCTGCCAGGCACAAATAGGGTATGCACAGCTAAGAATTAAAGGGAAGTCTCCTCACCTGCTTCTCAGCCATTAGAATTACCTTGAATCCAGAGACATACTTAAATTGATTTCTGCCTCCAGATTTCCTTGAGATGCCCTTTCACCTTCCACATGGAGCCTTACAAGCTAACTTGACTGGGCCCTGATCCCTTGCAATAGGAAACGCCTTGCATATACAGAGAACATAACACTCTTCCCTTCTAAGTCTCTCTGTGCCTATAGTTTGATGTCTATAGTGCTCTCCAAGGAACAGTGAGTGGATGCCTGGGAGAAGAAGCCCCAGGAATTAGCTGAGCACCAGGAACCAGAGTCAGGACTACTTCCGCTTCAGAAGATACATGGATAAGAGCTGCCGTTATCTGGCTCATGTAACAGTTTGGTGAATGTCACAGTCAATCTTACAGGCTCCTACCTGGGATCCTCTGGGGGCAGGTGCAGGCAAGGAATAGACTCGTTTTCTGGAAAGCCGGAGGTGTTCAGCAGGGCTTTGAGGCAACTGATGAATAAAGAGCCTGAGCTCAGACTTTGGAGGTTCCAAGGGAATGAAAGCAGTCATCTGGAGGAATTTAACCAACAAGTATGGAAGTGTGATGGTAGGGCATTAACTCAATCATTCATGAAGTAGTGAATGAATACCAGGGGCGTGTTTTATAGCACAGCAGTGGTACTGAAGAGTTAATGCCAGCATAGCCTTGAGAATCTTCCCTGGTTCTGCACAGGGATCTGTAGCAGTCCCGCTTTGGCAAGGAGTTTGGTCCCCAGATGTGTGTGAGCTCCAGGGTATTGCACTCTGTTATCACTGACTCCCAGGAATCTGGATACCAGCCACACAGCTCAGAGAACAGTGAGGTCTTTATCTTGCTTCTAGATGCAAGCTGGTGGCGTTGTGTGGACCAAGACATCAGTAAAATAGTAAAATGGAACTTTGAACATTTGTTCTTCTGTGGAAACCTCTATTTGAACAACTCTGCCTGCACAAAAGTAGTAACAGAAATCTTCCCGAGAGCCAAGGAAACCAGACGAGAGACAACGGCGCACCGGAGCCGAACAGATACATGAGCAGATGCTTTGAAGAGGGCAGGTAGGACGGTGTCACCTGTCTGTCAAGGCAGAGAGAGATTGGCAGTGTGGCAGAAAGGAGAGGTCAGGAACGTCTAACCTTGTTATCAGGAAGGCACACTTCAGGCAACTTCCAGGCTGGCCCTCATGGAGACAGATTCCAGTCACACCTCAGGTTATCCTCTAGCCCACAGCCAAGTCAGCCCACAAAGCCCCAGGTTTGAGCTCTAACCCAGTGCCAAGCTAGCGTGAAGGCTTCTTCCAATAGACGCCAACACTGGAACGGTGACTACAGATCCAAGCTGCAGGACCCCTCTCCCCAGCCTGCAGACCCAGGTTCCAGCCATAACCTAAGAGCCCAGTACACAGGATAATCCTTGTGGTCCTAACTTCCAGGATAGTCTTTGAATACCCAGCCTCCAGGCTTAGTCCAATGTCTGCAGGCATCAGCCAGAAGCTGTGATCCCAGACTCCTGACTGGCTGCCACAGCTCCACATCCCATCCCTACCCTAGCGTCTATCTGGCCCAAGGCACCAAGACAACCTCAGCTATCCAAGACTCTGGTGGTCCAAGAATCTAGGTTTATTCCAGCAGACGCAGGATCCAGGTTCACCCCGACAAACTTAAGCTCTAGGCCAGCCTCCATGGACACAGGAGCAAAACGGCCCATGACAACTCAGGCTTCACTTCTTTCCTGGCTCTCCTTTATTCCAAGACATCAAGCCATCACAGCTGCTGGCTCAAGCACCAGGCCTAGAGAACCCAAAGAAAACTCACTCACACATCATGCCAAAAAGCCTGTCCCACACCTTAGGGAAAGCAAACTGGTGAATTTTCTCAGAGAAAGGCAATCTATAAAGACCAAAATATGTCCCTACTTCATGTTGAAGCAGACAGTAATTCATGGCTACAGAAATCAACAACAGAACTGGAAAGATGGATTAGCAGTTAAGGTGCTTGCCTGTGAAGCCTAAGGACCCAGGTTCAATTCCCTAGTACCCATGCAGTCCAGATACACAAGGTGTCACATGAGTCTGGAGTTTGTTTACAATGGCTAGAAGCCCTGGCATGTCCATTCTCTCCCTCTCTCGCTCTCTATTTCTCTATCTCTTTACCTCTCTATCTCTAGCTTTGTCTCCCTCTGCCCCCTCAAGTAAATAAATTAATAATCAAGAACAGCTATGGAAACAGCATCATCAAATAAAGTTCTAATTCTAAAGAAACCTGGATGTGGACCTCTGGGGCCCCAGCATGGTGAAGCAGACAGTCCAGTGTGTGATCCATGGTCTACACAGAGCCCCCCAAGACCCTAATGCGGTAGAAATAGTCCAGCCTGTAAGTCCAGATATACACAGACCTCTGGGACCCCAGCACAGCAAGAGCACTCAGAAGCAGGAAGTCCGGCCTGTGCACTCAGGCAGGTGGAATGCAGATGGAAGGCAGGCAGACAGCAGGCCCTGACAACCTGCCTGGTCCACACAAGTCATCTCTAGCCAATGCTACCAGCAGTGGAAAGTAAGCTCTGGCACCCTGCCTGCTCACCAGCCCACATGGGAAAACTCTAGCCAGCATGACATCTGTCTTCTCCATGCAGGATGACAAGTGGACACAAAAGGCTCATCGACAGCTATGCATAACCAGATTGGCTGATAGATCGGAGGGGAGCACTCCGACTGCTAGATGGGGAGGGTAAGACTGGATCAGATGCAAAAAGACAGAACAAAGAAACGCAAAGAATATGAGTGATCAGCCTGTCACAACCCAGCCTCCTAACTCCCTTCTAGCTGAGGCTATAGACTCCAAGGTGGAGAAATGTCAGAGAAAGGCTTCAAAATACTACCTCCAAAACAGATCAGTGACTACGTGGAAGGCTTATACAAGCAGAGAAATGAACGAAGGAAGTTCATGTAAGACTTTGGCAAAACAGTCTCCAAATTGAATGATGCTGTTAGCAAATAGGTAGCCCAACAGTAGCTGTCTGCAGGCTGTGGAGTTGGAGAACCTGGTGAATGCTTAGACTGTAAGTAAGACTGGATAGCTCAGCATTTCCAATCTGTCACTGAAGGCCTGGAGGATCTCATATTCTATACTCTACATTGGAGGGATGGGTTCAGGCAATCTGAGCAAGTTGAAAACAGAATGTAACCACCATGTTGGGCATGGTAGTACATGCCTTTAATCTCAGCACTTGGGAGGCAGAGGTAGGAGGATTGCCATGGTTGGACACCTTGATACTACATAGTGAACTCCAGGTCAGCCTGAGCTACAGCAAGACCCTACCTCAAACAAACAAACAAACAAACAAACAAAAGGGCTAGAGAGATGACGTGGCAGTTAGGTGCTCACCTGTGAAGTCTAAGGACCTCCATTCAAGGTTCCATTCCCCAGGACACACGTAAGCCAGATGCACAAGGTGGCACATGTGTCTGGAGTTCGTTTGCAGTGGCTAGAGGCCCTGGTGCGCCCATTCTCTCCGTATCTCTCTATCTGCCTCTTTCTCTCTCTGTTCTCAAATAAATAAATAAAAATAATCAAAACAATTTTAAAAAAGAAAGAAAGAATTTAACCATCACACCAACTCACATGCAAAGGCAAGAACATTGGAATAACTTCATATCTTTTCTCTACAATTCTAAAAGCCAGAAAAGCATGAAGAAATATATTTTAGGCCCTGAAAATAAAAAACTCCAACCAAGAGTGTCAAATTATCTTTTAAAATTGAGGAAGAAACAAGGATAGTCTGAGACAAGCATAAATAAAGCCAATTCATGACAACCAAACTAATGCTGTAGAAAATTTCTTAATGGAATACTATACCGAAAGGAAGAAGAAAGGAGTCTCAGCTACATGAATATATAAGAATGATGACCAAGGTCTGGAGAGATGGCATAGCGGTTAAAGCACTTACCTATGAAGCCTAAGAACTCATGTTTGAATCTCTGGATCCCACATAAGCCAGATGCACAGTGATGCAAGCACACAATGTCACACATGTGCTCAAAGGGACACCCACATCTGGAGTTTGTTTGCAATGGTTGAAGTCCTTGGCACCCCATTCTCTCTCTCTCTCAAATAAATAATATAAAAAAAGAATGCTAAACCAGGTGTGGTGGCGCATGTCTTTAATCCTACACTTGGGAGGCAGAGGTAGGAGGATCGCTGTGAGTTCCAGGCCACCCTGAGACTATATAGTGAATTCCAGATCAGCCTGGGAAAGAGTGAGACCCTACCTCAATAAAACAAAAACAGTTGGGTGTGGTGGCACACTCCTTTAATCTCAGCACTCGGGAGGCAGAGAGGTAGGAGGATCGCTGTGAGTTCGAGGCCACCCTGAGACTACATAGTGAATTCCAGGTCAGCCTGGGCCACAGTGAGACCCTACTTTGGAAAACCAAAAAAAAAAAAAAATAATAAAATAAAATAAAAAAATAAATAAATAAAAATTAAAAAATGATAATAAATAAAGAAGTAAAAAAAGAATGCTGACCAAGTACCAACACAAAAATCCAGGGGCTGCTCAGAACTCAACACGAAAGTACACCCACTACAGCTCAGAAAAATTTGTGGAACAGGGTACTGGGGAGTATCCAAAGGTATTGCCCTCCCCACTTGTAATGACTGACTGCTGCTCTTACAACTCATAACCCACCACCCCATTGGAAATACCAGCAATCCAACTGAGGAGGGTCCTCAGTGGAATGGGAGTAAGGAGGAGGGAAATGATTGTACCAACTCATGATATGTTCATACAAACTTCCTACTTAATAAAAAAGGAGGGCTCCATGGAGAGATTGCTTAGTGCTTAAGGCATTTGCCTGTGAAGCCTAAGGATCCAGGTTCAATTCCTCAGTGCCTACGTAAATCAGATGCACAAGGTGGTACACGCATCTGGAGTTTATTTGCAGTGGCTGGGGACCCTTGCATGCCCATTTTCTCTGTCTCCTTATTTCTCTCTGTGCCTCTCACTTTCTCTCAAATTAATTAATTAATTAAAAAAATAATGCTCCAAAAAGAAACAGGGTGACAAAGTCTTGGAAATGAACCAATCCCATTTAAACAGCTTGCCAGGGCACCTCCAGAACTAACAGGGAAAGTGAAACATAAATACCAACAACCCAGCAAGGCAGAACTGCAGACAAAATCATAGCAGAAACCCTCTCAACAGTAACTTTTAATGTAAACTGCCACCACACCAATAAGAAGACATGGACTAACTGACTGGATTAAAAAACAAAATCCAACTATTTATTGTCTTCCAGAAACACATAAGCTAGAAAAGACAGCTATGAACAGTGTCAGTGGATGGGACACAACCTATGAAACAAACAGAAATAGTAAACAAGCCAACATGGGTATCTAATATCTGATAAAGTGGACTTCAAACCAAAATAATCAAAAGATACAATGATACATATTAATGAAGAAAACTACCTCTCAAGTAGGCAAAACAATTGTGGGGGACTTCTGGTTAAGATGATGGCGTAAGAACCATGCCAAAGCAGCCTAGGGGAAAAAGCCAAAAAAAAAAAAAAAAGGAAAATATACCCTCCCACTAAAAAGTGAGGAGTGCAAGAAATTACCAACTGCAGCAGAGAGAGAAGTAGGAGAGATCCAGAGCACCCAGAGCCCACATATGCAGGCAGAAGTGGCTCCAACAGTGGAGTCATGGGGTCATAGCTGCAAGGCTCAGCTTGAGCTACAGGAAGAGCAAGGTGGGAGGATTTTTCCACTCACATCCAAGCTTCTCACAAACTCAAGAAACATGAAGGGAGGACCACAGTGACCAACAGAGGAAGAGCTTGTGAGATAGAGGATCAAGTGAACCAGTGGAAGAACTAGAGCCACCATCCGCAGCCTCCTCTCCCCCACGGCCAGCACAAGCGCCAGCAAGCACCAGAGACCAGGGGAAGGGAGCTCACAGCACCCAGCGCCTGCGACCAGAGCAGCGATCCAGTGACCCAGCAAGCCTACCTGAACCCACAGTGCAGCAAAGAGGGACCCAAGCAGGAGCGTAGCATAACTGAGGCCAAAATCATCCCAAAAGGTAACTGGGATTACACCAGGTCAGTACCTGCCAAATAAGCCTGGTATATAGACTTGAATCAGGAGGACTAATTACATCTTCCATGGATAAATTATATGTTAAATCTCAGGATAAATTATATGTTAAATCTGATGGAAGGTTGGATTTGCCATTCTTAAATAAGCTATATTTTGGGCTTGTCATTTGTTACTTCCTGATTTGTAGTGGCTTTGTTTCCTCTTCTGTTGTACATTAGGGAAGGGTCTCATTTGGTCACAAGTTGACTTAGAACCCTCAACAGACCAGAAATCTTAGCCTCCTAGTTGACAGGATTAAGGGTGTGGGGCAACCCACATGCTAAGGGACTGTGACTTTATTAGAGGATCTGGTTGTTATAATACCTATTCTTGCATAAATACTCTATACTGTTTTTCATTGAATGTGTACATTGTTTAGTTAAATTTTAGAATCTGCCTGCATTTTGTTCCACTCAGCCTACTTGAATACTCTCATAGCAAGCAAACCCAACATCTAGGGTCACTTTTGTAGATACTCCAAGAGTCTTAAAAGCCACACCTAGCACCTTAAGCTCCTACCCTGAAGATATATAACATCAGATCGATTGAAACAATTGTGAACATTGGTACACCAAATTTTGAGGCTTCAAATTTCATAAAACAATACTAAAAGACATAAAAGGTTCAGACAAAATAACAATGAGAGGCTTTAGTATACCAGTCACATATAGACAGGTCCTCCAAACAAAATATCAACAAAGGTATTTCAGAGCTAAATTATACCACAGACCAGATGCATTTAACATATCTACAGAACATTCTTTCCAAGAGATGGGAGTACACATCCTTCTGAGTGGCATATAGAAGCTTTTCCAAAAATTGACCACATTATAGGCCACAAAGCAAGCTTTAACCAATAGAATTTTTTTAAATGAGATAATTCTTTGTATTCTGTCAGATCACCATGGAATAAAACTAGAAATAAACAAGATAAACTTCAGCAATTGCACAAATACTTGGAGACTGAAGAATACACTTTTAAATGAACACCGGGTTATTGAAGAAATCAGGGAGGAAATTAATTTTTTTCTAGAAATGAATGAAAATGATAACACAACCTACCAGAGCCTTTGGGACACTATCAAGGCAGTCTTAACAGGAAAGTTTATGGCCATAAGTTCTCACGTTAAAGACTCGCAAAGGTTTCAGACAATCTAATGATGCAACCGAGAGTGCTAGGAAAACAAGAAGCCAATCCAAAAGCCAGTGCTAAGAAACAATAAAGACTCGGGCATAAATTACCGAAATAGAGATTAAAAGAACAATATGCAAAATCAACCAAAAAATTACTTTTTGTAAAAAAAAGTAATAAGGAACTGGAGCGATTTCTCAGCGGTTAAGGTACTTGCCTGCAAAGCCTAAGGACCCAGGTTCAACATCCCAGTATCTACATAAAGCCAGATGCAGAAAGTGGTGCGTGCATCTAAAGTTTGTTTGCAGTGGCTAGAGGCCCTGGTGTGCCTATTCTCTCTATATATCTTCCTCTTCATCTCTCTCCCTCTCAAATAAATAAATAAAATATTGTTAAATGTAATGAGATGTGAAAGTTCTCTAAAAAGAAAACGTTAAGACACTTAAAAAGAAAAGATACCAAATGTAGAGAGACCTTTCATGCACCTGGTTTGACAGAATCAATTTTGTGAAAATGACTATATTATCAAAAGTAATCTACAGGGCTGGAGAGATGGTTAAGTGATTAATGTGATTATATTAAGAAAGCTTAGCAAACTCCAAGGTCATACAGTCAAACAATTCAAAGAAATCAGGATAACAATTTTTAAAAAACAAAATTATACATTTTATAAAGAGACTGAAATTATATATATAGGCCAGCACAGCAGAGATACGTGCAGGGTTTACCTATGGCCTGAGTATGGAAGTGAGAGTAAGATTTCTTATCCTGATCTTTGGATATATTTGGACATGGGTCTAGAATAAGGAGCATAGTTATCTACAAAAGGAGGAAAACAGACTGGAGAGATGGCTTAGCAGTTAAGTCACTTGCCTGCAAAGCCTAAAGACCCAAGTTTGATTCCCCAAGCCCATGTAAGCCAGATGCCCAAGGTGGTGCATGCGTCTGGAGTTTGCATCCAGTGGCTGGAGGTCCTAGAGTGCCCATTCTCTCTATCTGCCTCTCTCTTTCTCTCTCGCTCTCTCGAATAAACAAATAAATAAAATATTAAAAAGAGGAAAACAAGATTATTTTCTTGATATTTTCCATAATTAGATAGAAGATAAATCGCATGTATCTACTTGTATTTCTCTCATTTGAAAACAAATTTTTAAAATTCGTATCATTTTCTGAACCCAAAGTAATCTTAATTTCATGATAAATAATTTAGAGAAAGCATGAGAAAATAAAAAGCAAATATTAGCATTATTATATAGTTGTAAAATGATGTATTATTGAGTTACTAGTAGGTTGACCTTAGACTACAGATTTAGAGACAGAGGAAATAAATCAGCCTTAAATAAAGCCAAGTGTGCCTCTTCCCCTGTGAACGTGATCCTGTGAATACCCACTAGCTACCTCATACACTCAGAGCTCTTGCTGCTTAGGTAAGCAGAGAAACATAAAGTACTCAGAGCAACAGCCACATATATTTACCTATGTGAGGCTCTTTGGACAAACTCTCTCCTGGGTATGAGTCGTTGGTCCAGTCAGAGCACCCTATGCCAACTAATGCCTTCTGATCACGTGGAAATGTTGTTAACAGGGTCTGATCAAAAAGAGTCTGTCTAGATGGACTGGAACTGAAGATATGCGTATACATACTGGGGAAGAAATCAGCCCACAGACATAAAATTCATGACCCTTAAAGGGGTGAGAAAAGAAGAGAAAACCAACTTTGGCCAGAGATTTGCCTTTCCTGGTGAAGTGCTCCAAGCATCAGGGAGGGAAGACAGTCTTTGGAATCATACTTGAGTTTCAGTCTCAGCTCAGCTACTGGGGAAAGTCCAGTTGGCTTAACTTCGCTGAGCCTCTATAGAGTTTCCTAGTCTGAAAAAAAAAGGAGGACCAACCAAACTTATCTGCAGGCTTGCAATGAGAATTAAACCTGATAACATACATGACAGAGCTTGGCACCTAGAAGGGGCCAGTCGTCCTTGTCCTCCCTCCTCGCCTCCAGCCCTCTTCTCCTGCCCTCTCTGCTTGGGAGAAGGTGTATCTTATATAGTTACTCTAGCCTTTGGAATCTTCCAGATAGAATGGATGGGGGTGGACTGTACTCTGTAGTGTTATTGAAAAATATTCAAAAGAAACATTCATGCCAAAAGTAACTCCAGGGAAACAAAGGGAAATGAACAAGAAAAAAAAATAAATCCATAAAATGAAATGCACATTACAGCACTGAAAAGAGACTCTGACAAACCTCCCTCCCACAGTTTTCAGGGACAATGGCCCTACTGGAGCTGGGAGGTCTGTCCTCTGTGGAAGATTGAAACCCTGTTCTTCCAGGGGCTGCTGGGCTGTTTTCTCCCCTGATGAGGGTGGAAGGCACATGACCCAGAGGCGCAGGGAGCACGTCAGCTTGCCCAGTCAGCTCTGTGGCTCTTTCGAGGCTCATGTCTACTGCACACTTGCCCCTTCTTTCCCACATGCCCACCCACTAGCATCCCCCATGTGGGGCTACACAAAGCCTGTCACGACTCCAGACTCAGGAGAGACTCACTTCCAGTAAGGTGGTTGGAGAAACAGCAAGAGCAAGAGGCTAACACTCTCATGGTTGCCTTTGCTGCATCTGGGCTGGGTCTCTCTGTGTAAACTGCTGGGGTTATTGGACAAGATTGGCAGAAACCAATCCTGGAACCCCACAGATCACAGCCTACCAGCCGGGAGCGGGGGAGAGTGGGGGGTCTTGGAGGGCAGGCCCTGCACAGCTGCCACTCCGGGATAGATAGATGTAGTCAAAGCATAGGCTCTGCCTGAATTTGGGACAACCCAGAGGGAGAGGCACCCCTCACTCAGCTCACTAGGATGGACAGGTGAGTGAGGTCCTCAGCTTCCAACAGCTTTCAGAATAGACAAGCAGGAGTAACATTAAAATGCAGGCTGCCAGGTTGAGGAGATAGCTCAGTAGGTAAGAGCTCTTGCCACATAAGCATAAGGGCCTGAGAGAGCCTGGTTTGCCCTGAAATTGATTCCCTAGCTGGGTGTGGCTATGCATGCCTATAACCCCAGGCCTGTGGCGATTTAATATGATCCTGGACTGGAGAGATGGGCAGCTTAGTGGTTAAAGCACTTGCCTGTGAAGCCTAAGGACCCGGGTTAGATTTCCCAGAACCCATGTAAGCCACATGCACATGGTGGTTCGTGAATCACTGGGGCTTGCTGGTCAATCTGACTGAAATCAGCAGCTCGGGGTTCAGTGAGTGGCTCCATCTCAAGGAAATACCCAGGGGAAACAGGTCACCCAACATACTCCTCTGACTTATAGAAGAACCTGAGTCAGAGGGCAAAAGAAACAACAACAAAAAATTCCACAACTGAAAAAAAAAAATTCCACAACTGATGGGCTTGAGAGATGGCTTAGGGGTTAAGACGCTTGCCCGCAAAGCCAAAGGACCCAGGTTTGATTCCCCAATACCTACATAAAGCCAGATGCACAAGGAAGTGCATGCATCTGGAGTTCTTTTGCAGTGGCTAGACATCCTAATGCGCCTATTCTTCCTCTCTCTCCCTTCTCTTTCTCTCCCTCCCTCCCTCTCCCTTGTTCTCTCTCAAACAAATACAATATTTGAAATGGAAAAACCAACCCCATGCTTGAGCATGGCTAGCATAGAGCAAGTACAGTGTGGACAGGTGTGAGGGATGATCCAGTTGGCATTTCAAAGAGCTCTGTTAAGTGAGGTATACTGGTGGGCATTCTGCCAGCTATGCAGCCAACACTGGGACTCCTGGGTCCTCTTCCAAATGTGAGCAGGCCAGTGATGCGTGCAGGTGGACATCACGATCAAAGGACATACCACTGCTTCCGAGCTTTCACAGCCTGTCCTAAGTGGCTCTGACTCTCAGCTTCTTCGTGTCTGTTCTGTGCTCTGCCTGGATGGATCTTCATGAACAGGGAGGGTGCAATTGGGTCGCAGGGGTACAATCATTCTCCAGGGACGGGGACACAAGCTAACTCTGCCAGAAGGAAAAGATGATAGGCTCCTTCTGCATTGGCAGATCTTCCTGAAGGGGCATTCTTTTCCAGTGGGTCCAGCCATTTATCTAGCCCACACCCAGCCTGCTGGATATGCATTATCTATGGCATCACTGTAAGCAATCATAATGGTCTATAGATAGAAGTCCCAAAAGAAACCACTCCAAGTGGACCTTCATTGCTCTCCGTGGCTTCAGTTAGGGTCTTGATCATTTATACCCTAGAAGGCTGGCTCCAAATGCAACCCTCCACAGCTACTATGTTTTTCTATTATCACTTTCAAGAGCACCTCTTGGGGCTGGAGAGATGGCTTAGTGGTTAAGGCATTTGCCTTCGAAGCCAAAGGATCCAGGTTCAATTCTCCAGGACCCAAGTAAGCCAGATGCACAGGGGACACATGTGTCTGGAGCTCTTTGCAGTAGCTAGAGGCCCTGGCATGCCCATTCTCTGTCTGTCTCTCTTCTCTCTCTCTGTTCTCTCTCTCTCTCTCTCTCTCTCTCTGCTTGCAAATAAATAAATAAAATTTATTTTTTAAAAAAGAGTACCTCTTACTTAGGTGTATTTTAGATGAGATATAAGAAGAAACAGACTGTTCTTAAATTAGAAGCACAATAGCTAACAAGGGAGACCAAACATTCCTTGTACTGAAAGTTCTATATAATTTTTGATCCTCACCAGAGTTCTCTTCATGGTAATTTGGATCAAGCAACTGGAGCAGGATATGAACCCTGAACTTGTTTTAGTAAGACAGCTCAATTTGCTTGGACACTTTCTTTGTTGTGTTGGAAGTTATCATCAAGCCCCCACCCCCCCAGGATGGAATAAAGCATCTGACTCTGCAGACAGTGAAATATGATGGATTTTTGCCTGGAATACCAAATCTCTGTGCTTTCAAAGAAGAATGTCTTTGCTCTTCTTTTCCTCCTTCCTGTTCTTTCTCCTCTCCTCTCTATACAGAGTCTTGCGTGTAGCCCAAGTGAGACTCAAACTCACAATCCTACTGCCTCAGCCTCCAAAGTGATGGGATGCTAGGTATGCACCACCACGTCTGGTTCTTGGCTTTTTAAATACTAATTTCTTCAGCATTAGTTTCCACAGATAGAATGTTTAGTGTGCATGTTCATTTTGGCTATATAGTATTCTTTTCATGTCAAATAATTACCCTAAGCCAGGTATGGTGGCACACACCTTTAATCTCAGCATTTGGGAGACAGAAGTAGGGGAATTGCTATGAGTTGGAGGCTACCCCAAAATTACATCATGAATTCCAGGTCTACAGGTCAGCCTGAGCAAGAGTGAGACTCTACATAAAAAAAAAAGAAAACCCTAGGGATTTGTTGGGGGGAATCTAACAGACTGTCACTGTGAAAAATTAGTATGTAGCAGACTGGTACATGTGGCCCCTAAATACAGAGTATGAGGGGCTTCTAGGGATTCCCTTCACCAGATTCTCTCTCTTTCACTCTAGTACAGCAGAGGAGGTGGACATGTGACCTAAACAATCAATCAGACTCTTTCCTCTGATTATGAATGTTGAGCAGAGTGACAATCTCTTGTCCAGGCTTTCCATTGTTTCTAAGAGTTGCCCAAGAACTCGCCAATAAATTTCCTTACTTTCTTAGACCATTGTGGTGGTTTCAATATGATGCCCCTCACAGGCTCATGTATTTGAACACTTGGTCCCCAAT
Source organism: Jaculus jaculus (assembly GCF_020740685.1). Lineage (NCBI taxonomy): Eukaryota > Metazoa > Chordata > Mammalia > Rodentia > Dipodidae > Jaculus > Jaculus jaculus. The sequence goes on along the minus strand of NC_059106.1, from coordinate 135,100,712 downwards.
AGAGTGACACTATTTGGGAGCATGACAGAACCTATGGCAAGGGGAGACGTGTTGGAGGAAACGTGTCACTGGGGGAAAGCCTTGGGGTGTTACAGTCTGCTCTGTTTGCTCTTTTCTCTCCTTTCTCTCCGCTAATGTGACATTGGTTTCTTGCTCCTGTCATGCTTTCCCAGCCATGCTAGGCTGTATCATGGAACTATAATCCAAAATAAACTCTTGCCTTCCCTAAGCTGATTCTGGTTGGGCATTTTGTTCTAGCAATAAGAAAGTAACTAACATAATCATGTTTTAAGACATAGCCAAACCCACAGAGGACTCCAGTCCCTGGCATTGGTTCTTTATAAATAAGAAGATGTTGAAATTGGGCTGGAGAGAAGGCTTAGCAGTTACGGTGCTTGCCTGAAAAGCCTAAGGACCATGTTCAATTCCCCAGATCCCATGAAAGCCAGATACACAAAGTGATGCATGTGTAAGGCCACACATGGGCACAAGGTGGCACACGCATCTGGAGTTCAATTACAGTGGCTGGAGGCCCTGGCACACCAATTTTCTCACTCTTGTTCTTGCTCTCACTCATTTTTTTCTTTAAAAAGCCAGCTGTTAGGCTTGCCTCAAAATGGAAAATGTAAAAATTAAGTTCTCAAAGAACTTTTATGCTTAAAAACTTATTTATTGGAGAGAGAGAAAGAGGCAGATAAAGAAAATGGGCACACCAGGGCCTCTAGCCACTGTAAACAAACTTAAGATGCATGACCCACCATGTGCATCTGGCTTACATGGGTACTGAGGAATCGAACCTGGGTCCTCAGCCTTTGCAGCCAAGTATCTTAACCGCTAAGTCACCTCTCCAGCCCAATATGCTATCTATTTCAATTTCCCTCAAGATATTGCCATTTAGTGATGAGCTGAGAGGAGATGTGATGGACCATATTCAAGTAAGAGTTGAGAAGCCAAATAAGATAGCTTAGACTGAATCATTCCTGAGGCAGGTACCTTCATATCACCTGCAGTGGGCTCAGCTTTGAGGTGAAGGGAAGCCTCACTTTAGTTGTCAATGAACCACAACTCTGGACCACACCTTTGTCTCTGTTTTCTGTTCTCATCCAGTCTCATCTATGAGGGGACTCTCAGAGGGCAGCCATTAAAACAGAAGGACCCATGTCAAGGTTCAGGAGCCAAACAGTCCAGTAAAGAAGAGAAGCTCAGGCTAGAGAGATAGCTTAGCGGTTAAGCACTTGCCTGTGAAGCCTAAGGACCCTGGTTCAAGGCTCAATTCCCCAGGACCCACGTCAGCCAGCTGCACAAGGTGGCGCATGCATCTGGAGATCGTTTGCAGTGGCTGGAGGCTCTGGTGTGCCCATCCTTTCTCTCTCTCTCTCTCTCTCTCTCTCTCTCCCTCTTTCTCTCTTTGTTGCTCTCAACTAAATAAATTAAAAAATGAACAAAAAAGTTTAAAAAAGAAGAGAAGTTGGACAGTGGGAGCATGGAGCCTCTACCTCACAGCTGGATAGGCAGGTACAGGTGGAAGCTTCAAGACTCACTCTATTTAACTAGTGGTGCCCTTGAGATTTTACTTGACCCAAGAACCCAAGGGTGAATTCATTCAATCTGGAGATTCATTCCAATGATGCTACAATATTGGAGACAGCTCTGCCTCCCATCTCCTGTTGAGGCATATCAACACCAGAAGATAGAAGGAAATCAGAATTAGAGGAAGAGAAGATTCGGGTAGAGTAGAAGTGAGGAGTGGACAGTGAGGCGAAGCTCTGTCATGTCCAGTGGAGACTGGAATATCTCTGAGCCAAAGATACAACCAAGACCAGTGGTTAGATGTTCCAGGGTAGCAGACTCTGATCCAAATAAGGAATATCTTTTAATCAGACAAGCGCATCAGTGAAGCTACTTGTGGGAAGCCAGCAGGACAGTGAATAGAGTGTGGCCTCAGATGTGTCAACACCAGTACCTCTGTCTGTGTGACCTTGGCAAGTCACTGAACCTTTCTGTCCTTATTTGAAAGGGAAGGAAATAATAGTACCAAACCTCCCGAGGATCTGTAGAGGTTAATGAGTCCGTGTTTGTAAAGGGAATTGAGAAATGCCTGTTGTATGCACAGCACTAGGTGTCAGCTAAGGTTATCTTGTGAGGCTGTGAGCACCTCCTACTGGAAGGGGTGGAACCTGGGTTCTGTGGCTGGTGTCACAGACACTGGAGGTGATCCTTGCACTGGATGGGAAGCGGGACTGGACGATAGTATAGCAAGCAGTGCATGCCTAGTGACAGACGGCTCTGGTGTCACATCACAGAGCTACCAAGGTGACCTTGGGAAGGCAAAAATTCCCCAGGTCTCAGTTTTCATATCGACAAATGAGGCTGATATCTTTCTCTCCATAGAACTACCACAACAGTTCAATCATCACGTATACAGACCTACACTATTTTCCTTTTGTTTTGTGTTTTTGAGAACTCAGAGAGCAATCACAAAGTATCTGTGGGCTGATCACCTATCTGTGTGGTTTCTGGCTCCCAACTGTGCAGAGTGGGCGAGAGGCTCATTCCTTGCCCTCCTCCCTCAGTACCCCGCAGCTCCCTGGATACCAGAGCTGGGCCTCACAGCATTCTGGCTGGTCTTTTTGTCCTTTCACAGTGAGTGCCAGCTCCTTTCTGGCTGCTTTGTGTGACTCACTCTTCCTTGCAATTAACTGTGAGGTTCTGCTGGAGGCTTCCATTATAAATGATGAGAACAGCAGTTTGGCCAAAGCAGGGTTTAGCTGGCTGGATTGGTTGACCTCGAGAGTTACTACCAGAGACAGACAAGGAGCCCCACGCGCAGGTCATGGATAGCGTGTCTCCGGGTCCACCCACACCCCACACCTGGCTTTGCCCCTGACTGCCCAGAGCATACTCAGTCCCAAGGGTCAGGCCTGGGCACTCACACCCGCTCACTGGCACCTGGTTGGCCCACAGGAGCCAGGAAGCTAGGCTAGTGAGACAAGCTGGCAGGGAGAAAAGCTAATTCTTTTCTTGGAGTCTGGCCTTCGTTTAATTCAGGAGGCCTTAATTGAACACCTACTCGCTGCCAGACACATTAGGGATCAACTGGATTTTTTTTTTTTTTTTTTTTTTTTTGGTCTTTCAAGGTAGGGTTTCACTCTAGTCTAGGCTGACCTGGAATTCACTCTGTATGCTCAGGGTGGCCTTGAACATACAGTGATCCTCCTACCTCTGCCTCCCAAGTGCTGGGATTAAAGGCATGCACCACCATGCCTGGCTTTTTGGACCAACTGGATTTGAAGCAGTCCTGACTCATTAGAAGTGGAGAATTCAACAGGAAATAAAGGGAATCATGAGTCTCTACCATAGCCCCAAGCAACTGTCACAGAAGCATAGACAAGAGTCCCAGACAGGAGCCATTAGCTGTACACCTACCACAGGTAGACACTCCCTTGAGCTCACTCTACCACGTGAAGACACTCCCTTGAGCTCACTCTACTACATGTAGACGCTCCCTTGAGCTCTCTCTACTACATGTAGACGCTCCCTTGAGCTCACTCTACCACATGTAGACGCTCCCTTGAGCTCACTCTACCACGTGAAGACGCTCCCTTGAACTCATTCTAGACAACTCTGAGATACAAAATTAGCATCCCTTTTGTACAAATGAAGAAACTAAGGTTCTGTGAAGCTAAATAACTTTCTCAAATCTCCATTGCCAAGTAGAATAACAAAAGATTCCCAGGCCAAAATATGAAGGTTTCTTTTTTTTTCCCCCTCAATAAGCCAGGCTGCCTAATTCTTAGAGCAGGCTGAATTTTTGCTGGGCCAAAATAAGGCTGCTATCTTATCAGGCAGCTCTGGGGTGAGAGGCTTTCCTTTTTCTGCTTCTGGGCAGGTACAGAATGCCTTTTCCAAGACACAGCTAATGTCCTGTCCTCGTCTTCCCTCATGGGGCTGAAGAAGTGTGATAACAGGCTGGGAAGGAGCCAATCATTCTAGTTGCTCCTTCGACCTACACCTGTGAGTCAACTCGAAAAAAAAATAACCTTCACTGTCAACACAATTCTATTGCCTGCCCATTGAAACCAACAACCCAGATTAATTTAAAACCTTCTGGGAGCCACTGATCAGAGATGCACCATTAAGAACTCTAAGCAGCTGAGCACAAACACATCCCTATGCCGCTCCAAGATGAGCTTGCCCTTGATCACAGAATTATAGACAATCGGTGTTGGAGATGCTTGGAGGCAACCCAGCTCAAAAACCTCTTCTTACAGGTCCCACACCGAGGTTCAGAGAAGAGAAAGGCTGGCTTTGGGAGCTTCAAGACAGGACAGAGTGTGTCCCCTGTGCTCCATGCCTACTGGAAGGGCCAGACCAAGATCAGCTGAGCACATCTGCAGGTATTTATCCCAGGAGTCATGGGATCTTTTTCTACCTTCATCACTGTTCTAATGAGAGGGCCCTGCACCCTATTTCCAGATGAGAACTCAGAAGATTTGGGGCATCAGAAAGTTGCCCAAGATCACATGAGAATATAGGAATACACACCTGTCTCCAAAATCCTAAATAAGAGGAGGCAGGTGGTTTTCTCTGATCTCGTCTTAGATCAAAAAATAAAAATCCCTTTGTAGAGTTAGATGTAAAGGGCTGAAGGTCTAGGACTCTTGAGCTCATAGGGACCCAGAACAGGACATTTTCAGAAGGATGTCTGAACCACCTACAGATGTGACCAATCCCAGATAGACACAAAATAATACGTAGCAGTTGAGGAGAGGCTATGCACATCTCTAACTTCATGAGTGACTCATGCAGCCTACAAAACAAAATTAATATCTTCTCCAGTGCCAGTAAATTGTATTGTTGCATTAAAAAAGAACAGTCAAATTACAGGGGGATCTGGATTATTCTGGGGACATACAGCCATCCTGTGGTCATTTCACAGGACAGTCTGAAGGCTTCCAAGGGATCTCTTTGTCTTCTACTCTGGCCAGATCCTCTGCTCCTGCAAGTGACACTTTATTTCCATTGTCTCCTCTTAACTAATACTCAGTTTTTCTCAAGAGCTCTGGAAATCCCACTTCCCCTAGGTGGCCATGTTACTTTTCTCTCAAGCCTTAGGGTCCATGCTCTGTGAACCTTCTGTCCCCTTCTTCTATGTCCCAGGCAGCAGTGCCTCTTCCTCACATTGTGTCCACACTGTCTCCATGTGTACACCACTCTCAATAACAGATGCCAGCCATCTTTTAAACCAGGCACTGTTATAAGAAATATGAAAAAGCCGGGCGTGGTGGCACATGCCTTTAATCCCAGCACTTGGGAGGCAGAGGTAGGAGAATCGCCATGAGTTCAAGGCCACCCTGAGACTACATAGTGAATTACAGGTCAGCCTGAGCTTGAGTGAGACCCTACCTCAAAAAAAAAAAAAAAGAAATATGAAAAAGGGGAAAGTGGGGGAGGGAGGGCATTACCCTGGGATATTGATTACAGTCATGGAAGTTGTTAATAAAAAATAAATTAATTGGGCTGGAGAGATTGCTTAGTGGTTAAGCACTTGCCTATGAAGCCTAAGGACCCTGGTTTAAGGCTTGATTGCCCAGGACCCACATAAGCCGGATGTATAAGGTGGCTCATGCATCTGGAGTTCATTTGCAGTGGCTGGAGGCCCTGGTGCACCCATTCTCTCCCTCTCTCTCTCTCTCTCTCTCGCTCTCACTCTTGCTCTCTCACTCTCTTTCTCTCTCTCTCCCCCTCCCTCTCCCTCTTTCTCTCTCTGTCTGTCACTCTCAAATAAATAAACAAAAACAAAAATTTTTTAAAAATTAATTAAAATATGTGTATGTGTGTGTGTGTGTGTTCATGCCCACAAACATATGCACACATATCTTCACCACCCTTGAGATGGCATTAGCTTTATCTCCACTTAACAGAGAGGGAATAAAAATAACAGAGAGGGGAAACTGATGTGCCTAACATCACTCAGCTAGTTAGTGACAGAGCCAGAAACTGAGTTTCTCCATCTGTCGTCCTAATCACCACTCCAGCACCAATCACACGTCATTTTAGTCGTCACTTTGTCAAGGTCCCCCTCCAGGCCACAGGCTACTTGGGGAAAGGACATATTCCTCCTGGTATCCCTGTGCTTGGCTCAGTGTCCCGTCCGCAGCAGGATCTCGGGATGAGCTTGCCAGATGAACGCCCTGTGTCTGGCCTCTAGGTGTGCTGCACATGGCATCCACATGGCTCACACGCATCTACCTGCACAACTCATGTCTGTGGTTCACCCATGGTGCGCCCCAACCCCATTTTTGGTGCTGAGAATGGGACCCCATCTGTGCTGCTTCTAGCTACAGCCTTGCCTCTGTTTAGGACTCATCACTTCCTTCTGTGGGGCTCAAGATCCAAACAAGCATGCACTCCATTCCTAGTCCAATTTTTCTTTGCCTTTCAAAGGCACCAAGAGTATATTTATACAATGACAACATTTGGACATTGATTGCAAACAGGGCGTTGTGCTAGGTGTTGGAAACACAGTGGTGGACAAGAGTGAGTCCCTGCCATCAAGGCAGTTATGCCCATCAAACAAGTGTGCAACGTGGAGCCGTGTGATGGTGCCCACCTGCAAGGGGAAGAAAGCAGGGAGAGGGTGGGCAGTGATGGGGCAGCCAGGGAGGGCCTTGCTGAGAATATGATCTTGCAGCAGAGACTCAATAAAGCAAGAGAGAGGGGGAGGGAGATAGAGAGGGAAGGAGGGGAGAAAGGATAGAGAAGAGGAAGGAAGAGGAGGAGAGGAGAGATTTAGGGAATAAGGCTCCAGACAGAGGGAATACCACGGGTCTGTGGTGGGCTTATGTGCAGAGAGCACAAGGAAGAACAAGGAGCCACTTATTCAGAGCAGAGTAAGTGAGGGTATTTCTGACAGCAGATCCTGCAGACCCTGTGGTATATGGTGAGTATTTAGGAGTCTATTCCAAATGTACTGAGAACCCCAAAAGTGGGGAGGGGTCATACCTGAGGCTGGAACAATCTGCCTCATCTTTTTTAGGTTTTTTAAAAAAAGTATTTTTAGCCACGCATAGTGGTGTATGCCTTTAATCCCAACACTCGGGAGGCAGAGGTAGGAGGGTTGCTGTGAGTTCAGGGCCACCCTGAGACTACATAGTGAATTCTAGGTCAGCCTGGGCTAGAGTGAAATTCTACCTTAAAAAAAAAAAAAACAGGGGGAAAAAAGTATCTTAATTTATTTATTTGCAAGGAGAGAGAGAAAGAGAGAATTGGCCCACCAGGGCTTCTAGGCACTGCAAATGAACTCCAGATGCATGCACCACTTTGTGCATCTGGCTTTACATGGGTGCCGGGAAATCAAACCCAGGTTGTTAGATTTTGCAGGTAAATGCCTTAGCCTCTAAGCCATCTCTCCAGCCCCTGCCTCATAGGTTAAAGGTTTGAAAGCATGGTTTTGAGTTGAAGTCTGCCTTGGGTACCAGGATTCATTGCAGCATGTTCAGTGATACTTAGCAAAGCAGCCCTTTCTGCTACTTTGGCCCTTCCTCAACAACACCCCTCTCTCCACAGCAGTGGTGTCTCTCATGGATGTCACCTGGCATCAAGCAAACTCTAATAGAGACACAACTACAGAAACTACTGCAGCTCTGCTGATAGGAGGTTGGGATGGCGCAGAGTAGGGAAGGGAAGGGGCTGGCATGTAAAGTTGGAGCACTCTGAGGGGACAGGATACTGGACCTGGGACCTGAATGATAAGCAGAAGTTGGCCTGGAAACAAGCTGTTCTGCCAGGGGAGCCATGGACATGAGCAGATGGATCACAATGCTCCTCGGCCCATGGTCTCGATGTCCTCGGCCACCTGTCCATTAGGACTCACTTGCCAGCTCCATGAACAGGCAGACTGGGTAAATCCTACTCTTTTGCTAAACACTGCTGCGGAAATTTGCCACCACTGGTCCCCTACCAACGGCACATTCTCACCCCAACTGGACCTGAGACCACTCAGCAGTCCCTCTTCCGTTCATAATTAACTGCCTGCCACATTACCAAAAGGACATTCAATGGACTTCCGTAACCTGGCCTCACAATACAATGTAACTCCCACCACTGCCTGGACCACAGAAAGTGTTTATCTCTTCAACTGTCTTCTTCAGTGGCCTCACAAAGCTCTGATCATTCTTCTTGATGAAGATAATTCCTTGGAAGACATTCAGCATCTATTTTGCCTTGCTTGGATTGTGTTGTTGAATAGGGAAACAGCCTGGGGTGATAAGGCAAAGTTTTTGTTTTTCTTTTAAGTGAATGGAATGCAGAATCAGAAAATCATCTAAACCAGGTGTTGTGGCGCACACCTTTAATCCCAGCACTTGGGAGGCAGAGGTAGGAGGATCGCTGTGAGTTCCAGGCCACCCTGAGACTACATAGAGAATTCCAGGTCAGTATGGGCTACAGTAAGACCCTACCTCAAAACAACAACAACAACAACAAAAAGAAACAGAAAAAAAGAAAATCATCTTGTAGGTCTGTGTACAATACACTCTTCCAGACACAAAATGGCCTAGATATCCCTGACCTCACAGTGCCTGGCACTACCTACACAAGACCCTCATAATAGGAGGAAAAGATAATGACATCCAAATAAAAGAGAGACTGATTGAGAGGGGGAGTGGATATGATGGAGAGTGAAGCTGCCAAGGGGAAAGTGGGGGTGGGGGGGAATATCATGGTTTATTGTCTATAATTATGGACATTGTCAATTAAAAAAAAGGAAAAGAAAATCATTTCTTTCTTATAGTCGTGTTTAGTTTAAGGGAAAATCCCCAGGAGACCAAACAGTCAGGTCGTGTATTCATAAGAGACTTCATATGAAAACGTGAGACTCCTGCCTCCTGAACCCACCGCTCAGTCATACGGTCACTAAGAACGAGATGACCCATGAGACGTAAAGTGGGTGGTATGTCATCTGTACCCTGGAATCACTTGAGAAGCTTTAAAAACTACTGAGTTAGGGAGCCAGCCCCATGAATTATAACTGCACCTGGCTGAATCTAGTGATCAGCTGAGCGTGAGGCCACCACCTCATGGAATGCAAACTGCCACGTACAGCAGCATCTGCCCCACCATAAGAGACCGTCCTCATCAAGCCTCGGAAAGTCCTCTCTAGCTAAGGAACTCTCCGAGATAAGCCTTGCCTGCCACGGGGGCACCTCCAGGGCAGGATGAAGGAACAAGGCCCTCCCTGGACAAGCGACACTGCTGAGCTCTGGCTGTTCTTGAGGGGTCTCTCGGTTGATCCACCGCAGCACCCCATGCCCCGGAGACTACCCAACATGGCAGGCAATGAGGGGATGGCTCTTTCCAGGTGGTGGAGAAGGTGGCGAGGAGTGAAGACAAGCCAGTCCACGTGACCACTTGCATGGTGGCTACACGCAGTGGCACACGTGGGTGCTCACGTGCGTGGGGATACCACAGCTGACGTCCTGCTTACCAGTACCTACTGCCTGGCTCCTCATTGGTGCCTGCCATCTGCTTGGCCACCCATGCCTGCCAAAGGCCCTAACCAACTGACACAGGTAGGTTCCTTGAGTCCCAGCATCCGGTGTACATGGTCACCAGGATGCTCAGCTAGACCACTAGTGGGGTTCAGGGCGATGCTCTAGGACCTGGTTCCTGGCCAGGGGAAAATGTCAAACCCCTTCAGCCAGTTTTTGGGCTCCTCACTCATGGCTCTGTGTAAAATGACAGAGATTTGTAAATGTAAAAGTCTTAACTTCTCTAGACCTTTGTTCTTATTTGTAAGTTGAGAAGGCTTGAAGATCTGATCAAGATTTTTTCAGGTCTGGCACAGTTTTGAAGATATGAATCTGGGCTAGGGATGTAAGTCAGTTGATAGCGTGCATGCCCCCCACGGATGAGGGCTTTGTGTTTGATCCTCAACAGCACTCAAACCAGATATGGTGGTTCTTGGCTGAAATCCCCACCATTGGGGATGTGGAGGCAGGAGGATCATACATTACAGGTCATCCTCAGCTACATAGCTGAGTTAAAAGTTAGCATAGAGACTATATGAGACCCTGTCCAAATAAAGAACAAAGATATTGTGATGGTTAAGTTTTGTGTCAATTTGATCTTTTTTAGGAATCTGCAGACATTCCTCATAACTGGGTCTCTGAGGCTGCTTCCAGGAAGGATTAACTGAAGGAGGAATCCTTCCCCCAGGGTGAGCCCTCCCCCCAGAGTGGGCGCCCCCCTCAGAGGGGGCTTTATCAAAAGAAGCTCTGGGAGGAAAGGTTTTCTCCTCCCCTCCCACCTGGCTGCTTGTTGCTTGCTGTCTGTAGTTTTGCTGTTTTCCAGCATGGACTGAAGACCCACGTGGACTAGAGCAGTGGCTCTCCCGGGAAGCCTCCGGGCCTTCAATGCCAGATTGGCACTGCTGAGGCACCCAGCCTCGTGAACTGAGCAGCTACCGGGTTCCTTGACTCTCGGGCCTGCCAAATGCTACTGTTGGAATGCTATAAGCTAATCCAATCAATTCCCGTTTAATATAATTCATTCTATCAGTTCTGTTCCTCTAGAACACCTTGACTAATACAGATATAAAATCTATTTGGTCAACTGGCTGTTTGTATCATGTTGTGGTAATACTGTGTTTTGCATATTACGTTCGCATGTCATCAATCTTATCAAATAGCTCTGGTGGCCCAGGACAGTGTGGCCTTACTGCCCAAGAAACATCAGTCCTTTGGGATTACTGACTGACGACAATCATGGATGATTGACTTAGGTCCCCCATTAAAATATCACAAAGGACAAACAAGTGACACTGTGACAAATTCAGGATTACTCCACCTAGCAAACAACTCACTTCATTTTTCCAATAATCCAGTGGCTTTTATTACTATAGCAGCAATATAGATAAAGGAATTTAAATACAGAAAAAACAGATGTGGTTCTTGGATCACCAGTACTTGTTAAACATACAGATCCTGAGATCTACTCTAGAATGAATCTAGTCTCCTCTTTGTTTTAAGTAAGTTCTCCTTGAGATTCTCAGCCCCTAGAATAGCAGTGCTCCCCGGGTGCCCACAGTCTCTAAGGTCTCCACCTGTCACATGCGAGCTAGCCAGTCTGGTTTGCAGAGTTATTACAGTGTCCACCCCTTCTCCTGAGTTCTTCATCCCTTTCTAGTCACCTATTCTTTGACACCCACTCTCTTGTTTTACTTCCTCCTCTTCCTCATTTCCCACATGTGATCAGTGGCTCCATCTTGCAAATTTTGTTAGATCATAAAAATCCTCACAGCTTCCCCCTTGGCCTCTCAGAATGTTCTGGAAAGGCAACTACCATGCAAGAAGCCACTTGATTTCCCAGAGTTTGCCATGAGGAGCCCAGAAAACAAAGTGGAAAGACCCCATAGACAGACAGATTGGGTGTGGCGGCGCACGCCTTTAATCCCAGCAGAGGAGGCAGAGGTAGGTGGATCGCTGTGAGTTCAAAGCTACCCTGAGACTATGTAATGAATTCTAGGTCAGCCTGGGCTATAGTGAGACCCTACCTCAAAAAGAGAGAGAGGTGCTGGACATGAAACCCAGCCCAACTAACTTTTAGAGGACTCCGGCTACCACCTGGCTATGCCTCCTGAGAGATCTCCTAGTGAGAACTGTTAATCAACTCAGGGGAATTTGAGTACAATAAATCATTGTTCCAAACCATTGCATTTTTGTTGTTGTTTATTTTTATTTTTATTTATTTATTTGAGAGAGGGAAAGAGGCAAAGTGAGGGAGAGAAAATGGGCATGCCAGGGCTTCCAGCCACCACAAACGAACTCTAGATGAATGTGCCACCTTGTGCATCTGTCTTACGTGGGTACTGGGAAATCTAACCGAGGTCCTTTGGCGTTGCAAGCAAGGGCCTTAACCACTAAGCCATCTCTCCAGCCCCAAGCCATTGCGTTTTGAGTGATCTGTGTGACCCAAGAATAGATTTCTAAGTGCAAGCTGTAGACTCCTTCCATAGTGAAGTCATCTCTGAGCTCCTGAAGAGTGAACTGCTCTCTCCCTTGTGCTCCCACACAGAACACCCACACACTCCGTGTACAGCAGAAACCTTGAACACAGTCTGACTCACAAAACAGTGCCGAAAGGCCTGGATTTTTATCTTCTTTCCACAGCTCAGGCACTGGTCATGGCACAGAGCACATGGCTTAGGCAGTGCTTGCTGAACTTCACTGATCTTCTTCCCATCCCCCCTCCAGTCCCTCAAACCAAATGGCAGCCTTAAGAAGATCAGATAATCAGGGCTGGAGAGATGGCTTAGTGGTTAAGCGCTTGCCTGTGACGCCTAAGGACCCTGGTTTGAGGCTCAGTTCCCCAGGATCCACGTTAGCCAGATGCATGCATCTGGAGTTCGTTTGCAGTGGCTGGAGGCTCTGGTGCACCTATGCTCACTCTCTCTGCCTCTTTCTCACTGTCACTCTTAAATAAATAAATAAAAATTTAAAAAAATAAAAAAAAGAAGATCAGAGGATCAAGGCAACCCCACAGCACTCAGTATTGACCAGTGAAGGTGAGGATGCCACATGAGCCTTGGCAAAGTCTTCTCGTCCAAGCGGAAGGAGAACTAGGAACTATGTTAAAAAGTGGTTCATCTGGGATGGGTGCTGCAAACACTTGGTATGTTGGGCAGGCCTGGATCTCTTCATTATTGTTAAACTCTGGGATGAGAAAGCCACCACAAGGTCCTCTTGTACATCAGGAAGAAATCTTGTGTCACCATCTCTTCTTTCAAACCCTCACAACCTCCCTCTTATTACATCTATTTCCTTCTCATCAAACTCCCCTCCTGTTCTTAGCCATAGTTTGCTAAATGAGTTTTTATCATTTTTTTTTTTCCCGAGGTAGGGTCTCACCCTAGCCCTGGCTGACCTGGAACTCACTCTGCAGCCCCACTCTGGCCTCGAACTCACAGCGATCCTCCTACCTCTGCCTTCCAAGTGCTGGGACTAGAGGCGTGTGCCACCACACCCAGCTCAAATAATTTTAATGCTATATTAAAGCATATTAAACTTAAGAGTTGTCACCTTACGAAGGTGACAAACACCTCCACCATGTTACAGGACAAGATTCCCGTTAATGCGTCTTTGTGTTCTGTGTGGTATGTAGTTAGGACCATTCTAAAAAGTTGGCTTGTTGTTACAGAGTTCCCCATTCTGGATGCACAGCCAGCTACTGGAAAGCTCTGATTTAAAGGACCCATGCAAATCAGAATCTCTGGCCGGAGGCTCTGCTCCTCAGGTGCTTCCTTCTAGAATGTGCTAGGGATGAGGAGTTTCCTATGACACATAGCACAGATGTCTAGGAGTCTGCGAAAAACCACTTTCTTGCACTGTCCTGTTTCTCCTTTTGGTTACAGGTTATTTTCTTATAAAATGTGGCTTGTCATGATAGGACAAGAGAGGCATGAAGCTAAGGCCAAGAGAGACGTGAGTAAATTCAGACTTGGTCGTATTTTATGAGCTCAATTGAAAATATTGATTAACTGTCCAACTATAGGGCATGGTGTTTTGTGACGGCCCAGAAGACCACAGCATGAGAAAATATGATGCTGTTCAGCGAGAATGCCAACATTCTCTCCTCTGTGGTTGCAGCCATATAAATCCGCACCTCCTTTTTCAAAGCCTGAAAACAAAAGCAAGAAATTATCTCAGTCAGGGTACGGGGTGACATTCTCTTTCAAAAGCCCATTGGTGTTGGTGATCATATTTAAATCAAACAAAAGCAAAATAAAACCTGACTTTCGTGGCTTCGCAGAAAGATTGCAGACCTTATCCAGGAGCAGGAGACAGACAAGGAAGTTAATGTTGTCTGGGCCTTAACCCCTGGGCTGCCACCCCAGGGGACCTCGGGGGAAGAGGGGGAGGGGAGAATTTGAGAGGAGCAGGAGGGGACATGAAGCCGCAGAATGCTGTGCTCTGGACGCGACACGTCTGCTGCTCTCATAGCAGATGGGGGTCCCCTGCACTTGACTGTGCCTGTCAATAGCACCTAGACGTGGGAGGGGTGCTGGAGACCTCGCAGGGCCACCCTGGTTCTGAGCTCGGGGAAGCCGTTTCTGCCAGCTGAGCCAAGCGAAAGGTAGCCACGCTGCACCCCTGGGTGGGAGAGTCTGAGACAAGCCTGCAGGGGGGAAGAGGGCGAGGGTGGGCCTCACCACCTCACCTGCGGAGCTCGCCCCCCCACGCGTGCCTGCCCGCCTGCCAGCTTCCCTCCGTGGTGCCCCCTTCGCCCACTCGACTGCAGGCCTCCTTCCGGACCGGCCGCCCCTACACGATGAGTCGTTTGCCAGTTAATGGACATCAAGCTGCCACTTCCGAGCAGCTCGGAAAGCCCCGTCTGTTCCCGGGAGCATTCCAGCGACTGCCCGCCCACCGCGCTAAGCGCTTTCCTACCTCGGCACCCCGGGCAAGGGCAAGCTCCCGCCCCCAGGCCCGATGGACGTGGCTCAGGTTGGGGTCCCATGCTGCATGAACTTGTGGGTGAAGACCGGTGCTGAGCCGCTTTGCCCTGGCAAGGGCTGAAAACTCACAGCTCTGGACACCAAGCTGGAGTCTAGACAACATTCAGTATGGGGTGTGGGAGACGTTTCTCTTGCAAAGTACCACATAATTGCTACCACCGAATTGCTCCCTGTGTTCCGGAAGAAGTTATCTCTTTTTTTTTTTTTTTTTTGTTCTCAACAACTCTGGAGGGTAGCTGCCATTATGTTAATAACCATATTTGAAGCTTGGGCAAGTTAGGCATTTCCCCTGAAACGCAGGGACAAGTGGTGAGACAATGTGCATTCCCATAGTCTGAGATCTTTTAACTGAGCCATAATACCAAAATATCCCCCCCCCCCTAAAATCATAATGGCACAGAATAAATATTCACACTGTGAAAGATGGCATTGGGTATAACAAAGAAATATTCAAGCAGTACAAGATTTAAAACAACCAGGGCAAACATCAAGCTCTTTAGAAACTCCAAATCCAACAACTCTAGCCAGTGACAAGTCCTCAAGTCCGATAGTTCTAATTAACAACAAGTCTCTGGCATTCCAATTCCACCCCTCCAGCTAGGCTACTCACAGTCCTGGAAAACTTCATCTGGGGCCAGCGGCTCTCCTTAACAGCCATCTCATGGTCCTGGCATCTCCACTTGGTCTCTACTGCAACACACGGATCATCCTCATGGCTCCATCAGCTCTCCATGCAGGCAATCCAGCAAACTTGCTTCAGAATAGTCCATCAAGCTGTACTTACAGCACTGCAAGATATCTCTTGGGCCAAGGTTTCAAATCCTTCCACATTCCTCTTGAAAATCAGCTCCAAAAGGCCAATGCCACACAGTTGTCTAGCAGCAATAACACCACTCTGGGTACCAACTTGACTCTTGCAGTCAGGTTCTCATTGCTGGCAGAAATCACCTGACCAAGAGCAGCTTGTGGGGGGAAAAAAGGTTTATTTTGGCTTACAGACTTGAGGGGAGCTCTGCTTATGATGGCATGAGCAGTGGGTGGACATCACCTCCTGGCCAACATCAAGTGGACAATAGAAACAGGAGAGTGTGCCAAACACTGGCAATGGGAAACTGGCTATTATACCCATAAGTTTGCCCCCAACAATACACTGTCTTGTGGAGGTGTTAGTTCCCAAATCTCCATCAGCTGGGAACCTAGCATTAAGAACACCTAAGTTTGGGCTGGAGAGATGGCTTAGCGGTTAAGCGCTTGCCTGTGAAGCCTAAGGACCCCGGTTCAAGGCTCAGTTCCCCAGGTCCCACGTTAGCCAGATGCACAAGGGGGCGCACGCGTCTGGAGTTCATTTGCAGAGGCTGGAAGCCCTGGCGCGCCCATTCTCTCTCTCTCCCTCTATCTGTCTTTCTGTGTCTGTCACTCTCAAATAAATAAATAATTAAAAAAAAAAGAACACCTAAGTTTATGGGGGACACCTGAATCAAACCACCACAGGATCTACTAAGAAAACAAAGAAGGGCTGTCGTAGGAGGGGAAAGGAGATAGGACAACCAAGGAGAGTGGAATCAAGATGCGTGTATGAACATGTCAAAAATAAATCATGTTTAAATGTTTTTTTATTTGCAAGCAGAGAGAGAGAGAGTATGGATGCACCAGGGCCTTTAGCCACTACAAACAAACTCCATACATGTGAATCACCCTGTGTATCTGGCTTATGTGGGTACTGGGGAATCAAACCCAGGTCGTTAGGCTTTATAGACAAGCACCTTAACCATGGAGCCATCTCTCCAGGCCAAAATCTAAACAGTTCTTTAAAAGATGTGCTTATAGCCCAGGTAAGCAATCTCTTGTTCTTCTCACAGATGGAATTTTTTGCACAGCACATACAAAGCTACTTAGTATATAAATAAAATCAAGTCTGAGCATTCACTTGGCCTCTTCCTTGAGACTGGAATACTTTAGACTGGATAAGCATTTGCATTGCCCCAAGATCCAAGAAGCATGGCAGCAATAACCATTAGGAGCATTCCCAACTTATGGAAAAAAAAAAAAAAAACATACTGATTCACTCAGCCCAGTGATGGAGACTTACCCAATAAAGACTAGAGAAAGAGTGAGAGAGAGATGCACAGAGAGAGACTGATGATTTTAAAGACCTGATCATAGCAAACAGATTGAGACAGATTATTTCCTCGGGGGAGACCTCATCGGTGTACTCTTCCTCTTCAGGCCACAGAGAATGTGGAGAAAAAAAGTAAGGTGATTTGTTTACCATTCAGCATTGCTGTGCCCACAGTTGAGGCCACTGGGGGGTAGGACCATGCCCATGCAGCTTATTCCTGCGTGTTCAGCTTGGGAGGACCACTGAGGAAACCAGCTGGAGGGCAGAAATCTCTTTTTGGTTTAACAGGATTGACAAGGATTTAGTGGAGCCTCAACAGAACCTGGCTCTCAGAAGTGAGATCAGCCATTGGCTTTGGCCAGCACCCCTGAAGGGTTCATCTGCTCCGCTCTGGGTTATAAAGATGGCAAGCCTGGAGAGTTTCCTTTATGGAACTAAGTAAGGCTCCCAAAATAGCACAGCCCATTTGCTTTGATCACTGGTGCAACAGGCTTTTTCTCTGACATCCTGTCAACCCCATGGGAAGTCATTTCTGCCTGCTCACTGTGCTAAGCACTTTTGCTGACACCTTTGGAAATGATAAGCCATCTTACAGTAGGAAAGGACCCTTGTATTTTATTTGAGCCAATTCCTGTTACAAAAACATTAGTTTGTTTCCAGAAACATTCCCAAATGTCCAATGTCAATGCTTCCTTCCAAAAGGATGGGGCATGACAGGCTGGGGAAGACACTTAATGGCAGAGGGCTTGCCTAGGGTACGCGAGGCCCTGGCTTTGGCAGCCAGCACTGCCACCGTCTGGAGGCTGAGGCTGGAGAATCAAGAGTTTGAGGCCACCATGGGTTATACAGTGAGACTGTGTCTCTAGGGGGGAAAAAAAAAAGATACAGGGCTGGAGAGATGGCTTAGCGGTTAAGCGCTTGCCTAAGGACCCCGGTTCGAGGCTCGGTTCCCCAGGTCCCACGTTAGCCAGATGCACAAGGGGGCGCACGCGTCTGGAGTTTGTTTGCAGAGGCTGGAAGCCCTGGCGCGCCCATTCTCTCTCTCTCCCTCTATCTGTCTTTCTCTCTGCGTCTGTCGCTCTCAAATACATAAAAAAAAAAAAAAATTAAAAAAAAAGATACAGCAGAAAGAAAAGGTAGAAAATACAGAAAGAAAAATCAAGAAGAGAAACTGGTAGGTGAGCGGATGGAAAAAAAAGGATTCCCACCAGATTTGTCTATAAAGTGTGCTCTTTCCACTCTGCTATCCTACCTTCTCACATCTGTGTAACACAACGTACAGAACAAGCAACTCCAATAAACTCTCATCTAGTGCTCCATGACCTTGAAATCTAGGATGATTTTAGGTTCTTTTACAGGGAGGAAAAACTGAGGCTCCGACGTGGATCACAGAGTCAACATGCTCTAAGACAGCACTGGCCCCGGGAGCAGAGACCTGGGTCCTCCTCCTGCTTGTGTCCCCTGTGACGAGTGTTGCCTCCAATTTCCTTATCTACAAGGCAGGGTGATGGGTCAGATAGCCCACTATGGCCAGCACCTCAAATAGTTCATGATCATAGCAAGCTTGCAGCGCTCCTTGTAGAAGATGGGAACATCAGTTGTGAAAGTTTGAGGCCAGCATGGGCTGTATCGTGATGCAGTATTGGGGGGAGAAGACACAGGGGAAATGTGTGGGTGCAACAGGTCCTCGCTGGGGATTTGTATTTGTTCACACCTCTCAGCATCTACAGTGACACAATTACAACTCCTTCTTCCTGGTCGCAACGCTGCTTCTAGGGTGCCATTAGCAATCTTATTGGAAATGGAAATACCAACTTGCTAACAGCACCCTGGGGGGTTTACATCTCACACTATCATCTGCCTCTGATGGATATTTTTTACAACTCATGTTTATCAAAATATTGACCCTTTGTTGCTCCCCAGTCACTGACTGCTGCTCCCACAACGCATAACCCACAATCCCCATAGGGATAACCTGCAACCCCAATGAGGAAGACCCTTTAGGAAAGAGGGCAGGGGTGACGGAAAGGATGG
Source organism: Jaculus jaculus (assembly GCF_020740685.1). Lineage (NCBI taxonomy): Eukaryota > Metazoa > Chordata > Mammalia > Rodentia > Dipodidae > Jaculus > Jaculus jaculus. Next base: position 135,082,044 of record NC_059106.1, on the reverse strand, counting down.
TGCCAACATGTGATGCTTCCATACTAAATACGTTCATAATTAATAATAAGAAAAGCCAGAGCACTCTAGCCCAATGTCTATGTAAAGGCAGAAAGTGGACAAAATGAACCAGAAGTAAGTCAGTTCATATGAGTATGAACGCCACTGAGCTAATGGGAATGTCTGCAGAGTCCAAGCCTGCCTGGCTGCCCATGAGAGCTTCTATCTACTAATTCAGCCAGTAGCTGAATTCAAGCAGCTGCTGGAACCAGATGTAGGTGGAGACCCACAAAATTGGAGGAGGAAACAATGGGGCTTTGTGAGGCCAGGCGCTAGGCAGAGAATGGCAGTCTGAGTTGGGATCTAGGTTCTGTCAATGAGGTGCTGTGATCTGTGTCGGTTTCTCCAAGGGTTGGCTCAGGTTGCATTTCCCTAGAAGTCCATCCAGAGATTTTTATAATGAAGATACTTAGGAGATGACCCCAGGAATCCCTGGTGAGAGTAGTGAAGCAGGACAGGGGAAGAAGGGGACCCAGTGACCGTTGGTCATCAAGCAAGCTACTTACTACTGTTGCTGGAGGAGCTCCATCCTGTTTGGGGTTCAGGGAGACATGATTGTCCTACCTGAGCATAAAGAATGGCTATATGTTCTCTAACTTGCACCATCATTGGTTGGAGGTGCTCTTGGGGCATTAATGTTTTAGCATTTCTGGACATTCATGCATAGGCTAAGAATTGCTGCAGGAATTGAATGGGTTTAAGGATGTAGAGAAAATGATGATGGCTAGGTCAGTAGTTTTCCTATTTTAACTTAAGATGGTCAAGGCTCAGAAAGATTAAGTAACTTGTTCAAGGCTATACAGCTGATGAGTGTTAAAACCAAGATTTAAACCTAGGTTTTCTTTTTTTTTTTCCCTGTTTTTTTTTTCAAATTAATTAATTTATTTATTTGCAAACAGAGAGGCCGACAGAGAAAATGGATGTGCCAGGACCTCCAGCCACTACAAAAAACCTCCAGATGCATGTGCCAGTTTGTACATCTGGCTTGTACATGGGCACTGGGGAATCGAACACAGGTTGTTAGGCTTTGCAGCTAAGTGCCTTAACCACTGAGCCATCTCTCTAGCCCTGAACCTAGGTTTTCTAGCATGTATAGCTATTATACTAGCATGGTGACCTAAATAAAAAAATGTCTTTGAAACAGGACAGCCTCTCATTTGTGGATACACAGGCCCAGGTCTACTGATCTCTCACAGCTAGCTTTCATTGCCCTGATGAGGTTGTGCTTCAAATGCAAGAATGCCACTTGGTGTTGTGATTCTAGAAACCACCTTTTGTCAGCATAATCAGGAAGAGCCCACCCAAGCTGGCAGTTTACAATAAGCAATAGCTATGCCAGGAATGACAGGCCTTGAGATTTTAGGAACAGTGGAGTCATGTTACTTGAAAACGAGTCCAAATCAGAAGTTGGCCTGAAAAACATGGACTTAGAGAGTAGGAGTTAGAGAACGTAAGTGTAATGGCTGAGGCTCGGGTCTGGACAATGAGATCAGAAGGGACTGGTCAGCTTCTCTTCTGACCCCCCCCCCCCAACCACTTCACCTATTCACCACTTCACCTGTTGTGTTAACCGCCCCTGGGAAGAAAATGTGAAGAAACAGCTGCTTGTCCAGATCGGGCCCTAACAGCAGACCAAAGTAACAATTCCACCGAAGTCCAACTTGGCAAGCAATGACTTTACTGGGACTTCCAGGAGTATGAGTGAGGGGTTGCTCACTGGAGGGTGCACAACTTGCTACAGACCTCAGTCAGGATCTTGGGCTTGAGAGAACACTTAAGTCTGGCAGCAGGTGTATGATGAATGCCCAGGGACAAAAACATCTGCCCCATGACATGTGCACAAATGGAGCCTTTGACCTCAAGGCTCAAAGGAGCTCAGAATCTAAAGGTAAAGAAAGATATGGATGGAGAGATGAACTCTGACCACCAGATACTGAAAAGGCAGTGAAGGTGAAGTGACAGTGGGTGTGGAAAGAAGTGTGCTGTCAGAAGGGCCCTGGGGGAACATCTGAGTGATTACAAAGAAGATTGGAGGCAAAAGGGTGGGGAGGGTTCCTCCCAGCAGGAAACAGAGGCTCCCTTGAAGAGCTAGCAGCAATTCCCTAGGTGTAGGAGATGGAAGATGGGGAAGAGAGGGCCGGGATGAGCTGAGTCCCCGTGCCCCGGGCACACCTGGCTTTCTTATGTCCCTGTCTCCAGTCAGACTCCCCTCAGCTGCATTTTTTTGTGTGCACACTGCATAATGGTGACATGGGTGAAAGCCTGGAGAGCCGGGATACTGCTCCACACATACTTGGAACGTGAAAGGTTAGAAAGGTTAAACCAAAGAGAGATGACATTCAGCGCGAGTTAGGAAGTGATCTGACACTGTTTGCTAAATGATTGGCAAAGAGGAAAGGAGTAGGCTGAGAGGCTGCCGGAGGCCGCATCCAGGACTCGAGCAGACATGGAAGGCAGAAGATAGAGGATAAGGCATACCTTGAGAAACACTTGGAGGGTGGGTTGGACAGGATTTTGCAACCAGCAGGGCATGGGAAAAGAGAGGATGTAGACAGCGTGATAATTGGATTCTGAAGCCAGAAAGGGGATGGGATTTATTTGTTTGTTTGAAAGAGGCAGGGGCATGAGTTAGACAGAGAGGGAAGGAGAGAATGGGCGCACCAGGGTCTGCAGCCACTGCAAACGAACTCCAGATGCATGCGTCACCTTGTGCATGAGGCTTACGTGGGTCCTTGGGATTCAAATCTGGGTCCTTTGGCTTTGCAGGCAAATACCTTAACTGCTAAGCCATCTCTCCAGCCTGGATTTTTTTTATTTTTATTTTTGAGATTTGGGTTCACATATAAGAAGCAAGAGGTTGGTCTGGGGAGAACAGAGTGTGAGGAGAACCAATAACAAAATGTTAAAGAGCCCTAGCTCCTTAGAAACAGGAAGAAAGTTGCCAGGAATGAGGAGGAAGCTAAGTAGATGAAAGTGGTCCTTAGGTCTTTCTCTTTTTTGCTAAGTAGGAGGTAGCAGTATCTGCAAAGACCAGGTCTGTTTGTGGGGAGTGGGTGAAGGAGTTGACTGGGGATACAGAGGAGGGTTGCCAAGTACAGATTGTTTTCTCCTGTCCTAACAGCTGTAGTCAGTCAGGGACCAGATGGAAAAATGAGGTAACATTCTCCCAGCACAGAAACAACACCCCAGAAGTGAAGCAGGTACTTATAGAAACACAATTTATTCTTCTGAAGCAGCAGTCACTGGAGCCTTCTGGAGTGATTTTGCCCATGGAGCAACCTGGATACCCTCCCCAGTGACAGCTAAGGCAGGCCTCCTTGTATTTGCAGACCTGGGGAAAGAGCACGAATGGCCCACATACCAAATGTCTGACATATGATACTTTAAGCTACTTATAGGCCAGCCTGTATCACAACATGTCTCACCACCACGCTCCCAGCATCAGCTCACAATGCAGAGGCTGAAAGAACTAAAAGAGCTCTCTCCTTGGCCAGCCTTTGACCTTGGGGATGCTCAGAGCTGGGTCAGGATTGGGTGGAGGCTAGGCAGAAGTCTAGAACTCCTAGCTCTGACCTTGGAATCCAGGAAAGGGACACCACCATCAAGGCAGGCAGATATCTATGTCTCAGTCAGTTCACCAACTCTGGATCTCTAGGCAGTTCTAAGCACTTCCCCAAACCAAACCACATCATTCCAAAGAGAGAGACGGGAAAGAGCACAGTTATCTTGGGGACTAGGTAGACATAGTTTGGGTGGCTGGAAGTAACTATAAACAAAAGACATTTTTTTGTAGAAATAGCTCCGTATCCTTCACTCTTGAGTTATAAGACAAAATGGGTATGTCTAAATATGAGATTACTACTCAATAATGAAAAAGAACTATTAACATATGCTCCAACGAGGTTGATATTGAAAGCATTGTGTGCGTGAAAGAAGCCAGCACAAGAGGCTACATACTGCATGATTTCACACATATGACACTTGGGAAAAGGAGATTGTGGTGTCAGAGCAGGAGTGTGTGTGTGTGTGTGTGTGTGTGTGTGTGTTGGAGAAGAAAGAATCTGACTGGAGTATGGCATTGCTTAATCTTGATTATACTGATGCTTGCCTAACTGTATGTTTATCATAGGTCATCAAACCACTTTCAAAAGTGAAAATTTTTTTCAAATATTTTATTCATTTATTTGAGAAAGAGAGAGAAAGAGTCACATAGGCAGAGAGAGAGAGAGAAAGAGAGAGAGAGAGAGAGAGACAGAGAGAGAGAGAATGAGCACGCCCGGGCCCCCAGCCACGGCAAACAAACTCTAGACGCCTGTGCCACCATGTGCATCTGGCTTATGTGGATACTGAGGAGTCAAACCTGAATCCTTAGGGTTCACAGGCAAGGGCCTTAACTGCTAATCCATCTCTCCAGCCCTAAAATGTGATTTTTTAAGCCAGGTGTGGTGGCTCAAGACTTTAATCCCAGCACTCTGGAGGCTGAGGTAGGAGGATTGCTATGAGTTCAAGACCAGCCTGGGCTAGAGTGAGAGCTTGTCTCAAAGAACAAACAAAAAAAGTCAATTTTATAGTTTGTAAATGACACCCTAGTAAAATTAATGCCCCATATAAGCCAACCAGTCAGTCATATCCTTTCTCCTTGATTTCCTAAGGCTGAGACAGTGTGATCACTGCCCCCTCCTCCACATCCTCTAGGAGGACCTTTCAACACAAATTGCCCCTGTGGGAGCGTAAAATATCTCACCCCACATTGGTTTTATTTCATTTTATGTTTATCATATCTTAAGTTGGTTATTTGGAGACTCTTCATACCTTTGTATAGTCTGCATGGAATGGCTCTGAAAAGCTATCTTTTTGTACAAAGAAATCCATAGTTTTCTACATTAGTTAAGTAAATAGCAAATGCAGATAGGGGCTTTTCACCTCTGTTGTATCCCATTTCTGGCTAAGGAAACTTTTACATCTGACAGGTTCCTTAGGCGCTGGTTACCTAGGGGATGTCATTCACTCAATACAACACTTGCTTACAGCCCATGTACTTCCCAAGCCTTCCATAGACTGGAAGGCCCAAGCCTACACCCCTTTGAGCCCCACATATCAACTTTTTCCCACTCTGAGCCCAATACTATGCTTTAGGCATTCATTAAAATTCCTGTCTTTTTCCTATTATCTACCTATTCTCATTTTATTTCATAGACTAAAATTATCAAATCTTCAGAGGTTAAAGAATAAGTTTAAAACTTCATTACAGGGCCTGGAGAGAATGCTCAGTGGTTAAGACATTTGCCTGCAAAGCCTAAGGACTCAGATTTGATTCCCCAGTACCCACATAATGCCAGATACACAAGGTGGTGCAAACATCTGGAGTTCCTTTGCAGTGGTGATAGGCCATGGCTCACCCATTCTCTTCTCCCACCCATCTATATATCTGCCTCCTTCTTTCACATTCTTTCAAATAAATTAAAATACAAATAAAAAAAACTTCAGGCCGGGCATGATGGCGCACGCCTTTAATCCCAGCACTCGGGAGGCAGAGGTAGGAGGATTGCCGTGAGTTCAAGGCCACCCTGAGACTCCATAGTGAATTCCAGGTCAGCCTGGGCTAGTGTGAAACCCTACCTTGAAAAACAAAAACAAACAAACAAACAAAAAACCCTTCATTACATACTCTGATTCCTCTTTTCTCAGTAGGTTTTGGTGGGTGGGGGGAGGAAAGTAGAGGGAGGGAGATATTTAGACAGGAAAACCAAAAAGTTTCATGCTCAATATTTTTTAAAAAGAAAATGAAAATGAAAAAGTGGCTGGAGAGATGGCTTAGTGTTAAGTTGCTTGCCTGTAAAGCCAAAGGACTCAAGTTCAAATCCCCAGGCCTATGTAAGCCAGATGCACAAGGGGGCGCATGCACCTGGAGTTCATTTGCAGTGGCTGGAGGCCCTGGCATGCCCATTTTCTTTATTTCTTTCTTTCATTTTCTCTCTCTCTTTCAATAAATAAATAAAAATAAATAAAATACTTTTTAAAAGAGAAAAATGCTTCATGCTGTGGTTTGTGAGATGTAGACCCCCCAGGAATAATCAAGGCAGGAAAGGGCTTGTCTTTCCAGGTCCTGGGAACAAAGGGCCAAGGTCATAGATTGACATAATCTGCTTAGAGAAGTCTGAGTGAATTTCAGCTTCTAATAATTTATAGAGTTCTTCCCACTTTGACAACTCTTGAATAACAAGAGTTCTATGAATGTTGTTTTGTTAAAATGTTCAGTGTTCCTTTTTAAAAGAATCCCACAAATAATCATTCTAAAGCAAACATTTTCTCTGAACTTTGTTTTACAATGTTGACCTTTTTTTTCATAGATCATATTTGCTGAAAGGGTCATAGACGTGAACAGTATGCCACTGAGCCTCCCCATTGATGGACAGATCTGCTGTGGGTCTTTTCATATAGAGAACCTAATTAAAGCTGGAAAATAGAAGGCAGAGGTAGGAGGTGATAGGAAACACTGGACAGATGCGTTTTGACTGGTCTCCCAGGAGCAGGCTCACACACACTGCTTCTCCCGGGGCTGGCACTTCAATGCCCACTTGCATTTGCTAATGTTTCTAGAAGTTATAGTAGTCAACTACACTGAAAGTATCTTTTATACTTGTGGCAAAAATGAGGGAAATGGGGCTGGAGAGATGGCTTGGCAGTTAAGCACTTGCCTGTGAAGCCTAAGGACCCGGGTTCAAGGTTTGATTTCCTGGGAAATACGTTAGCCAGATGCATAAGGGGGTACAGCATGCATCTGGAGTTCATTTGCAATGGCTGGAGGCCCTGGCACGCCCATTCTCTCTCTCTGTGTCTGTTGCTCTCAAATAGATAAATAAAAAATGAACAAAAAAATTTTAAATAAATGAATAAAAATGAGGGAAATTATTTTCTTAAAATTGTTATATTACCAAAAAAAATGTCATTAACACTTGTTACACCAAAGGTCTTCTCTACTGAGTTGGGGGCTAAGAAGTCTATAAACTGAAGTCATATCACCTATATGTGACTTGGGCTCCTCACATGTAAAATAGAAACTGTAAGGCAACTATATTCTTTTTTTTCCACATAATCATGAGAGTCAAACAAGTCAAATGCTTTATAAACCTTGAAATAGCATGTGTACATGTAGCTGTCGCAGGGCAGGGACATGTGAATCCCTCACAAATGCAAGAACCCTGGGCTTTAGAGGGTCCCCAAAAGCTTGTCAGTGACTAGTTTATAACGCACTCACAGGCAGCTCAGCTCTCCTCTGGGCTGTTTCTTTACTCTGCTCCCACTCATAGGAATACAATCTAAAGTTCTAATGCCATACTTAGTACTAAGCTCCGGAGCACCAGCCTAACCAGCGCCACCAGGTTTACGGCAAGCTGGAGCCAGCTATCCAGTATTAAGAAACCATGAAGGTCAGCACTCCCTCCAGGACCCACCATTGTGCAGGCCCTACGGTTCAGTGCACAGACTAATGTGGCCTGTTCAGGCTGTGGGCTATGAACAATAGGGACAAATCTGCCTGCGGTGCACTTTGTTCCCAAGGGGCAAAAATGCTGGCAGGATTTCCCTGAAAGTTCATCACTTCCAGAACCACTAGACCAGGGTGCTTAGCCTCTATGCTTGCTGACTCGCAAAGGTGGTGCATGCGCTAGAGAAATGGAACCAAAGTGGAAAGAACTGAAATTGGTTAGGTGAGATGGCTGAGATGGGATCAAAGGGACGGCAGAGCCTGGCCGACAGAGAGAAGGGAAATTAACTTCCCCGTTCTGTGCAAGCAGCCAGCCCACCCTTCTCTTGCCTGGAAAGCTCTCCCTTCCATGCTCCGCCACCTAAGCTCCAGAAAGGACCCCATAAAGTCACCCATATACACCTAAGCCTAAGTCTAAAGCAGGCAGAGGCTGGGAAGGCCCCCAGCCCGTTCATTCCCAATCTACTCACCACCAAGGATTTTGCTTGTCCCCTCCTGAAGGCATCTTGGGTTTGGAAGGTTTTAGAATTATTCATTGCCTATTTTCAGTATCTGCTCCTTTCAGTCGACCAGTAGGCTAAGAATGTTTTCCTTGCTGTCTCATCTATTACCAATAAAACTTCTCGGAAGTAGACATAATTATGTGAATTTTACATATGAGAAAGTTCTGACTAAGAGAGGCATGTTTGTCCCATATCCTACAACTAGAAAGCAGGAAAGCTAGAATTCAGCCTAGGTGTGTGAGGCTTCAAGGCCCCACAGGATGCCAGCAATTAAAAAGAAATAGCTCATGGTAGCAATTGCCTTCAGACATCGGTGTATACCTAAAAGAAATGCAACTGTATGTCCACATTAAAATTTGTGCATGAAAAAAATAATAAAACAAAAAACTTGCCGGGAATGGTCGTGCACACCTTTAATCCCCGCACTCGGGAGCAGAGGTAGGAGGATCACCGTGAGTTTGAGGCCACCCTGAGACTACATAGTGAATTCCAGGTCAGCCTGAGCTAGAGTGAGACCCTACCTCGGAAAAAAATAATAATTAAATAAATAAATATACAAACAAAATAAAACAAACAACTTGTATGTGGCTATTTATATTAATATTATTCATAATACCCAAAAGTTGAAGCGACTCAAATATCCATCAACCAATGAATGGGTTCACTATGGAATTTTTCCTTCCAGTGGAACATTATTTGTCCATAAAAAGGAATATAACAATGCCACATGCTATGTGAACCAACCTTAAAATATTTTGCTAAGTTAAAGAATGCAGTCACAAAAGCCCTGTTTCTATGAAATGTCCAGAACAAGTGAGGGTATAGATATAGAAAGTAGACAGTGGATGCTTGGTAGTACGGGACTGAGATAGATCAGCAGTGATCCCTAAAGAGTTCACAGTTGCTGTCTGAGGTGTTGAAAATGTTCTAAATTTATCTATGGTGATGGTTGCATATACCAATGAGTATATGAGAAAAGCAGTTGAATTTAACACTCAAAATAAGTAGGCATGGAGGCACACACCTAAAGCCCCAGTACTCAGGAGGCAGAAATAAAAGGACTACCATGGGTTCAAGTGCAGCCTTGGACTAAAGTGTGAGTTTCAGGTCAGTCTGGGCAAGAGTGAGACCCGACCTTGAAAACCATCAAATAAATAAATAAGTGAAAACAAATAGACTGTCTGGAGTGAGAATCATATCTTTTTGTATGTGCGTGTATGTGTTCATGTGTGTGGGTGCGAGTGCATGCATGCCATGGTGTGCATGCAGAGGTTAGGGGATAACGTTGGCTGTTGGTCCACACCTTCCCCCTTGTTTGAGGTAGGGTCTCTTGTTTTGTTGTTTACCACTGGGTTTGCCAGAGGCCCGCAAGCTTCCAGGTGGTTTCCTGTCTCCACCTCCCTTCTTGCCCTAGATATGCAGGGCTTTCGCGTGCTGCACTACTGAGCCAGGCTTTACGTGGGTTCTGGGGATCCAAACTCATGAACTCAGGCACTCAGGGGCAGAGGTAGGAGGATTGCCATGAGTTTGAGGCCACCCTGAGACTACATAGTGAATTCCAGGTCAGCCTGAGCGAGAGTGAGACCCTACCTCGGAAAAAATAATAATAAAATAAATAGCCAAAAGTGGGGTGGCAAGTGCTTTCTCGACTGAGCTGTCTCCCCAGGCCACAAATTACATCTTTATAAGGCTATTTGAGAAGAAATAGCTGACATGATGCCTGACAAGTTGCTGTGGTTATGTCTCTTGAAGACTGAGAAGCATACTTACATGGTACAGTACAAAGAGCCTGCCACCCTGGACAAGTTATTTCACCATTTTGTTATCCATTCGTCTGCAAACGGGAACGCTTCATCTCGCTGAGTTGTGCCAATGTGTGGGCAAGTCCATAGCCCTTCCAGACTTGAAGCCGCCTAAAAGGTAGTTAGAGGTGGGAGGTGTCTGCAGATGGACAGATTCCCTTGTACTTACTTCCATCACGCTCCTGGCACCAGGGGTCCTTCTCTCCTGTTAATGCCACACGCTGGTCAGCCCCAAGACTGGAAGGAGAGCCAGGCAGTTATCGTGGACACTCCAGATCAGAGAGGTTATATGAACCCTAGGAACAACCTTGCTGGCTTTGGAAACTGCTGGGAGCTAGAACCAGGGCACTTAAAATATGGCTCCTTTTCAAGGCAGTGGGATGGAGGAGATGGTTTTGATATTTTTCCCAGCTATGAAGCATCTGCCAAAAAATGCAGACACATTTCTGAAAACAACTGGGGGATGGAAGGAGGTATAAAAAAGGCTAATCATGGGCTGGAGAGATGGGCTTAGTGGTTAAGGCTCTTGCCACACAAGCCCGGATACCACGTAAGCCAGATACACAAGGTGACACAGGGGTCTGGAGTTTATGTGTAGTGGCTGGAGGCCCTGGTGTCCCCATTTCTCTCTCTCTCTCTAATAAATAAAATATTTTTAAAAGGCTAATCACATTAGAAAAATAAAACAACAAAAAACCCAAACAAGTTGATGATAGAGGTACTTTAGTACTAAGAAATAATGCTGATGTAGTAACTAGTGGTAGTCAAGGCCAGGTGACCCTCATTATGGCAGATTCCACATTTGCAAAGTCATCCCTTCAGTGAAATTTATGTGTATTCCAAAGTCACTACTCAAAGTGCCTTTGAGGCTATTTATGGATATGAGCAAAGGGGAAAAAATGCTATCCAATCAGCACATTCCTAGCTGAGGTGTGCCATGTTAATTTCATGCCATGTTCTCTGCACTGTTTGGCTTTCTGTTGATTTCACTGTATAAAATAGTCCCACGATAGGGGCACAAGAATCATGATAAGACCACACTGGGCCTTAACAGAGAAAGCATATAAATTTAGTAATCCTCAAGCATGAGCTGTCGTGGCATTGGAGGTCAATGACTCAACAGCACACTTGGTGTCTTTAAGCCCAAGCACAAAGCTATGACCAGAGGCCCCCAGGAACCTAATCTTATATTCCCTTGAGGATCAGCAATCCAGTATTTGCTACTCAGTGTCCGTGGTTGTCTCCGTAACTACCAAAGATAGTGAGAATTGACTGCGCATGGCGTTGTTATATACGGTCTTAGCTTGATGCCCACAAAATAAGTAATATCTTGGCCTTTATGGATGAGAAAATTGAGGCTATCCATTCTAGATTATGTGGCTAAGAGCTGACACTTGTTAGTGGCAGGATCTACGTTCACCCCCAGAGGGCAAGGGGACTCTGTAGCATTGGACTGGGTGGCTGGTTTTTAGGAAAGGCAGCAGATCTCATATTCTGCTTGGTAGATGATCATAAGGAAAACCAGGCTAAGCTTTAAAAACTATAAACCCGAAAAGAGAGGTGAAAAGAGCTGAATGTAGTCCTCCGGAGGGAGTCTGTACTGGTGGGGCTACGGGGAAATGGCGGGGATAAAGTAACTGGCTGCTGATACAAAAGCAAGGCTCCCGATGGGGAGCACATCCTGAGAACAGAGGGAGGAGCTGCTCAGCATGGTAAGAAGGGTCTGCAGGAAAACAGAGGGAACCTTTAGATACCTGAAGTGCCGCCTGGTGGACGAAGAACTAGATAAGACACAAGTAGCAGAGCAGGCTGGAACTTAGCAGGACAGGCACTGGCTCATGGGAAGGCGCATTTTGTGGTATTCAGAGCACTGCCGTGAGCCGAGCTTAGAAACCAGTGTTCCACGGGTCACATCCCAGTGGCAGACATGTTAGCGTGCCACGTTTTCTGAAAGCAATGTGTGAAAATATTCTCAGGCGGGCCCTGTGATTATTGCTCCACACCATGCACTGTCCCGTGTGCTTTTAACAACGCATAACTCGTGTGTACCTTGACTTGCTCTGGCAGCAAGGTGACCAGATCTAGTAAATACAGTTACACTTGAAACGTCACACAAGTGATAAGTCTGCCTTAGGCAAAACTTAGGATAAAATTATGCTACATGTATGTTGAGATTCAATACTTGGGATTGATTAATGCTGGCCCACATGGAATCTGGAAGGTCTGCCCCAGAGGCTTGACGTGGGAGCCCTAACATTGCACTGTGAGGAAGCACGCTCCACATTTAGGATCTATTCAAATAGAAGAAGGCTAAGACAGTTTTCATATGCCTTGGCCTTATTTTCTTAGAGTCCTTCATTTCAGAACAACCAAATAATAGATGGTAGAAGTTAACTCGTAATAATAACCTCAGAGTTTGAAGTGTAGGTGGGCCAGTAGCCTTTTGCTCTAATAGCAGAATGTCCTACCGAAAAGTTGGAATTATTAATAGAGGAAATAAAGGTGGTTTTGGCCGCTAATCTCAAGTGCTAGCACTTCCTAAGTGCAAGTTCCCTGGTGCACCTGCCACTTGGAGAGTGATGGCGATGTCTTTCTGAATTCGCATGAACCAACAGGCCTGCTTTTATTTTTTCAAGATCCATCTTCTCTTCTCTGAGGCTGTGGTTAGTCATCCTGACACTTGTTTTCCTGTCTCGTTGCCAGAACTGCTTTTCTGGTTGTTTTGAACAGACTGTGATGGGTTCCCGAGGAACATAGCAATGGTTGATCTGAGAGAAGAGACTGGCAGTGACTCACTGCTATTGCTGCCTCAGTTTCCTCAGTGGAAAAATGAGTCATGTCCAGAAATTGAACCTCTAGAAATGTGTCAGTAATCTCCACCACCAAAAATCTTTCAGTCTCCTGTCTGGCCACTGGAGCACTCTGATGTATTCAGTGAGACTTGAGAGAGCACTTGATTTGACTCTCTTATTTGGGAGACGGGAAAGTTAGCTTCTCGGTAGGGTCAGGGAAGCTGACAGCTGCAGTCAGCCTGCGCTCAGCAAATGGCTTTCTGCATTCTTTCTCCTCAGCACGTGTCTCCTTCGCTTTCACCCACTTCTTTCAAAGTGCCTCACTTGAAACCAACCATACGGCAAAGTGCCGGGCTCTAAGAAGACGAAGACGGGGAGAGGTGGTGTGCTGTGTGCACGGGAGCATACGAAGGGAGGCTAGCCACTCGAATCTGTCCTTTTTTGGAAGACATGGGGTTCGTCACCTCTCTTTAAAAAAAGACAGGTACATCCAGCATTTCCCCAGATTCACTGGAATGCTTGCTAAATATTCAGTGATGTCATGTCCTCATCACTCTCCTACTCGTCAAAATTCAATGGGTAAGACTTTAGGGGTGGCTCAAAGCAAGGAAAACCTATCCAAACTCTTTGCAACCATGTTTGAGTAGGGATAAGTTGTTCAAATGCGCTTTTCATAGCAAACCCAAACTTTGGGCTGAAAAGAAATTGTGTAGCTAGATCTTAAACAGGAAGCTTCAGATAACTTTCACTCTGCTATTGTCAATGACATCTTTTCACTAGTTGTTCTCAATAGTTATTCTGCCTCCTAAATGGAACCCTCGGGGGAACCCTGTTCTTTTCATCATTTAATTATTTCAGGGTCTTAATGATGGTTTATACTGACACTCATCTTGACAGGCTCTAGAATCACCTAAGGAATGAGCCTCTGAGCATGCCTGCGAGGAATTATCATTAGTAAGTTAATTAAGGTGGGAAGACCCATCTTAACTGTTGGGGGGGCACCATGCCTTGGGCTGGGGTTCTGGACTGGGTAGAAAGGAGAGAGCTGGCTGAGCATGTGCACTCACCTCTCTTGCTTCCTGACACCAGACACAATGTGACCAGCTGCCTTCCCTGCCAGGATGAACTGTGACTTTGAACTGTAACCTAAAATAAACCTGTCCTCCTTAAGTTGCCTTTCTGTGTATTTGGTCACAGCATCGAGAAAGTGTCTAATACAGTCTAATACGTACTCTCCACACACAGATGGCCAGCTATCACATGGTGAATGAAAGAGTTAGAAATAAAGAGAAAACAGCTTTTAGATGATAAACATCCTGAAGTCCTAGCTCTTCCAGTCACCACCTCTGATGAACATGGACACGTTGTTTATTTCCCTTAAGTCTCAGTTGCCTTATAAGTAACATGAAGCTAAGTCACCTCTCAAAGGGTGGATTGTGAAGAAAAAAATGGGATAATATGTGGCAGCTATTATTGTGCTTGTTGAATCAATGCAAACCACAAACAAACAGAGCCACTACATACAGGGATAATTTTCTAACCTTTCAATGTAGCCTCATTTAGTTTGGCACAAAGACCTAGATTGGTAATCTAATGGATGAGTTGCTATACATAGCTGCCCACTGTGGTGGGCCCTATTTTGCTGGTTTAAAGGTATTTAAGGAGAGGCATGATAGTCAGCAGTGGGATGCATTCCAATTCTTTTATTTATGATGTCTATTTGGACCACAGGCAGCACTCAGCCCTCAGAAAGAAATCTATGGCCCCATTCATGCCATCACTCCACAATGCGGCGGAAAGACTGGATAGCGGGGGAAGCTGCACCCCAATCAATGGGCTTCCGGTACTCCTTCTTGTCCAGGAGATACTGTCTGCCACGGTAGTTGGGTAGCTCATAGAAAATCCAGACACCTTCCAACACCTTACAGGAGTGAACCTCTCGCATGTGGAATTGCTCCATGGTGGAAGGGCAATCTTCCGTGGTTTCAAACATCTGACCATTAAAGTCCCCTTTCTCAAAGATCTGGATCTTGTACTGGCCTCCACTAGACTGAAAAAAATACAGAAGGAAATAATAGACAATATTGTAGAAGTTACTGGAAGTTCAAGAACACGGAGGAAAAAAAAATAGCAGGATTGATCCTGTCACCTTGAAAGGAAGGTCATTAAAATTTCTGCAATTTCCTCTCTAACATTTTTTTTTTTTTTTTGAGGTAGGGTCTCACTCTAGCCCAGGCTGACCTGGAATTCACTATGTAGTCTCAGGGTGGCCTCGAACTCACGGCGATCCTCCTACCTCTGCCTCCCAAGTGCTGGGATTAAAGGCGTGCGCCACCACGCCCGGCTCTCTCTAACATTTTTTAACCTTATGTTACTTTTGTCTCTTTGTGGATTCAAAAGCCTGTTGACTCGTGAAGAATTTGCTGCCCTCTTAAGAGCTTGTTGACATTGTTCTTGTGAAATTTCTTGCACATCTGACTATTGTGGAAGAAATAATACAACTATACCATGAAGAAATTAAAGGTCTTTACTTAACATCTGAAAAAAAAATTGCCATCTCCACTAACTGACTGAAACAGCTGACTTATAGTAAGACAATCAACTTGTCTAAATAGTCAAGAAGTAGAAAAAAAGTCAGAGACATAATTAGTATTCCGACTAATGAGGAGGTGGCCCAAGATTTTATTTCAACTTCAATAGCTGGCATAAACCAGCTACCTATGAAGAAGTGGAAAGATTTAAGAAAGAAAAAAAAAAGCGGGGAGGAGGTGGTGAGATGGGGAGAAAGCATGCAGCGAGCACAACTCACCAGATGAACGGCTCTGCAGGAGCCCAGGCGGTCGTTGAGGCCCATCCAACGCTGGTACTCAGGGTACTCTCCCTGAGCTAAGATATACATGTGCCCAGCAAAGTTGGGCCTTTCGTACACAGCCCAGGTCCCTCCTTCCACTCTGATGGAGTTGCAGCGGCTCAGGTATGAATGGAAGTCTGCACAGTCTCCATCACAGTCATAGTGGCGGCCTTGAAAATTTCTGTCTTCATAGAAACTAATCTAAGGTACAGAGCAAACACAAGACCTGAGTTGGGTGGCTTTATTCAGAGAGAAATTAAAAGCACGCTCGGGCTGGAGAGATGGCTTAGCGGTTAAGCGCTTGCCTGTGAAGCCTAAGGACCCCGGTTCGAGGCTCGGTTCCCCAGGTCCCACGTTAGCCAGATGCACAAGGGGGCGCACACATCTGGAGTTCGTTTGCAGAGGCTGGAAGCCCTGGCGCACCCATTCTCTCTCTCTCCCTCTATCTCTCTGTGTCTGTCGCTCTCAAATAAATTTAAAAAAAGAAAAAAAGAAAAAAGCACGCTCTTCTTCCTGTGGCTTGGCCTGTACACCGGTGTAGAAGTCTTTCTCCCCCGCTTCCTAGCTGGGCCACTTTTTCCTGCCTGGGTGCTTTTCTGCTTGCCTCCTACGTGTGTCTTACTTTGGGGTGCTTTCTCGCTTGGTTATGCGTATGATTTTCCTCCATTCTTTGAGTCCTTCACTATTTCTTACTCCTCTCTGGTCTTTTATGTGAAGATCTTCTGGTTCTCGTGCTGTGCCTTCCATGGGTGGAGCTATGCCTCCTCCAGAGCCCCATACTCCTGGAGATTTCGGGGAATGCAGATTCTCTCTGTCTATACTCTTCCTTTCGAGCCTGGCTAGGAGTCTTTCAGCTAGCCTCCTCCCTGCACCTTATTTCCCCCTACAATAAACCTTATAATTCATAATTTTAAAAAGAAGTTAAAAGCACATTGTCCTCGTCCTTGTCTCTTGCTGTCCGTTGTGGTGCACACCTTTAGTCCCAGCACTCAGGAGGCAGAGGTAGGAGGATTGCTGTGAGTTCGAGGCCAGCGAGGGACTACTAAAAAGAAAAAGGAAGAAAGAAAAAGAAAGTGAAATCCCTTTCTTTTCCATATTGAACAAACATAGTCCTACTTCACCTCATAGCATTTGGTTTGTGGCAGCTTTAGTTGTCAGCAAGAGGAACAAGCACCGTCTTAAAATGGAGCAGAACCGAGGAACGTTCCAGCGCAGACCACTAGTTCCAGACCACAACGCTCCTTCTCTTTATGCTTTCCTCTATACTGCATTACACTGTAAGTACCCAGGTATGTGTCTATCCTTCCCACCAGGCTCCTAAGAGAGTCTTCTAAAGGCAAGGACCGGGCCTTGAGCTACAGATTCCCATGTGCCCAGCAACAGCTGACAAATCCTCAATAAATGTCTGATGAATAAATTCACATGCAAAAACTCTCATGCTAGTATAGAAGACAGACAGAGGAAAGAAACTTAGACAAATTTAGACAACTTATCTTAGATGGTACAGAGGGCACACACACAAAAAGATATTCTGTTTTGTGTTAGTTTACTGACAACAGGATAACTGTAAAATAAGATGACAAGGATGTTCTTCCTTTGCTTCAAACTCTTATCAAGTTTTTGCTGACACCTGGTAAATGTTGCTCTGGAAAACCAGAAATAAGCCCATGTTCTAGAGCTACCCCTGCATAATTAATCCCACTACCTTAGTTTAGGGGCCGCTCCGGGCTTCACATGCTCCCTTGTTAAACAGTGACTCAGCCTGAAGTCCTGGCTGCAAAGCTACTAGAAACCCCAGAGGCTTATGAAATTACTTCTGAAAACCACTGTGAATACCACATGTTGACGAGGTTTCTTTCTTTCTTTTTCCCTTCTTGCTCAGTAATGCCACAATCTAAAATCCATACTAGGTTATAAAGGAAACCAGCAGTCCTGCTGGAAGTGGAGGGTTTCTTGGCATTATGTCGCCACCTTGTGGCCGGTTGGCTTTATTGACCTAGCAGAACACTCGTTATTTTAGATGAAAGCAGTAAGAGAGGCAGGTAGTCTTGGATTTTGAGTAAGTGCTGAAGGCAAAGTGTTTTCCACAAGCAAAGGAAAAGGGACGAGCCTGTTTAAAATAAAGGAGAAAAGGAATATAGACCCTTATAGGGCAAGTAAACCATGCTAGGGGAGCTATACCTTAGTGGTTTGTGCTGGAAATAAATGGCTCTGAGCCAGTGAGAGATGACAAGAACCAAGTGAAATGGGAGAACAATCAAAAGGATTTGGCCACAAATTAGACACAAAAATGAGAGAAGAAGTAAATGTATGCAAAGCATCCAAGCCCGTGGTCAGTCATCCTTGGTGATTCTTTCTATACCAAGCACACTAGTTACTTCCTTCACCTTGAACCTTCCTGGTTCCTTACCCCTCCCATTTCTCTTATCCTTATTTCCTGTTCGATAAGAATTTATCTTTCTCTTCCCTACCTACTAGAAAAAAGCATCTACTTAATTTAGCCTTCTCTTTTTTTTTTTTTTTCCTGGCTGGGTATGGTGGTGCACATCTTTAATCCCAGCACTTGTGAGGCAGAGGTAGGAAGATCGCTGTGAGTTCGAGGCCAGCCTGGGACTACAGAGTGAGTTCCAGGTCAGCTTGGACTAGAGTGAGACACTACCTCAAAGAAGCCAAAAGAAAAGAAAACAAACAAACAAACAAAAAAGCCATGGTCTGGAGAGATGACTTAGCAGTTAAGGTGCTTGCTTGCAAAGCCTAAGAACCCAGGTTCAATTCCCCAGTACCCACATAAGCCAGATGCACATGGAGGAGCATATGTTCATTTGCAGTGGCTAGAGTCTTTGGCAGACCCATATTCTCTCTCTTTCTCCTTGTGTGTGCTCTAATAAATAAAAAATTTAAAAACTTGTTTTTCTGCCCTTTCCCCTTTTAGCATAGCAGATTTAGACACATGGTAACTGTTTATAGATGAAGAAAACAATTTCAGAACTGCTATTTACTAGCCAGATGACCCTGGATAAAGTTCTCATTTGTAAAACAAGATAAACAGTATCTCCAGCAGAGGGATGTTCTCAAGGTCCGATGGAATCAGCAAAGCACAGTTACTCAAAATTGCCAATAAACCTCTACTAATCATTTCAGATGAAGTGACTTCCTTCCCAAAGGTCACTAGCTGGCTGAAAGACGGTAGCAGCATGCCAGTGGGCTGTGGTGCAAACCTCCTGTTAGCGATGCTTCTTTTCCTACCTTCCTACCTGCACAGTAGCAGCTCCACATCACTGCTTCCTCTCACACACCACACAGAACTGGTGTTGAGCCAGATAGGGTTTTTGCTATGACCTACCGAGAGATCTTTAGGAAAATCAAGTCACTGCGCTAACAATGGGTCGATTCTTAATGTCTTAATTCATACGCTCAACTGACTTTTAGACTCAGACCAAGTACTTATAAAAAAATAATGCTTTTCATGTTATGGGGAATGTGGTTTGGGTGTTTCACTTCACTGTTTCTAACATTTACTGCCCTCTCCACATTTGCCTCAGTATCAGAGAAGCAGGAATATGCATGATGTTCTAGAAGGTCACCACACTGTTCACTTTCCAAACAGACCAGTCAGCCAATGCAAGGTTGAGCCAAAGTGTTCACCATTCTCTTTCCCTTCAGTGAGAGTCCTAAATCAGAGCCAGAGGATGCCACCCCCAACTAGATGCAATTTCTATTTGAAAAAGAAACATGAAATCTATCTACTCTACTGCCACAGAAAGACTTTGACCCTTGGACCAAAAAAAAAAAAAAAAAATGTAGAGAAAGCTAAGATACAGAAGGCTTTACTAGTAAATTACTACAAAATTCCTATCATTTCATATTTATTTTCTGTTTTTGAAAATTGGCTTACCAATCTAATGTAGCAGAAGGAAAAAAATGCCTTGATTATCTGAATAACAAAATCATGATTAGAATCTGTTCCTTTTGCCAAGCAAATAACTCTTCTGATTCAATTGGTAGCAAGATAGTAGGAGAGGTAGAAGCAATGATCTGGGGTAAGACATAACTTATAAGACCTTTACATAATTTCCTTCAATTAAAGCATTCAAATTCTTTAGGAGGACCTGTAAAAATCCATCTTCTTTGCCCTCCTCCAAACACTGCCAGGTATTTCTTAGTTCGAGTTGTTAAAATGGGGACAAAAGCAGACACTAACCAATTATGGGACAAGCTAACCAGGACTTCCTGTTATGATGCACAAGGAAGCATACAGTACTGCGTGTGGAACTTTCTAATCAAAGATGTACCCTCTGAATTTAAATGTAAGGAAACTATCACAAAAATGGAGATGCAAGGCTTTCTACAAAATGCCTGGCCTGGGCTTTGAGGAACACAACAAACAGGTAGAGAAGTTGTTTTATATTTAAAAGGAAAAAAAAAAAAAGCCCAAGGAAAATGATAAAATGAAGTGATGGTCCTGGTGTCCTAAATTACGCATAATTCTCAGGACACGCTGGAAAAATCTCAAATGGACTGAATATAGGTATTGTATTTATGATTGTAAGGATGGCAATGGCATGATGAATCAGTACCTTTCCTAATGGTTTAATGAGACATCAAATATAGCAAAATGAGTGAAGGGTACTTAAGTATTCATTGAACATTTCTTTCTTATACTTTTGAGATTCAGTAAGTCTGAAATTTTTCAAAGGAAAGAGCTGGGGGGTAAGACCAGGCACTAGACAATGACTTTGGCTTTAGATCTGCTGGTTAGGGGAAAGTTAACAAGTGAACTTATTTCCCAAAGTCTTGCCTAAGAAAACAACTTCCAAACAAGCAATTGAGAGTTGAACATTTCAGAGGCAGTTTTCCTAATGTCTGTTTGAGGAGTGAGAATGACTGCTTGAATGATGGAGAAGTATAGGACTTAGTCTGCTGGCCTGACCTATCCACTGGCTTCTTGGAAGAATAATGATTGAGGCTAAATTATAGTGGTACACACCTGTAATCACTCAGGAGGCATAGGTATGTAGATCGCTGTGAGGTTGAGGTCACCCTGTGACTACATAGTGAATTCCAGGTCAGCCTGGGCTAACGTGAGACCCTACCTTATAAAAAAAAAACATTTTTTTTTTTTTTACAATTAGAAGTTTTCTGTAACAAATAATTCTCATCACCATGGCCTATTCTTCTGGGGAGTCACAGTAGGTACTGAAAGGCAAAAATCAACCATGGGATATATTTTATAATCATGGAAAATGTTAATAAAAATTTTAATTAAAAAAATCATGATGATATTTATGGATTGTTTGTTGCATTCAACACAGTGCCAAAATAAACCTTAGTAAAGTGTTGATAATTCTGTTAGACTAGAAAATAATAAACATTTCTTAATTTTCTCTCCAAATGCAAGTATTTTAAGTACTGTCATACTCACCTCTAGGCAAAGCATAGCTTCCCTCCATGCTAAAAGCTACATGACCATTTACTTACCTTGGTTCCAGTTTTAGACATTTTAAGTGCGAAGGTTGATTTTTCCCCAGTGCTGAAAGAAGTCTAGGAATAGCTATGGGGAGTTGGAGGCACAGGGACATTTATACTGGGGTGGTTTTAAATCAAACATTTGCTTAGTCATGAGAATAGGATCCAAAATTTGAGTCAGTCATTTGGAGTCTATTGATGGTTTCTAGAAAAACAATCGGGATTATGAAATAAAGGAAGGCTTCAGTACCCTCTTTAATGCTCACCAAGCCCTGCTGCATTAGAGACTTTGCTGAGTCAAGCCTCCAAAAACCCAGGCAAAGTTTCAAAAATTAAAAACAAAAAAAGTCTCTTTCTATGCAATTTCTTTTTCCAGCCAATGACCTCTTGGAAATTCCCAATGTCCTTTCTCTTCTTCTTCAAGAACTTTGCAGAAGGTAAGCCAAAAGATTACCCTCTATATCTAGGCAGAGGTGGTGTGCTCTGAAGGAAACAAGCTTACATAACAACTGAAGTTTCCGAATGCTCTGTCTGTGTGTTGTGGGGTGTGAGTCACTACAAAGAACAATGAAACATTTTAATAGACAATATTATTATACCAATGTTTAAATTTCTTGAATTTGATCATCAAGTGTTTGCATAAGAGAATGCCTTTGTTTTTGGGAAATGCATGCTAATGTATTTAGAAAAGATCCAGGATGTCTGCAAGTTGCTCTTAAGCTGTTAAAAAACATAGTACAGTGGGAGAGTAATATGGCAAAATGTTAACAAGTGGTGAATCTACATAAAAGACATTGGGGGCACAGTGACCTCATTTTGGGGGACAGGGTTTTACTATGTAATGTAGTAGCTCTGGCTGGCCTGGGACTCACTAGGCAGTTCAGGCTGGAGTCACAGTCATGGCAAGCCTCCTGCCTCACAAGTATAGGGATTATAGGCTATGCAACCATGGTCAGCTCCATGACTATTTTAATAAATATGCTTTTGGTTTGAATTTTTTTTCCAGAAACAAACTGGAAGAGTTGAAACAACAAAAAGGGTATATGAGTGTGTAGAGACAGAAAGCTACCATGGGATTCCAGAACTTGCTGCCTACTAGGCGAACTTTCTCGGCTCATACTGTGACCTGTTTAGGAAACGTTTTTCGGCTCTTAATACACCTCTGACTTTGCTAATAATACCTTATATAAACGCAAAGAAACAAAAAAAAACAGCTTTTCTCCATTTCCCTTTTCCTTGCCAATTACAATCTTCTCAAAAGTCAACTTCCTCATCTTTCTCTAAGCAAGCTATTCATCAAAGATTTTTATAAGTGCAATATCCACAAGATGTCCGATGTCTCTTGTGGCAGCCAAAGAAGTCTTGGGTTTGTTAAAAGTAATGACTCCTCAGAGTTGTGAGACACGTAGTGGCCCTGCTAGTGGATTACTTGGTCCCAAGCCTCAGCTGGTCTGTGGCGCTGTCCCTCCACTTAGTCTCAGGTCTGTACACTGCCATGGGTTTACTATCTGGATTTGTTCCCTGTTGAGAAACCAAAGCTGGGTTTCTGGTTGACTTAACCCTTCAGGTACTGTTGCTTGAGTAAGTCAAGTGCCTTGCCATCTGTCCTCTCCCAGCTGGACCTCTGGCCTGGCCAAGAGAGCCAGTCTGCCCTGTTCCTCCTGGTTCCTCCTTGGCAGAAGCTGTTACTCAGCAGAGCAGGTGGCTCTCACCTGCTTGTTAGTAAACTGTACTTAACACTTCTCACCTACAAGGATGACCACCGAGGGCCAGAATGGGCTCTTGGGGGGGGGGGGGTGATGTCTGTCCCCTGTGCATGCTTCTGCTGCTGCAAAGAAAGTTCCCTGGAGAACAACTGGTCTTGTAAGTCTTTGGAGTAGGACACATTCAAAACCTGCTGAACCAGATTTACCTCCAGGGCCAATACTGAGGAGGGAGAGGGACTATGCCAAGTATCGATATGATCATCTCATCCACTGCCCCTCTTGAGTCTTTGCCTGTTAACCATTGTCTAAAACAGTCCTCTGCTTGCCAATCATGATCTCTAAGCAACAGACTTTCTCCCAGACTCCATCTGGGAAGAGATCAGATAGCTGAGCTGAGCAACCTTGGAAGTGGTCAGTGCCCCTCAGCCCTACACAATAGCAGGGATGAGCTCTAGATTGACCCCTGCTCAGTCATCTGCCTCTGGGTGACAAAGACCCCTCCTCCAGCCTCCTTCAGTGTACTTTGGAAATAAGAGCTACACTACAAAATGTATTCAAGAGATCTCCAATAATTTTTTTTCTGTACTTAAAAAAAAAAAGATGTCCGATGGTCAGTTCAGAAAATAGCAAATGTACTGAAGAACACTGAGAAGTAAGTAGTAAGTCCTGTAGTTTGCTTTCTGAATCAACCAACTTTGAAGAAACTACTTGACTGCTGACAAAACCCACTTCTGTGATTCCAGAGGGCCTTTACCTGGTGATGCTCTGCCTGCTAAACTGCATCTTAAAAGTAAAAATGATGAAAACTTCAATTAGAATTAACAAAATTCAGAGTGCTAATTTTTTTGCTTTAGAAATGAAAGAGAAGCCTCTTTTTAAAATTAAAATCATTAACTAAGTATCTAGTATGCCAATTATCTGATTCATTAATTTGAAATCATGTGACTTTATCATTTATTTTTCTTCCTTTTACTTTTTATTAAGTAGAAACTTGTATGGACAGATCATGTGTTAGTATCATCACTTCCCTCCACCCTGCCCCCATTCCACTGGGGTCCCCCTTCAGTGGGTTGCCACTATCCCCCTGAGGTTGCAGGTTGGGAGATGGGAGAGCATTAGTCGTTGTAGTTAGGGGACAGTGCCTCTGGACATTCCTTTCCACTCTGACTCTTACAATCTTTCTGGCCCCTCTTCTGCAAAATCCCCCGTGCCGCCGTGGTGGGTGAGCTGTAAGTCCCCTTTCGTGCTGTGCTCTCAGCAGGTTCTGGATTTCTGCTTTGGTGTGTTCATCCTCAGCATCCGTCTCCATCACCTTAGCACTACTTGACAGGCTTGCTGTTGAAGCAGCGCTCTTGCTCATCTCACCAAGTCCTCTGTGGTTTCACCTGGGCCCTGGCCTTTATCTTAAGTAGGGCTTTCCTAATCATATATAAACTTCACTTGATTCAATGTTACAAATAACATCAACCATGTCCTTGAGGAAGGATTAATATCAGTGACATTCAATACATACCAGTGATGACACATTAAGTACCATTCACTTTTATTTAACCATAAAAAATTCACACAGATCTGGGCATGGTGGCACACACCTTTAATCCCAGCACTTGGGAGGCAGAGGTAGGAGGATTGCTGAGAATTTGAGGCCACCCTGAGACTACATAGTGAATTCCAGGGCAGCCTGGACCACAGTGAGACCCTACCTTGAAAACCAAACAAACAAACAAAAAGGTTCACACAAAATATAGAATATTTCAAAATCCAATCTATCATCTATTAACTTTTCTTCAGATAGAATGTCCTAGAGTTGTGCTTCGTGCAGTTTCTTTTTTTTTTAAAGCATCTTTTTTTAAAAAAAAAAAAATTATTTATTTATTTATTTGAGAGCGACAGACACAGAGAGAAAGACAGATAGAGGGAGAGAGAGAGAATGGGCGCGCCAGGGCTTCCAGCCACTGCAAACGAACTCCAGACGTGTGCGCCCCCTTGTGCATCTGGCTAACATGGGACCTGGGAAACCGAGCCTCGAACCGGGGTCCTTAGGCTTCACAGGCAAGCGCTTAACCGCTAAGCCATCTCTCCACCCCTTCGTGCAGTTTCTAACAGTCACAACTCTAATAAATTCGGTTCAGTAACAAATTAACATCCTTTCTGAGCACTGACACCTGTGATCTATTTCCTTCAAGCACATTACTAATGATATCCTGTATATTTTAAAAGTTCAGCGCAAAAACATTTTCTTTTCCTTTTTGAGACAGGGTCTTACCCTAGCTCCAACTGACTTTGAACTCACTCCATAGCCCAGGCTGGCCTTTAGCTCACAGCAATTCTCATTTCTCAGTCTCCCAAGAACTGAGATTAAAGCATAAGCCACTGCTTTGAAACCTTTTTAAAAATCAAAACTTATGTAACAAGGAGAAAATTACTTTTTAACGTTTTTTTATTGGAAAATTGAAGCAGAAAATGAAAAATACGACTTTTGTACAATTTCATTAAGTTTCATACTTTAAGAACTAAAATACTGTACAAAACTATGCTATATTTATATACCAATATACATTATTTTCAACTACTTTAAAAAGGAGTAGCAATTTATTTTTAAATACAAAGAACTATAGTTCTGTTTAGCTCTAGAAAGGATGGAACCCTTTCACTGTACAAATTAATACATGAAGTAAACTTGTAAATCTATACTCCACCACTTAAATATTAACATATATATAAGAGGATTGCTTTCCCAAGCTTTTCATTTTGGTATGACAAACATGAATCTTCTGACGGTTACAGGAAAGTCAGAAGTTTAGCTAAAATCTAACCTAAATAGTAATAAATGAATTTGGAATGGGAATCAAGCAAAAAGGTCCCAAAGTCTCTTGAGCAGTGAGAGTGCCTTCACAATACAGCTTGAATACAGGCACCACCTTCCATTCACCTTCATGTGTTCACAGCCCTGTAGATCAAAGCAAAGTTATTATTAATAACTTACTTCTCTATTGGGTTCATGCAAATAAGAAAAAACTATTTGCACTTAAAATTAGCACACTATAGGTTAACTTAAACTATTGTTAAGTTATCCTCTTATAGCTCTTTCTCTGTATAACCCTCCACCAAATATCCAATTCTCCACTCGAATGCCTTTGTACACATTTACGTGTGCGGGTGTAGGTGTGCACGTGTGCCATGGTGCACGTGGAGCCATCAGAGCACAGCTTCAGGTGTTGGTCCTTGCTTTCCACCTTGTCTAAGGACAGGCCTCTTGTTGTTTCCCTGTTATGTTCACCAGGCTAACTGGCCTGTGGGGTTCTGGGGATTCTCCTGCCTCTTCCTCTCTTCTTACTGTAGGTGGGCTGGGATTACATATTATAGATGCTCACTCTACAATATCCAACCTTTTTTTCTTCTTTTATATATTTATTTATTTTGGTTTTCAAGATAGGATTTGACTCTAGCTCAGGCTGACCTGGAATTAGTCTCAGGGGTGGTCTTGAACTCATGGCAATCCCCCTACCTCTCTTTTCCCAAGTGCTAGGACTAAAGGCATGCACCACCATGCCTGGCTAATATCCGGCTTGTTTATGTGGGTTTTAGATATCTGAACTCAGGTACTCATGCTTGCATGATAAGTGCTTTACCCACTGAGACATCTCCTCAGCCTGTAAACATCCTTCTCTTTTTTTTTTTTTTTTTTTTAATTTTTATTTATTTGAGAGCGACAGACACAGAGAGAAAGACAGATAGAGGGAGAGAGAGAATGGGCGCGCCAGGGCTTCCAGCCTCTGCAAATGAACTCCAGACGCGTGCGCCCCCTTGTGCATCTGGCTAACGTGGGACCTGGGGAACCGAGCCTTGAACCGGGGTCCTTAGGCTTCACAGGCAAGCGCTTAACCGCTAAGCCATCTCTCCAGCCCCATCCTTCTCTTTTTTATTAAAAGTAGTAATAGCAAGGCATGGTGACATATATCTATAATCCTAACATTCAGGTTGCTGAGGCAGGATGCCTGCCATTGGTTCAAGGTCAGCCTTGGCCACATAGCAAGCCTCTGTCTCAAGTTTGTTTTTTTTTTTTTGTTTTTTTTTTTTGAGGTAGGGTCTCACTCTAGCTCAGGCTGACCTGGAATTCACTATGTAATCTCAGGTGGCCTCGAACTCGGTGATCTGCCTACCTCTGCCTCCCAAGTGCTGGGATTAAAGGTGTGTACCACCATGTCCGGCCCAAGAACAAATTTTATTTTAAAAGGAGTATACACTGTAGAGATGTGAATAATATATAAAACAAACAATAACAAACACCTTTTTTATTTCTTACAGATTTGGAAAGCTGTAATTCCTTGAGAAGTTAGGCATATATGTCCTACATTACCCCACTCCTGGGTATATATGTGAAATGCAAATATATGCCTACCCAAGAACTTATGCTCAAATGTGTGCAGCAGCGTCCTTCACAACAGCTCAACAGAACCCTAAAGACAGCTGGTGACCAGATAACCACAGTAGAAGATCCTCACAATGGAGTGGTACCCTGCCACAGACAGGAACAGTCTTGACACATGATAGATAATGTGCATGGACCTGGAAATGTTATGCTAAAAGAAATCAGACTGATTTCATGTATATGAAAGGCCATTTAAATTTTACTTATATGAAATGTTGCTGGGGCTAGAGGAAAGCGGAGACAAAACTGGTCAGAGGAATAAGAAATGTTTACCATTTATGCTAAGTGTTAAGAAAATATTCTGAATGGTGGCAAGTGTACACACTTGTGAGGGTACATCCAATGAATTCTTCACTTTAGAAAGGTTAGTTTCCAGGCCTGTAATCCCACTACTTTGCAGGCTAAAGCAGAAGGATTTTAAGTTCAAGGTCTGTGTGGGCTACCCAGTGAGTTCACGACCAGCTTTAGCAACTTAGTGAGACCTGGTCTCAAAAGCAGAAAACAATAGCTGGGCATGGTGGCACACACTTTTAATCCCAGCACTCCCAAGGCACAGGTAGGAGGATCACCAGGAGACTACATGGTGAGTTCCAGGTCGGTCTGGGCCACAGCAAGACCCAATCTTGGAAAAAAACCAAAACAAACAAAACAGGAAGGACTGGAGAGATGGCTCAGTGTTTAAGGCACTTGTCCACAAAGCTTAACAACCCAAGTTCGACTCCCCAGTACCCATGTAAAGCTAGATGCACAAACTGGCACATGCATCTGGAGTTCATTTGCAGTGGCTAGAGGTCCTACCATGCCCATTCATTCTCTCTCTCTCTCTCTCTCTCTCTCTCTTTGCCTGGAAATAAATAAAAACATTTAAACAAAGTAAAAAGGGAATTGTGCAGCCGGGCGTGGTGGTGAATTCCTTTAATCCCAGCACTCTGGTGGCAGAAGTAGGAGGATTGCTGTGAATTTGAGGCCACCTTGAGAATACAGAGTGAATTCCAGGTAAAAACAAACAAAACAACAAAAAAAGAGGATTGTGGATATAGCTCAGTGGTAGAGCATTTGCATAGCACGTGCAACGCCCTAGGTTCAACCTCTAGTACCAGAAAACAAAACCAAACTCAAACAGAAAGATGAATTTCGGGCTGGAGGGATGACTCAGCAGTTAAGGTGCTTGCTTGCAAAGCCAAAGGATCCAGGTTCAATTCCCCAGGACCCATGTAAGCCAGATGCACACGGTGGTGCATGTGTCTGGAGTTTGTTTGCAGCAGCTGGAGGCCCTGATGTACCCATTCTCTCTCTCTCTCTTTCTCCCCCTCTTTCTCTCTGTCAAATAAATAAAAATAAAATATATTTTTAAAAAGATGAGTTTCATGTTATATGAATTATACCTCATACAAATAATAAACTTTCTCCAACTTTAGAGATTTAGTCTCATTTCTATTTATGTTTTTAATATCATTTGCAAAATATTTTGGGTATACCATTAGCCTAAGTGTGAAAGTCCTAACCTTCTTTCAAAAATGTAGTGTTTTGGGCTGGAGAGATGGCTTAGCGGTTAAGCGCTTGCCTGTGAAGCCTAAGGACTCCAGTTCAAGGCTTGGTTCCCCAGGTCCCACGTTAGCCAGATGCACAAGGGGGCGCATGTGTCTGGAGTTCGTTTGCAGAGGCTGAAAGCCCTGGCGCGCCCATTCTCTCTCTCTCCCTTTATCTGTCTTTCTCTCTGTGTCTGTCGCTCTCAAATAAATAAACAAATAAATAAAAAAAATTGTTTTAAAAAAATGTAGTGTTTTATTTATTTTGAGATAGGGTTTCTCTGTGAAGATTAGGCTATCCTTGAACTCATGAAGATTCTCCTGCCTCAGCCTCCTAAGTGCTAAGGTTACAGGTGTGTGCTATTATGCCTGGCACACAAGATTCACACTTTAACTTTGCCCCCGAGCTTAGAGATCCTTCCATTTCTATACATATAGATCAGCTTCATTATTTTAAGGATGCATCCCATAAGATGGATGAGTCATTCATAAGGATTCTACATAGAATTTAGCTGTGACTAGTCTATAGCTACTTCAAGCTATGATGCAACAGTTATCTTTTAAAAAACACACTTTGCGCCGGGAGAGGTGGCATGCACCTTTAATCCCAGCACTTGGGAGGCAGAGGTAGGAGGATCGTTGTGAGTTCGAGGCCATCCTGAGACTACATAGTGAGTTCCAGGTCAGCCTGGGCTAGAGTGAGACCCTACCTCAAAAAAAAAACAAAAAAACAAAAAAAAAAAAACATTTTGTGGGGGAATTAATGCCTGGTATGGAAAATCTTATCAAAAGCTATGGAGGGGGAGGCTGGAGAGATGGCTTAGCAGTTAAGTGCTTGCCTGTGAAACCTAAGGACCCCGGTTCGAGGCTTGATTCCTCAGGACCCACATAAGCCAGATGCACAAGGAAACTACTCCTGTTGTTGGGCTACACAATTATATTACGCCTACCAAACTGCCCTCTAAATAGTTATATTAATGCTACTCTCGCTTTTGGTTAGAGCAGCTTCTTGTTTCATATGGCCCTGACCAATGAGGAAACTCAAAATTCATTAAAGTGCTGAGAAGTGACAGAGGGGTGATCAGCACTGAGGTATCTTCATTAGACACCCCCAAGGCCATTGTACTCATGATTTCATAGTGGCTGAAGCTATCTACACAAGACCTGAAAAACAGGAGGGGAAAAACAACAGCAGCAAAATAGAACAGGGACCAGGGAAGAAGAGATTCAGCAGAGGGAGGAGGAAGGAAGGGGGTGGGAGAGGACTGTGATCTTGAGAAATGCTGAGGATGAGCAGATATTGAGTGTTCTCACCATAAAAATGACAACTACATGCTGGGTGTGGTTGTGCACATCTTTAATCCCAGCATTTGGAAGGCTGAGGGAGAGGATTGCTGTGAGTTCAAGGCTACCCTGAGACTACATAGTGAATTCCAGATCAGCCTGGGCTGGAGTTAGATCCTACCTTGAAAAATAAATAAATAAATAAATAAATAAATAAATAAATAAATAAATAAATAAATAAAAAGTCCACTATATGAGGTACCACATATAAGTTAGCTTGATTTAGCCATTCACAGAGTGATTCTATGTCAAAACAAAACAAAACAAATCCATGTTGCACATGATAAATACATACTTTTATCTATCAACTTAAACATAAAAAATTAAATATATCTCTAAACTTCCAAGAAGTGAAACTAGTAAGTCAAAGAACATTTTCAATTTTAAATTTCATCAAACTGCCTCCTACAAAAGTGAAGACTCAAACGGTGTCCGACTTTGGAGCATTTGAGTTTCTGGTTTTCAGATCCATTTGTATAAATATTGCAAAATCATTAAAAATACGAAATAGGAAACATTTCAGTCTCAGATATTTCACAAGGAATAGCCAAACTGTATGTTATATTTCACATATTATTAGTACTATTTTTGGATTCTGGAGAGGGTTTGAAACAAACTTACTCCATAGCCCAGGCTGACCTAAAATCTTCATCAATCCTCCTGCCTCAGCCTCCCAAGTGCTGAGATTATAGGCATGTACTACCATACCTGAGACATTTATTACGAAGTGAACATTCCTGTCTGTAAATATTCTTTCTGTGAACTACTTATGACCTTTATCTATTTTCTATTGTTAGTCTTTAAAAATACTTTATAATAGCAAATAATTTCTATTTTAAAATATCAGGGGCTGGGGAGATTGTTCAGTGGTTAAGGATGCTTGCTTGCAAAGCCTGCTGGACTGGGTTTAATTCTCAGTACCCCTGTAAATCTAGGTGTTCAATGTGTTACATGTGTCTGGAGTTCAGTTGCAGAGGCAAGAAGTACTGCCATGTCCATTTTCTCTCTCTTCTCCTCCCTCTCTCTCATATATATAAGTAAATAAAATATTTAAAAGAAATAAAATATCATGTATCTGGGGCTGGGAAGATGTCTCCATGGATAAAGTGCTTGCTGTATGAGCATTAGGACTGGAACTCTGATCCCCAACACCACACAAATGCTGGGTGGATGTACTCCCAGTGCTTATGAGGTAGACACAGGGAATCTCTGGGGCAAGCTAGCTAAGTAGGCTACGTGAACTGGCAAGTTCTCGGTTCAAATGAGAAATAGTGCCTCAGTAAGTGAAAGCAGTCAAGGAAGACACCCTATTCCAACCTCTGGCCTCTACATGCACATACCTGTACATGTACATGCACGTGCACACATACACACACACACACCATACACGCATACTCATGCTAAAAAAAAAAATCACATATTTGGATTAAATAACTCCCAGTAGATTTATTTGTATCCATGTTCTCATCTATTTATTTAATCCACAACTTTCTTCTAGTATTCAGTAACAAAATGTCCATTTAGATTAATTCTGATAATTTATTAAAAACTCTCAAGTGTGATTAACAAAGATCATCTAGTTTATTAATTGGCTTGAGGGGGGGAAAGGAAAAAGATATGTCAGAAAGGAGGATTAAAAGTTATAGCTATTAATAGGGAAAATAGTAATATTGGGCAGTACAACTTGTGTCATGCAAATAGCAAGAGATAAAACTTGGTGATTCTAGTTGCCCAAATTTCTATTGGTTCCATTTAAGTAATTTAGTTTTCTCATAATAAACTGGTAAAATAAGTGTTTGTATACTGGTGGGAGTGGTAGAACGTAATATTATGCACTTGGAAGATTTCCCCCCAAAGAACTCCCTTCAAGTGGTCTGCATTACAATGTCTACCAGTGACATGACGCAGTCCTATCCTGCTGCTTGTTCGGAGCCTGCTGCAGGGGGTACAAGGCTGTCCAGCTGTTGACGATGTCCTGTATTAATCAACCATTCATAAAACTTGGTCTCCACAAGTACCTGAAACTGCTTCCTTTGTTCCCTAAAGTTGAAATTAAAAGCAAGAAGAATATAAGAACATTAACTCAGACAAATTTATTCCAAGTGATTACAACATGAACATGACAATATTAAATCACCATTTCTAATTACTCTTTTGTTTTCATTCCATTTCATTCTGAGTATAACAGAGCACCACACTTAAAAGCTAGAGAGATGGCTCAGCAGGTAAGGCTCTCGCCTGCAAAGCCTAACGACTGGATTGCCCAGTATCACATAAAGCCAGTGGTGCATGCATCTGGAGTTCATGTGCAGTGGCAAGAGACCCTGGCACAACCATTCTCTCTGTCTTTCTGAGTTTGCAAATAAATAAATAAATAAACAAATAAAAAGCTCACCTTTAATCCCAGCACTTGGGAGGTAGGGGTAGGAGGATTGCCATGAGTTTGAGACCACCTGAGCCTACAGAGTGAATTCCAGGTCAGCCTGGGGTACCCTACCTCAGAAAACCACACACACACACACACACACACACACACACACACAAATCTTCACATGAATGTAACTGGGCAGGACATATACTGCCTCCCCCTCTTCCCTTCTTTTCCTTTTTTAATTAAAAAACCTAAATTTGTCTTATGTTTTTGGTGTGTGTGCACCTGCATGTGTCACAGTATACCTGTGGTAACCAAAGACAACCTTCTGCGTTCTCCAGGCTAGCTGGCCCAAAAGCTTCCAGAGGATTCTCCTGTCTCCATCTTCCAACTCACTGTAGGTGCACTGAGATTGCAGATGTAAGTTACAGCATCTAGACTGATGTGGGTTCTGGGGATATACACTCAGCTCTGTGTGGAAAACACTTTATCCACTAAGCTCCCCAGTCCCTCTTCTGTTTGTACAGCACTTCCTGCTTAGCCCAACAGAGCCTCCACGTTCCACCTGCCTCCCAGGTACTGGGATCATGAGCATATGTCATCATACCCCAGTGCCAGCTACTCCTTCAGTTTTTTATTTTTTCTTGTGCTATTGGAGACTGAACTCAGGGCCTCACACATTCTAAGCAAGCACCCTACCACCGAGCTATATATCCTCATACTTCTTTGCATCTTTTATTTTGACACAGGGTCTCACTACTTTATTCAGGCTGGCCTGGCACTAACTTTGTAACTCAGGCAGACCTTGAACTCAGGATCTTCCTGCCTCAGCTGGAGTCACAGGCTTACATCAACAGGTGTGGCTTGCTCTTTGTTTACATGACACAATTAAAAGTACATTAGCACACTCACTTTTAAAGAGTAACTAGCTATTATTTATTTATATGTTATTAAGTCTAGTCTGAGAAACTTTTACAACAGACACAGCTATTCTAACCTTTTAAAAAATCTAATAAAGGGCTGGAGAGATGGCTTAGCGGTTAAGCGCTTGCCTGTGAAGCCTAAGGACCCCGGTTCGAGGCTCGGTTCCCCAGGTCCCACGTTAGCCAGATGCACAAGGGGGCGCATGCGTCTGGAGTTCGTTTGCAGAGGCTGGAAGCCCTGGCGCGCCCATTCTCTCTCTCTCCCTCTATCTGTCTTTCTCTCTGTGTCTATCACTCTCAAATAAATAAATTTAAAAAAAAAATCTAATAAAGCCAGGTAGGGTGGCACACGCCTTTAATCCCAGCACTCAGGAGGCAGAGGTAGGAGGATCACCAGGAGTTCAAGGCCACCCTGAGACTACATATTGAATTACAGATCAGCCTGAGCTAGAGTGAGACCCTACCTTGGAAAACAAACAAAAATCTAATAAATGTAAGGGATATAACTAAAGTATTTTCAGTAACATATATCATATAGCAGTTTTACACCATGAGCAACAAGCAGTATGGAATGCATGCCATATTCTAACATCATCACAACCAGAAAAAAACAATCAAACCATACACAAAATACAATTATTAAGGTAAAGAGCTTTTCTAGCTATTAATGACAAGGAACACAATGGTCAAGATATCATGAAAACCTTTGTCAATCATATACAGATTAAAGAACTCAGTCTCCAAGCTCAAATGGACAAAATTTAGAAGCCAAGTCACCACCAATTTTTAGTATTATAAAAGCTCTTTTTTCAGAGGATTGAACTGATGGCCTCTATGCAAGGCAAGCACTCTACCAATGCAGCTATATCCCCAGCACATCTTTTGGTACTATAGTCGTTCCTGTTTTCCTCTCCTAATAGCTCTAAGAAAACTTATCCAACAATGTATTTGTATAAACAATGATTAATTATTCTGAGAGTTTGCTAATTTTAAGTTATACATACTAATTTGTCTAAAAATTGTCAATAATATTGTTCTAAGCTGTGTTCCAATTCTTAGAGACTCATTTTGGCTGTGGTTTCTTCACAAAACAATGTACCAAGCCTGCCTCCCATAAGTACTTTTTAAACTATTGCCATTCTCCTCTAGTCTAGACTTCTCGCCCTCTTTCAAATTTCTAACTTTCCTATGTGCAGTCACATTGCTTTATGCAGTTTAGTCCATAGCAACCAGTAGTTTGTGTATGATAGATGTCCTATAAATGTTCCTAAATAAATGAAAAGCCTTTCTGTACCTCACTCAAAAAAAAAAAAAAAAAACTTCCAGTGGTTCTACTGCTTAATTCTATGTAAATCTAACTTTCACTGGTATTCAAGGTATGGCAGACATAGTCTGATTCAGTCTACCATCAAGCTGAATTCCACTCTTCTACACCCAACACTGCTTCAGCGGCTGCTTCCAAGGCTCTGACGTTGGCAATATTAAGCCCAGCCCTCACATCCTATCTCAGTTGTCAAAGCCTATTATAAATTCTACTCTTCCTTGGCTAGTCACACTGACATCTTCTGAATCTGTATAAGCCATAAGACATGTCTGTGGCTTTTGGAGGTCAAAGATCAATACCCTCAGAAATAAAATTCTAGACATAATATAATATCCTTATCCATCTATTATCCAAGGCATGTAATTGAAAATAAGCTATTTCAGGTTCCTCAAAATAGAATGAAGCAAAGTATTTTATACTAAGTAAAATTACCTTCATTTAAACATACTCTAGTTTTCCATCTTACCATGGATTAAGAAAAACTGGTAAGAACTGGCAACAATCTATGGATTGGCCTTAGGAAAATACCTTTGTGAAACATAACTTAGTCTGTGGTACAGTGAGAACCAGAGAAACTGGTATTTTAAACAAGCTCCTTGGAGGATTCTGATGCACAACCAAGTCTTGACAACCATAGCATAGAAAACTCATTACTTAAGATTGGATTATGTGCCTTGTTCTATACATGATTTCTTCAGTTAATGTAAGTCTTAGCTAAGTCAACTAAAGTTAAGATCCTCTTTTTCTTCTTCCTTTGAATGAAGGTGTTACCATGTAGCCCTCAATGGCTTTTAATTTGTGATCCTCCTGCCTCAGATTTTCAAGTGCAGAAATTACAGGCCTGTGCAATCAGCCCAGACCAATGTAAACTTCTTAACAGAGAGTCTAATCCAAGAATACCTGCTTGTTCTTATCTCCCAATAACAAAGTGCCCAGAAAACTAACTTAAAACCCAAGCCTTGGGCTGGAGAGATGGCTTAGCGGTTAAGCGCTTGCCTGTGAAGCCTAAGGACCCCGGTTCGAGGCTCGGCTCCCCAGGTCCCACGTTAGCCAGATGCACAAGGGGGCGCACGCGTCTGGAGTTTGTTTGCAGAGGCTGGAAGCCCTGGCGCGCCCATTCTCTCTCTCTCCCTCTATCTGTCTTTCTCTCTGTGTCTGTTGCTCTCAAAATAAATAAAAATTAAAAAAAAAAATTTTTTTTAAAAAAACCGAAGCCTTAACAAAACACACCTTATATTAATTTTGGTTAGCACAGCTATAAAATGTATAGTTTTTCCCATGAAATTACACATAAAATGTAAATATTGTTTCAAGAAAACACTTACTTTGTCAAATGAGCGTCTTTCACAGTTTTCTGCCAGATCTGTATCTTCTGTTCTCGTTGGGCTAGTGCTTTCTGATAAGCAGGTGGAAGACCCCCAGGTATCTCTGCTGTGTCCCCTTCCATTTCAAAGGGAGTAATAAATACGTAGAATTCACAAGGTGGTAAGAGCCGGAAGACTGTGTCGCTGTTTTCTCTGCACACAACCACTGGGTTATCCCAATAGTTAGGCACTGTAGCAAGGCCGGTCCTGGCCATATGGTCCTCCAGCATTGGGTAATGGGTATGAAAAGGGGCCAAAGTTACTCTCTGATTCCCAGAAAGAATAAGTGGGCGTGAAGGTGTCAAAATGTGGAAAATGCAGCCTGTTGTAGAAGACATGGATAGGCGATGGCAAACAGCGATGACTTTTACACTGTCACAGTCACGGAGGTGAAGAGCAGTTTCTACGGGACCCAAGATAAAGGTGCTATTCCTGCACTTTTCAATTGTCACAGATCTGAAAACAAATTTTAAGTGAGACAAATTCTTCTTAATGAGAATATAAGTTTTAAAAAGAGTAATATTTTCTTATGGGGGAAAATAAATCAATGCTACGCCAAAGAAAATATCAAAATGTTTGAAGATTGTACTTACCGTAAGGGGGAGAGTAGATAGATAAAAGATTCGTTGCAACGGTGAATCCTGACATGGGCCCCCACCAGAGTATCTGAGCTCTTGGCCAATGTCTGCTTGTACACCTGGCTCATCACCACCATGCGGTGCAGCCTGGGGGCCACATGAGTGTTACAAGCAATCTTAGCTCTTTTGGTTGCACCTTCAACTAGTTAAGAAAACATACAAATAAATAAGATACATTCAGATCCAAGAAAACACATAACCACTTGAGGTTATACATGTCTAACTTAGACACATGTGAGGAAAATATGTTAGACCTAAGCACTAGAAAAAGAAGTAGTATTACTCTTTTTTGTGTATTTATAGCATTTCAAAATTAGTATTCAAGCTGGGCTTGGTGGCGCACGCCTTTAATCCCAGCACTTGGGAGGGAGGTAAGAGGATAACCATGAGTCAAGGCCACCCTGAGACTACATAGTGAATTCCAGGTCAGCGTGAAACAGAGTGAGACCCTACCTTGAAACCCCCCCAAAAAAAATTAGTATTCAAAAATTATAAACCGGGGGAGGGAGGGAATTAACATGGGATTTTTTTATAATCATGGAAAATGCTAATAAATTTTTTTAATTAAAAAAAATTATAAACCTATAATCCACATAAGACTGTCAGTAGATTTACCTTTTAGGTAATGTGTCTAAGACCAGAAGGCTAGTAAGTTCCTGATTCAAATATCTTCTCCTCCAAGATGTTTTACCTTAGCATCGCAATTATAATTAACCCCTCAAAACTGCCTGTGTCAGTTCTCCACATTTTCCACTCCTCGTAATTTACTAATAGTATTGTTCTATGAATTCTACTTCAGTTCATGTCTTTACTCCCAAGATTTTTAATACATGAGAACACATTTTCCCATCACAAGGTCTTACACAAATTGATATTAAAAATAGGTGGAGGGCTAGAGGGATGGCTTAGTGGTTAAGGTGTTTACCTGCAAAGCCAAAGGACCCAGGTTCGATTCCCCAGGACCCACGTTAGCCAGATGCACAAGGGGGCGCAAGCATCTGGAGTTTGTTTGCAGTGGCTGGAAGCCTTGTTGTGCCCAATCTGTCTGTCTGTCTGTCTCTCTCTCCCTCTTTCTCTGTCAAATAAATAAATGAAAATAAGGTATTTTTAAAAATATATGGATAAAAAAATGTGGAGAAGCCAGGCATAGTGGCATACATCTTTAATCCTGGGTAGTCAAACCTGGGTCTTTTGGCTTTGCAGGAAGTGCCATAAGTGCTAAACCATCTCTCCAGCCTCAGAAATTTTGTAAACGTTCTCCTTTTTATTTTATTTATTTATGTGAGAGAGAGAATTGGTGCACCAGAGCCTCTAGCTACTGCAGACAAACTCCAAATGCATGCATCACCTTGTGCATCTAACTGACATGGGTCCTGGGGAATCGAACGTGGGTCTTTAGGCTTCACAGCCTAAAGTGCCTTAACCACTAAGCCATCTCTCCAGCCCTTGAATACAGAATTCTTAAATACAATTTCTTTACAAGTGCTTTTTTATTAAGGTAGGATTTCACTTTAGCTGAGGCTGACCTAGAATTTACTATGTAGTCTCAAAGGGGTCTTGAAGTTATGGTGATCCTCCTACCTCTGCTTCCTGAGTACTGGGATTAAAGGTGTGTGCCACACCCAGCTACAAGTCCATTTTTTAGTGAGAAAGAAATCTGATACTTTTTAAAGGCACTGCTCAGTGCATGCTGAGGCCACACAAGGCCTCAGAGTTCGGTCTTCTAGCATTCCCTAAAGAAGCTGACACAAAACTGGTATTTTTAAATATTTATATAGAACCTTTTGTTTCTATCTCTGAAATTCAGAGATTGTGGAAATATAGTCTGTAATTTTTCTTTCATCCATTTGGCCTGGCATTTGTTTCAGTAGTACAGGTATTTATAGAATGTGCCTCCAGTTCTTCTCTTGAAACTTACATAAGAGCCCAAGATTCATATAACACCTATACAGTTAGCCATAGCTGGACTCCCAGAAATAGATGCTTGATTTAACAAATGCTAGATTCTCTCTATTGTAAATATAATTTCTAATTTAGAAACATCTTTGCTTATGTTTATATGGTTTAAAAAAAACACCTCATCTTTATAACCAAATCACTGGAGCTATTGCTATGGCTTGGCCAATGTTGAATAGGAAATAGAAATGCCTTAAGTGAGCACATGATTGTGTATGTGCACACACAAACACACACACACCCAAGACAGACAGTCAGAATCAGAGAAAAGCACAGCAGACTGAAAACTAACTGTAACCAAAAGAGCCCTGGTCAGAGTCAGGGGAAATGGCTCAGTAGTTAAAGGCACTTGCTTGCAAAGTCAGACATCCTTGGTTCAATTCCCCAGTACCCATGTAAAGCCAGATTCACAAAGTGGCACATGTGTTTGGAGTTCATTTGCAACAAGAAGCCCTGATGCACCCATCATTCATATTCTCTTTCTCTCTCTCCCCTAGTAAATAAATAAAAATATTTTTAAAAGAACCCTAATAAGCCAACTCTGAGACTACTGCTGTGTTGAGTAAGTCATATACAAAAGACAAGTATTCTTTTATACAAGTGCTAGGATTATAGGTATACACCACCACATGAAGCTAGAAGAAATTTGACCACTGATCTATTAGAAAACATAAGGTTCCTTGCCATTCAATTTCAGATAGACTAAAATATTTTTAAAATACCTTGGTGAGCCCAAGCCAATTTCTTTCCGGACTTGAGGCAAGCAGATGGACCAAATGGATTCGCAGTCAAACAGGCTCTCAACCAGGCTTCCAGTTTGTAGAAAGAGAAGGACTTGGAGATCTTGGAGAAGCCGCTTTCTGTATGCAGGGGTTGCCACAGTGCAAGCTCGTGAAGTGGGTAGACTTTCCTGGCTCTACTCACTGTGCCTTCGATAAGAAAGCTGAGTGCCACAACAGCTTCTTGAGAGATCAGACTGCTTCGGCTTGAGTGAAACAATGCAGTGAGTTCTTCTGGACTTAAAAGCAGCTCAAGAAGATCTGATAGATGATCATAGACAAAAGCCTGGTGACTGTAATCATTCCAGTTCTAAAAAACAAAAATGAAAGGAAGGAAGCACTTTTAACAGAACAAAGTGATTCTACAAGATGTAAAATATTTATGTTTTAATTATTTTGCATTTATATGTTGCCTCATGCCCCCAAAATAATTTAGATAGCTATATATAAAGTTAAGTATATGTGATATTTCTAAACAGAGTATCCCTCTACATTAGCTAATTCAAAAACAATACAGGTTAAATATTCCTTGTCTGAAATGTTTTGGACTTTTTCAGATTTTGGAAAATTATATTTACCTAAGAAGGTATCTTGAGGATAGGACCAAGCATAAACATGAAATGCATTTATGTCTCATACACCCTATACACATAGCCTGAAGGTAATTTTATGTAATATTTTTAGTACACCTGCACTCTGCAATTTGTCACTTCAACGCAGCTGTGGGATTTCCTATTTGTGGCCTCACAACAACACCCTATAGGGTTTTTGTTTTTCTGTAATTTTAGAAAGAGAGCAAGAGAAAAAAGGGGGAAGAGAGGAGGGAAAGACAATTGATGATCCAGGGCCTCAGCCACAGCAATCAAATTCCAGACGCTTGTGCTAAATAGTGGGCATGTGCGACCTTGCGCTCGCCTCACCTTTGTGCATCTGTCTTCCGTGGGTTCTGAAGAGTTGAACATGGGTCCTTAGGCTTTGCAGGCAAGACCTTAACCACTAAGCCCTCGCTCAAAAAGGGTTTTAAAAAAATTTTTTTTTATTTATTTGCAAGAAGATAGACACACATACACAGAGAGAGACAGAAAGAGAGAATGGGCATGCCAGGACCTACTGCTATGGAAAAGGAACTCCAGATTCTGTTCTACTTCATGTTATCTGGCTTTACTTGGGCACTGAGTGTGGTGGTTTGATTCAGGTGTCCCCCATAAACTTAGGTGTTCCGAATGCTAGGTTCCCAGCTGATGGAGATTTGGAAATTAATGCCTCCTGGAGGGATTTGTTAGGAGTGGGCTTATGGGCTTTATAGCATGTTTCCCCATGCCAGTGTTTGGGCATACCCTCCTGTGGCTGTAGTCCACCTTATGTTGGCCAGGGGGTGATGTCCACCCTCTGCTCATGCCATTGTTTTCTCCTGCCATTGTGGAGCTTCCCCTCGAGCCTGTAAGCCAAAATAAATCTCTTTTTCCCTGCAGCTGCTCTTGGTTGGGTGATTTCTACCAGCAATGCGAGCTGGACTGCAACAGTAAAGTGGTACCGAGGAGTGGGATTGCTGCTAGACAACTATGTGGTTTCGGGCCTTTTGGAGCTGGTTTTCAAGAGGAATGTGGAAGGAGTTGAAACCTTGGCCTAAGAGATGCCTTGCAGTGCTGTAAGTACAGCTTGATGGACGATTCTGGTCAGAGCTACAAGACCTGAATGCAGTAAGAACTATGGACTGTGAGGTTTGGCTTATGAGGGTGAGAAAGACCTTTGCCTGGACTGGGCTAGCAGTTTGTGTGAGAAGCTTACTCTTATGCCGTGTCCTGAGAAGTTGTGCAGGGTTGCTTTGCATAGAAATGAACTGGTGTGAGCAGACGGATATGGCACAGAAAGAAAAATCTTTGGGTGAACTGTTTCCCATTCAGCTGCAACTGAAAGATTACAAGCTTTGAGACAGGTTAGCTGACCTGCGCTAGGGCAACAAGAAGAATGTAGACTCTTTTGAAAGGGCCTGAGTGCTCAAGGAGTGTCCTGTTCTTCAAAATCTGCTTTACCCCCCCCCCCCCCGGATTAACAAATTGGCACCCTACCTGGTATCGTGGAGTATAAGAAATGCTGGAAAGAGGGTCATTGAGTTTGCAACACAGTCTTGTGTTTTAGAAATGGCCATGGGCAGTGTGAAGCGGGTTTGCTGGTTGCCTGCACAGAGACCCCATGGGGCCATGAGGATGAACCGGGGCTTGCATGTGGAGACCCAGTGGAGATGCCGGGACCATGAGATGGCTGCCAAGGAGAGCTGCCGGCCCTGATGAAGTTTCCCAGGACTGTGAGTAGCCTAGCTGGAGGGGCGGAATTGGAATGCCAGAGACTTGTTGCTGGTTAGAACTTAGGTGTTCCGAATGCTAGGTTCCCAGCTGATGGAGATTTGGGAATTAATGCCTCTAGGAGGGAGTGTATTGTTGGGGGTGGGCTTATGGGCTTTATAGCATGTTTCCCCATGCCAGTGTTTGGGCTCACCCTCCTGTTGCTGTGGTCCACCTTATGTTGGCCAGAGGGTGATGTCCACCCTCTGATCATGCCATTGTTTTCCCCTGCCATCGTGGAGCTTCCCCTCGAGCCTGTAAGCCAAAATAAATCTCTTTTTCCCTGAAGCTGCTCTTGGTTGGGTGATTTCTACCAGCAATGCGAGCTGGACTGCAACACTGGGGAATGAACCCTGGCCACCAGGCTTTGGAAGCAGCTACCTTTTTCCACTGAGCCATCTCCCCACCCTCTCAAAAAGTTTTTGATTCTAAAGTACTTCTGATTTTTAGATCAGTGATGCTCAACCTGCAACTACAAAATAATCTCTAATGTGTGCTAATCATTAGGTGCTATACATACTCTTTAATACTAACAGCAATTCCCAAAATAGATAATGCCATTTTACAGATGAAGAACTGGAGATATAGAGGTTATATTTTCCCAAGCTCACAGTGCTAGGAAACATTCTAGGTTAAATATAAAAATAAGCATGGTAGATCTTCAATGACGCATTGGGCTTCTCAACTGATCTTCTCTCGTCACAGAAGAAATTTAAAATTCTACTGGGTGAAATGATTTTATAATGACCAGATGTAAGAGAAATTACAAGGCTGAGATAAGGTCTGAGTTGGTCCCAGTGATTTACCTTATCCATTTAACAGGTATTTTTAACAGCTCTTATTTGGCATAAACAATGTTTCATGATGAACGTGCAAACTGAATAAGACCACAGTACTTGTCCTCAAAGAACATGAGTCTATGTGATGAGAAGACAACAGAGATACACATGCACAACACACTTGGACAGAACCCATTACAGAGGTTTGTAAAATACTATGAACATAAGAGAACAATTAACTCTATGTGGGTGGGGAAGGTGGGGAATCATGGTGCAGTGTTGTTTGAATAAATTCTTGGTTGATGTTGGGTTACTTAAGCAAGCTGAAGAAAAAAAAAAAAAAAGCATTATAGGCACAGGGACCAAAATGTGGAAAGCACAGAACTTTGTGCACAGAACTAGAAGCTTGGGGGGGTGGGGGGTGTAGGAAGCATGCTGGCTGGGAAGTGGGAACTGAAATGGTAGGAAGAGACCAATCATGACAGGCCCTGAATACTAAAACACCTGGACTTTATCTGGTGTGACAGGGAAGTTCAACTTATTTTCTAAACAGCTAAACATTTATTTTTCTTTAAAATAAATTCTCATTTAGATCCCAAGGAAAACAGATGAAGGAAGAGCTATATTTAGGTTCAAATGATATCCCTCCTTCTTAGTAGACGAGGCTCAATGACGGAGTTTAACAGAAGAGGAGTATAATACATGTGCACACGTTGTGGTGACTGACAGGAGACCAAGAGCAGGGAGAGCAGCTAGGTCCTGACGATACAAGTCAAATAAAAATGAAGAAACCTAGATGAGATGTAGAGAAGGGAAAGATGTAAAGAGTTATTTTGAGACAAAATCACGGAGACTTGACAACTACCTAGACATGGGTAGGGGGAGAAAAGGCAGTATGGTGGGCAGATGGCATAGGACTACAAATTAAGTAAATCTAGATTTCACTGTAGGGATATCCCAGAACTGAAGTTATCTCCCAAACTAAAGCAGAAACAGGGCTTACGAGAGCAGGCATGGAAAGCCATCTGTTTCTCTTTCATAGGCCAATGTCTCTCTGTACATCTGTTCCTTTCTCTTCCTTTTCTCTGATGAGAAGTATTCTGTGCCTGATGAGTCATTCAGTTTCTAATCCCTTATAAGTGCATGTCACTCATGAGCAGTGTGCCTATTCTAATAATTCCCAATGTCATAAGAGTTTTCAGCTCAAGTACCCATTATCAACTGGTAAATTCTTCAGTCTCTAGGGGGATTGATGGTCCCAGGTCATCATTTCACATCAGATCAATTTCAAATCATAGCAATGGGAGCCAGGCATGATGATGTGTACCTGTCATTCCAGTTACTTGGGAGGCTGAGGCTGGAGGATCACTTGTGCCCAGGAGTTTGAAACTAGCCTGGTTAACATCAAGGAGACCCTGTCCTAAAACCAAAGGTCAAATACATAGCTGTAAATTGGCTATTCTAGTTGAGTCCATTCTTGACCCAATTCAGTGTAGGGACAGGTCATATCACAACATAGGACTTCTTAAATTTTTCCCATTCCCATTTAGCCTGAGAAAATTTTACATGATCCCAGGTATACAGACATATAAAACAGGTATACAATTGAACATTTGCTAATAATCAAAAAGGAAGATATTTATTTTAAAACAATTCTTTGCGAGGGAGGGCTGGAGAGATGGCTCAGTTAGGGAAGTGCTTGCTGCATAAGCACAAGGGCCTGTGTCTTGATTCCCAGAACCCAGGTAAAAGCAAATGTATGGCTCACTCCTGTATTCCCAGTACTGAGAAGGCAGAGACAAGAGGACTCCTGGGGTTTGCTAGCTTGCTCGTCAAACCGAATTGGTGAGTTCCAGGTTCAGTGAGAGAACATTTCTCAAAACAATATGGTGAACAGCAATAAGGACGACATCCAAAATAAACTTCTGGC
Organism: Jaculus jaculus; assembly: GCF_020740685.1. Taxonomy (NCBI): domain Eukaryota; kingdom Metazoa; phylum Chordata; class Mammalia; order Rodentia; family Dipodidae; genus Jaculus; species Jaculus jaculus. Next base: position 135,037,688 of record NC_059106.1, on the reverse strand, counting down.
CTGCACATACATATACCCTACACATATATGAACATACATACACACATATACTCAATATACAAATTCCTTGGAATGCATATAACTTTACCATTCATGAAAGCAGGAAGAAAATCTTCATACTAGTAAGAAGAATGTTTCTGTTAATTTTTACATAAAGAATTTGCAGACTACTTGATATCATAGGACACAGAGCATCCTCAACATTTTCCAGAGATTTTGTAGGATCTCCCTGTAGACCAGGCAGACCTGGAATTCACTATGTAGTCTCAGGCTGGCCTTGAACTCACAGCAATCCTCCTAGCTCTGCCTCTCAAGTGCTGGGATTAAAGGCATGCACCATTTGCCCAGCCAGAGATGATTTTATAATTGTGCATGTTGGGAATGTTCTTCTACAAAAACTGTAGTACAAAACAGAAGTATGTTTAGGACCATTTCAGGAATTGTTTGAAATTCTATCTTAATCTAAAGCCAAACTTCATTTACTAATTTTTAAATTTTTTCATTTTTATTTATTTATGAGAGAGAGAATGGGCCAGGGCCTCTAGCCACTGCAAACAAATTCCAGACACATGTGCCACCATGAGTACTAGGGAAACAAACCTCAGGCTTCACACAGGCAAGTGCCTTAACCATGAAGCCATCTCTCCAGCCCTCATTTAACAATTTTTTAAACACCTTTATTTGTATATGCATGCATAAGCCTCTTAATGCTGCAAATGAACACCCGTCTGGCTTTATGTGAGGGGCTGGGAATTGAACCTGAGAATACAAGCAAGTACTTTCTACTACTGAGCTATTTCTCTCATCATTTTACAGATTTTTTTTAATAAAATTTAAATCAGCAACTCAACACCAACTTAATTAATTTTAAAAAATAAAAAAAAGTAAAAAAAACCTTCTAGGGCTGGAGAGGTGGTTCAGCTGTTAAGGCACTTGCCAGAAAGCATAACGACGCAGGCTCAATTCCCCAATACCCACATAAAGCCAGATACAGAGTGGTGCATGCATCTGTACGTTTGCAGTGAATGGAGGCCCAGGCATGCCCATTCTCTCTGTCTGTCTCTTTCTCTCTCTGTCTGCAAGTAAATAAATAAATATATATATATATATTTTAAAACTCCTTTTAACATGATGCAATCCAAACACATACTACTTTGATACTTATATGCCAAAGAATGATTATAGGAAAATATTGAGTCTTTGTTTTCCACAGTAAAACCATTATGCTTCTCTAAGAGTCTGCATTAGAAGGATCCCTGTGAGTTTAAGGCCAGCATGAGACTACAGAGTTCCAGGTCAGCCTGAACTAAAGTGTCCTGCCTCATCATCCCTCCCAAAAGCTAAGATTATAGGCATACACGATCATGTTTGGCTTCAATCTATGTAACTTTAAAAAAGATAAACCAGCCGGGTATGGTGGTACATGCCTTTAATCCCAGCATGCAGGAGCCAGAGGTAGGAGGACTGCCATGAGTTCGAGCCCACCCTGAGATGAGAGAGTTAATTCCAGGTCAGCCTGGACCAGAGTGAGACCCTACCTAGAAAACAAAAAAAAAAAAAAAAAAAGAGAGAGAGAGATAAAAAAGATAAATCATCTCCTTTACAAAGTATCACTTTCAGAGAAAAGTCCAAGATGTAAATGATACCTTATTGTGACAACTGGATCTTTCAGTCAGGTCAGGAGACTGAGATCTGTTTCTGGGACTAGGCCACTCTTCTCCAATCAAAGATGTCCTCAAGGAGACCTTGTTTAACTGTTGTATATATAAGAAGAGCAGAAACTGTAGGGTGTCTACTGAAAGCTGTTTGAGAAGAAAATAAGACAGTATTTGTTAAACCACTACCACTGGTCTACAAGCAGGTATATACAGTAAACTAAATTCAGTTTCTTGATCCTAAACAATCAAATTCAGAACTACTGCTACCAGTGATTCTCAGACATAGATGCTTCTAAGAAGAAACTTCTAAGAAACTTCACAGACAGCCACAGAAATCCCCCCCCCATCAGCAAACAGGAAAAGATGAAGTACATTATTTCAGAAGTTCAATCTTTTAAAAATATTTTATTATTTATTACAGAGAATGGGTGTGCCAGGGCCTCCAGCCACTGCAAATGAACTCCAAACACATGCACCTGGCTTATGTGAGTACTTAGGCTTTGCAGGCAAGTGTCTTAACTGCTAAGCCATCTCTCCAGCCCCAGAAGTTCGATCTTATAGGTGAAAAGGCAACCTTGGCAATTTGAATGAGTAAATGAATAAATGGAAGAAAAAAAATACAGGAAATAGAGGTTTAACCTATGATTCATAGACTTATCAAGAAAATTTACAACACTGGTGTAACAAACTCATTCCTGGTATTTATGTAAATTATAGGAGAATAGGTATTTGTAATATTGTTTTAAAAATGGGGGTCTATTTGACTTAAAGAAAGAAAATGTGAGGATGGTGGTGCACATTTGTAATCTTAGCACTCAAAAAGCTAAGATAGAAACATCTTAAAATAGAGTCCAGCCTGGGTTACATAGCAAGACCCTACCCTATCAAAGGATTAAAACACAGCCCAAACCAAAAACCAATACTGAAGAGGGGGATGGTGATAAGGGCCTGTAATCCCAGTACTTGAGAGGCTGAAGTAGGAGGATCACCATGAGATCAAGGCCAGCCTGGGCTACAGAGGGAGGTAAAGTGATGGGAAAGTGATGCCCTTGCAGAAACAGGAAGCCTTTAGAATGTCAATGGACAAAATGAGGAAAGAACTTTTAACTGCCATGTTATTATTATTATTATTTGAGGTAGGGTCTTGCTCTACCCCAGGCTGACCTGGAATTCACTATGTAGTCTAAGGGTGGCCTTGAACTCACAGTGATCCTTCTACCTCTGCCTCCTGAGTGCTGGGATTAAAGGCATGCACCACCATACCCGACTCCTTACAGCCATCTTATAATTAAACTACAAAACACGCAAGTCAAAGAAAGTATAATGAAAGCAATCAGAAAAATCAAATCACATATAAAGGCAAGTCCATCAGGATAACAGCAGATTACTCAACACAAACTTTAAAAGCCAGAAGGGTTTAGAATGATGTATTCCAAGTTCTGAAAGTTAACAACTGTCAACCAAGATTGCTTAAGACAGCAAAGCTATCCATTCAAATAGATGGAAAAATCAAGATATTCCACAACTAAAACAGGCTTAAGGAATATATAACAACCAAAGCAGCTTTACAGAAAATACTTGAAGGGATCCTTCATGCTGAAAAGAAAGAAAAGCATACACATAAGGAAACAGGAAAAACAAAACAGGACCAATAAGTAAGGCCAAAACCTGCTGAATACACATTTTCCCAAGTTCCCAAAAGACATACAAAGGACCAATAAGCAGGTCACAAGGTGTTTAACATCATAAACCATTAAGAAAATGCAGAGTGAGGGGCTGGAGGGATGGCTTAGCGGTTAAGGTGTTTGCCCAGGTTTGATTCCCCAGGACCCACATAAGCTAGATGCACAAGGTGGCACATGCGTCTGGAGTTCATTTGCAGCAGCTGGAGGCCCTGGCACACCCATTCTCTCTTTCTTTATCCCTCCCTCCCTCCCTTCTTCCCCTTTTCTCTCTGTCAAATAAATCAAAATAAAATACATTTAAAAAATAAAAATAATAAAAAATTAAAAATAAAATGCAGAGTGAACATAGCCAAAGTATTAACATACTTGAAAGAAATTGTCCTTATGAAATCCAGCACTTTATACAATGAATATATCCCAATAAAATGCTAATCAAGGGGCTGGGGAGATGCCTCCACAGTTAAGGCACTTGCCTGCAAAGGTCAACAACCCCAGTAGCCATGTAAAGCCAAATACACAAAGTAGCACATGTATCTGGAGTTCCTTTGTAGCAGCTGGAGGCTTTGGCACACCTATTTGCTCACTTGCTCTTTTCCTTTCGCTTTATATCTATCGCTGCTTGCAAATAAATAAATAACAATTTAAAAAATGATACTCAAAACCACAATGAGATCAGGCTGGGGAAGAGTCCGCAGTTAAAGGTACTTGCTTACAAAGAGTGCCAGCCTGGGTTCAATTCCTCAGTACCCACTTAAAGCCAAATGTACAAGGTGACACAAGTGCCTGGAGTTCTTTTGCAGGGGCAAGAGGCCCTGATGCACCCATTCTCCCCTTCCCCATAAATAAATAAAAAATAAAGTATTTTTAAAAAGCATAATGAGATGTTGCAACATGGTATTTGGGGTAAAATGAATCTGTGTTCTTGTACCATGGTCACTCATATTTGGCTATAAAATAAACTATCTCTTATTCCCTACAAAAATACGATGAGGTCATTCATATGTTAGAATGGTTATTACTCTAGTTGGAGTTCTCTAGCTCTTGCTGAGAGTGCCGTCTTCAGAGCAGATTAATGTAGTCCTCCTGGGACTCTAAGTTGGTTATTTTATGAGGGTTGCTAGGAAAGAACAAGACCAGTCTCTCTTGTCCTACTGGTTTTTATTTGTTTCTGAGACAAATCTCATGTAGCCAAGGCTGTACTCCTTTGTATCTGAGGATGGCCTTAAATTTCTGAGGCTCCTGCCTCTACCTCCTGATTTCTGGGATTATAGGTGTGCACCAAAACTCCTGGTTGATGGCATGCTAAGGATTGAACTTAGGGTCTCCTGCATGCTACGCAGGTACTTGACTGACTGAGGTATTTCTCCAGCCCCCTGCTGGCTTTTGATCTTAACATGTGACCTTTTCCCCCAGCACTGCTAACCACCATGACACCTTACGCATTGTGATAGGGGCCTGTACCAGAGCTAGTGCTGCCTAGGCTTTCAGCCTCAAAATCAGTTACTAAAAAGTTACACAGCCTCAGATATTTGGTTATGTGATTCTAGTGAGGACTTAGAAAAGTAGGAAGGCTAGAACCCTTAGAGGCTGGATAAGTGGACAAAACCAGAATGCTGATGTAAATGAGGAGTATCATTTCAGAAACTGTATAAAGGTCATTCTTATAATACCACTGTAAAGTTTGGATGAAGCTAGGCGTGGTGGTGCACATCTTTAATCCCAGCACTTGGGAGGCAGAGGTAGAAGGATCACTGTGAGTTCGAGGCCACCCTAAGACTACACAGTGAATTCCAGGGCAGCCTGGGCTAGAGTGAGACCCTACCTCGGGAAAAAAAAAAAAAAAGTTTGGATGATCTTGTGCTCATACACTAGAGCTTTATAGAACACTGAATTTTAAAGTGATGGCATTAAGTGCCTGGCAGAGGAAATATCCAAACAAAGTGTTCAAGCTGTTGCTTGGTTACTTGGGACTACACACATTTCAAGAGCCGTGACATGATCTAAAAGTAGACTATGCAATTTAAAAGGAAGCACAATACAAAGGGGTGAAAACTTTGTAGATTGCCCAAGGACACAGCAAGGAAAATCATGCAGAGAAGCCCAGCAACCACTTGCCACAGAGAATAGCCTGGATAAAATGAGGCCAGATGCTGTGTGACAGGGCAATGAGAGACCTGGAGGGTAGCTCAGAAATCTGTGAGAAATCTGCTTCTGCCACTACAGGCCCAGAGACCTAAAAGTAAACCACCGCCTAGAGGAATAGGCTCAGGGTGCTCTCCTTGGGCTTACTGTCAAAGAGTAAGCAGTGATACAGTACACTGCTCCCCAGAGATGCACTATGTGGCCACATCAGCTATGTTCAAACAGGCCCAGAGTATAATACCACCTAACACTGGTCCAAAGGAGCAAGTGTCAGCTGCTGGTGTAACAAGCTGCTAATTCTGCAGGTGTGTAGAATGCAAGAGCTCAAAGGTCAAGGCAGCTTCCACTGAGATTTCAAAGCAAGGCCTAGGAGGTCAAGAAGAGAAACCGGCCTAAGGGACATTTTTGCTACAGAAGGCCTCACTGGGGCAATGCATACTAAAACTATAGGAATGGGAACCCCATCAAGACCTCTGAACTAGAAAGCTACCAGTGTGCAATACTAATCCAGGAAAGCTGCAGTCGTGGGGCTCTTCCCCCTCCCCCAATTATATTTATTTATTTGAGAGACAGAAAGAGAATGGGCAAGCCAGGGCCTTTGGCCACTGAAGATGAACAACTGGTGCATCTGGCTTACATGGGTCCTGGGAAATTGAACCTGGGTTCTTTGGTTTTGTAGGCAAGGGCCTTAACTGCTAAGCCATCTCTCCAGCCCAGTCATGGGGCTCTTAAACAGAAAGAGAGCTATGAGCCTAGTTAAGCTATAGGTGGCAAGGCCACTTAAGGTTTGGGGCAGGTGGAGGAGGAGGGAAGCAACCCAAACCCAGGATAGAGAACCTGGGAGTTTTAACATCCCAGGCCTGCTCTGGTGGCTTCTGGACATGCTTTGGCCAGTTACTACTTTCTATTTGCCTATTCCTTTTGGAATGGAAATGTTTATCCAATCTAAACAGCTGAAAATATGCCTAGAATATCAAAATGAGAACTTGGGCTTTCAAACTGATACTGGAACAAGTTAAGATTTTGGGACTATCCAGATGACATTTTGATATTTATTTTATGTGAAGACATGAGCTGTGAAGAGCAAGAGGCAGACAGAAGCAGAATTACCTGGTTTGAATATGGTTTGACCACTCTGAAAATTCATTTTGAAACTTAATCCTCACTGTGAGGAATTAAGAGGGTAGAAACAATCTGATTGAGGTGTTTAACAGAGGCAAGGGTTTGGGGAGGCAATGAAGAACACAGAAGACAACAAGGTAGAACCCCACCACAACTGAATACTTGTGGCTTGATAAGAGGGAGTCACTAAGCCGGGATTGGTGGCACACACCTTTAATCCCAACACTCAAGGCAGGCAGAAGAAGGAGGGTTGCTGTGAGTTCAAGGTAGGCCTGAGACTACGTAGTGAATGACAGGTCTGGGTTAGAGTGAGACCCTACCTCAAATAAAAAAAAAGGGGGGGGGGAAGACACTAATACACACACACACACACACACACACACACACACACACACACGTCTCTCACCTATGATACTCTATACTACCTCAGTATTCTACCAGCAGGAAAGTTATCACCATACATGGCCGCTCAACCTATCTTCAATCTCCAGAACCATCAGCCAAACTAAAGGCTCTTTAACATTGACACACACTATGGAATCTCACTAGCAAAAGAAAATGGATGAATACACTGTCCCAATCATGGTGATTCCAGCATGTGCCAAATGCTCACTTAAAAAATAGGAGCTGGGGAGATGGCCCAGTGGTTAACGGCACTTGCTTGCAAAGCCTATGGGCCTAGATTTGATTCCCCAGTACCCACGTAAAGCCAGATGCACAATGTGGCACATACATCTAAAATTTCATTTGCAGTGGCAAGAGGCCCTGGTACCCATTCTAATTCTCTTATTCATTTTCTCTTTTTCTCTCTCTCTCTCAAATAAAAAAAAAGCCAGGTGCCTTTAACTAAGATACATTAATAGTTCAATCACTCTAAAATGATTTTAGTCAGTGAAATATTTTATATTTTCAATTTCATTGTTCCTTTGGAAGAGAGAAAGCACTGGTAAGCAAGGACTACTTCACTGAATACATGCAACAGTGCCAAACTGAAGTGCTAAAATTCAAAATGCAAATGGAGCTGGGTGTGGTGGCACATGCCTTTAATCCCAGCACTCGGGAGGCAGAGGTAGGAGGATTGCCATGAGTTTGAGGCCACCCTGAGACTCCATAGTGAATTCCAGGTCAGCCTGGGCTACAGTGAGACCCTACCTCGAAAAATCAAAAACACAAACAAACAAAATGCAAATGGTACTTTAGGATCACAGTGGCCACTAACCTAAGACTTCAAACTATACTGCTAGTTCAAAAATTAAGAACAGACTGCTGGGAACTGAGGAGATGGTTCAGTTGGTAAAAAGCGTATTGCATGTTGTGGTTTGAATGAGATGTTACCCTAGAAACTCATGTGTTCTGAATGCTTGGTCCATAGCTGGGGCAATTTCAGAGGTGAAGCCTTCCTAAAGGAGGTATGTTGTTGGGGTTGGGCTGAGGAGTGCGGTAGCCAGCTTCCCCTTGTCACAGATTGGCTCACTCTCCTGCTGCTATTTTCTACCTGCTGTGGCAAGTGATATCCAGCCTCTGCTCAAGCCATGTTTTCCCCTGCCATCACCAAGTTTCCCCTCAAGACTGTAAGCCAAAATAAAAAACATCAAGCTGGGGAGAGATGGCTCAGCAGTTAAAGGTGCGAGCTTGCAAAGCCTGATGGCACAGGTTTGATTTCCTGGTATCCACATAAAGTTAGATGCACAAACTGGCACATGTATTTGGAGTTAATCTGCAGTTGCAAGAGCCTGTGGTGTGCCCGTTCTCTCTCTTTGCTTACAAATAAGTAAATAAATTTTTTAAAAAAAAGAACTGTAACCAAAAGTGAATATAAAGAGATGAACTGTAGGGAGGGAAGGACAGATGACAGGATACTTATGACTTGTAAACAGAAGAAAGAAATACACAAGGGGGAGGGGAAGTGCAAGGAGGGATTGTATTTGAAAATGCCATTAAATAAATAAAAATAAGGTAGAGAGGGATTGAGGAATATACCCAGCATTAACTAACTTCTTGCCTTCGCAAACACATTCACACACATGCACATGCAGCCTCACACAAATATACACAATTTTTTTTATATACACAAATGCAAAAAAAAAAAAAAAAAGCAAAGAAATAAAGAGCAATGGCTCAGTGGGTAAAGTGCTTGCTTTACCAGTGTGGGAGTTCAGATCCCCAGAGCCCACATGAAAAGCTGATACTGGAGCTGGGTATGGTGGCTCAATGGCTTTAATCCCAGCACTCAGGAGGCAGAGATAGGAGGATCACTGTGAGTTTGAGGCCACCCTGAGACTGTACAGTGAAATCCCAGGTCAACCTGGGCCACAGTGAGACCCTACCTTGAAAAAAAAAAGATAATGTAGCAGGGGTCTGCAGTGCCAGTAAGCTTATTGGACAGGAGACAGAAAAAGAATAATCTCCCAGATGCTTGCCAGCAAGAGCTAAGGAAATGCCTGAAACAAGGTGGAAGGCCAAGAATAACATCTAAGTTTGTCTTCTGACCGCTATGCATGCCCATAGCAACCACGTACATACACACATACACACACGGGGAGGGGGAGGGGGGCAGAAAATGAGAACAGATTATTTTCCAAAGTAATTATTACCAGACATCAATCCATACCTTATTTCTTTGCTTTTCAACTTCGTCGTCAGATGTGCAGCTGGACAAAATCTCAGACCATTCCAGACGTGCTTCAGGGGTCCTCACCGAAAGATTATCAAATATTTCAAAGTAAAGCCATGCTAGATCCTTAGCCAACTGCAGCTTCCCACATGCAATGTGCCTCCATGTGGACCAGTACAGGCGTGGGTAAGCTCCCTCTGTAGCCCGGGTTCGTACATAGGTGGATATCTTCCTGAGATAGTGGAGACTGAATTTGGATGGAGGTGGGGCTTGCAAGGCACCCACAATAAAAGGTTCTGCTTTTACCCAGAGGAGAACTCCGGACTGATCCATAGTATCTCTGAGGACATCTGGATGGAAAGGCTTCTTTGCATACCTGTGAAACCAACTTTCTTCAAAGACTTGAAACAAATCTCATTTATACATTTTCTTGGCAGGCGACCCTCCCTTAATTGTTAACTGTTTTTGAATGTACTGTATCATAAGTTTAAAATGCAGCTCTAGAGGTGGAGAAATGACTTAGCAGTTAAGGTGTTTGCCAGCAAAACCAAAGGAAAAGGACCCTGGTTGGATTCCCCAGTACTCACATAAAGCAGGATGCACAAAGTGGCACATGCCTCTGGAGTTTGTTTGCAGTAGAGGCCCTGGCACACTCAGATTCTGCTCCCCCGTCCACCGCCTCTTTCTCAAATAAATAAATTAAGTTAAATTAAAATAAAATAAAATGCAGCTCTAGCTCATTAGTCAAAAGCAAAATAGATTTTTGGTCAAATCCCATTTCAATGTATGTAAGAAAAGAAATTGTAATCAGTTATGTAAATACATAAAGTCTGGGTTAGATTCCTTTGTAGGGAAGGAAGAAAAGAGGTGTGTGTGCATGTGTTGAGAGACAGTGAGTGTGCATGATCCCATCAAAGGAAACTATGCTGAATATACCCTCAGGGGGAAAACTGGTAGAAATAAGCAGAATAAATTTTTTACAAAGTTAGACCACTTAGTTACAGATTTGGACACATAGGCTGACCACATACGCTCAATAATGAACATTAATATGAAGTAGCAGACAAGAATATTAATGTAAACATGGCTATAAAATTAGACCCAGGTTAGTCAAAGCATCAATAAACTTATTAAAACAGTGAACCTGCTATGACATATTTTATTGTGCTCAGTTCAGGTAATGTACTTCTAGTTGTTTATTGTTTCTCCATCATACATAACAATAAAACATAATTTCTTGAAATATTTATTAAAGATTTTTTTTAAATTTTTCATTTATTTATTTGAGAGCGACAGACACAGAGAGAAAGACAGATAGAGGGAGAGAGAGAGAATGGGCGTGCCAGGGCTTCCAGCCTCTGCAAACAAACTTCAGACGCATGCGCCCCCTTGTGCATCTGGCTAACATGGGACCTGGGGAACCGAGCCTCGAACCGGGATCCTTAGGCTTCTCAGGCAAGCGCTTAACCGCTAAGCCATCCTATTAAAGATTTTAAATACAAGGGGAATCATCCACATTAGCACTATTAAAAGGCAATTAGTTTATTTTATTGTACTTCCTTGTCTTTTTTGCACACATAGACTGGATATCTGGTTTTGAATTTTAATAGCTGTGATGGCATATATAATTCTATATTATTTTCAAAGCACTCTTGCATTCATGTATACCAAAATACTTTTAGTCACTTAATTTGAAATATATCATAAAAACAAGATGGGCAAAATACTGATCTCTGTTGACAGTGATGGGCACAAAGGAACTCACTCATTCTCCTTTGTGTATCTTAACAATTCCCAGTACAAAAATTTCAAATATAGCTGAGCTTGGCAGCCCACACACCTAGTCCCAGTACTTGGGAGGCAAAAGTAGAAGATCGTCGTTAGAGGCCAGGCTGGGACTACAGAGTGAGTTTCAGGGTAGGATGGGGGCTAAAGTGAGACCCTATCTCAAAAACAAGGTTTTTTTTCAAATTTTCTATATTTTATGTAATAATCTGTTTACCTACTTTCTGCATGTTTTGTGCATTATGAATTGTTTTGTGTTTGTGAAATGAAATAATGGAATCATCTTGACATTTCTGATGTTCCTGCCATATAGTCCAACTGCTTTTCAAAATAACTATAAAAATTGCATCCTTTGATCAAAACACCTTCTTTATTGAGCACTTTTTTTGGGGGGGGGGTTAGTAGGGTCTCACTCTAGCACAGGCTGACCTGGAATTCACTATGTAGAACTCACAGCGATCCTGCTACCTCTGTCTCCCAAGTGCTGGGATTAAAGGCGAGCGCCACCACGCCTGGCTAGCCCTAACATTTCTTAAAACCCAAACTTTCTTTGACTAATACAAAATATTTTGTTTAGTGTGTTTTCTTGTATTTCGCTAGAATGAAAAGCTCATCGGAAAGACCTCCACAATTCATCCCAGGATGGAAATAGGCTGCTTGTGAGGTGTTGGTCTCCCGTTTCCCAAGTGGGCCAACAAAAGCTAGATGCTGAGGAGAACCGGCGGCGGAGTCGGTCTTTCCCCCGGGAGCAGCGGTGGACCCGGCGGGCGGGCGCTCCTCGGCTCGGCAGCCACCTGGCCCAGGTCGGGGCGCCTCCCCTGACCTCTCAGGTGGACCTAACACCGCCCAGCTCCGAGGCAGCCCTCCAGCCCCAGCCCCAGCCAGAAGCTCGCTCCGCCCACCACATCCTCCCGGCGCCCACCAGGAGGCAGTTACCTGCCCGGTGACCGTCCCACCGCACCTCTCCACACGCCACCGCGCAGTCCCGCTCTCCACTCAACCCGGCGCCCCAGGCACCTACTGCGCAAGCGCAAGCGCGGGACCTGCACCACAGAGACGAGGAGGACCGTGCTCCTAGCGCGGCGAATTGCTCCTCATCTTTTCTATTGCTCCACAAAACTGTAGTTGGGCAGTTAGCACTTCAGTGCTTACTATGGGCTGGACCTTTAACCTCGTAATCTTAGCTCACGAGCTCTTGAAATTCAGGCACATTTATTTTGCCAATGAGAAAGTAGGGCATTAAAGGCGAACTTAGCACAGCCCTAAGGTCACACAGCAAAATACCGAGAGAAAAGTCAAACACCGACGAATCTGCAGCTGAAGACACCCTCTCCTCTCCCAACTCCGCTAACTATCCAGCCATGCCACAGCCTTCAGGTAGCTTTTTTAAAAATTCCTTCTTGAAGATAATACTTCTTTTTTTAAACTTTCATTTCCTGATTTCTGAACATTTCTGCTGTTTTAGTTCCTTTATGGCTTCTATGGGTGTGAGATTACAAAGGTAGACAATAAAACGGAATCATTCCTTTTAGGTGGGCATTCTTATCTAGTAGGCATCTTCCTGAAAGCAGGGGACCTAGATGAGGATCCAGGCTGTAATCTACTAGTTCAGTGCCTTACCCTACCCACACCCTAATGCTAGGGATGGAACCCAAGGGCTCCCTCATGCCTGGCAAATGTTTATCACTGAGGCCCCATTCGCTGCAACAGCACTATTAAACACCTCTGTTCATCTGGCACAGTACTAGGTACTAAGGTTATAGCAGTGAACAAATATATAGGGTTCTTGCTTTCTTGGAGTGTATGATGTGGAGGACAAAGTGCATGTTAAGAAATAGGATAATTGCAGATAGTAATAAATGCTATAAAAATGAGAAGAGGTCCCTTCTCAGGGTCACAATGGGCAGTAAGATGGCATCTGCCGGTAGGGTATTTCAGGTAGTGAAGTCACAGGCTCCACTGTTAAGGTTTGTTAGAAATGAGAATGAGTACAACTGTGGACTCTGACTGCAAGAGTGACCCAAGTACTCCTCCCAATTATCACATTCCTATCACTTTCCTGGAATGACCCAGACCACCCATCCCCATTATCACTACCCTGAAGTGGCCCAAGCCCTGAGGCAAGGCCAAACACCCTGCAACTAAAGAATTCTAATAACTCCCATGGCCTTATGAGTACATCATAGTCTGAAAGGAAGGTGGCCTTAAAAATATATATAACACTTTTTAAAAATATTTTTATTTTTATTTACTTATTTGACAGAGAAAGAGGGAGAGAGAATGGGCACGCCAGGGCCTCCAGCCCCTGCAAACACTAATGTGGGTCCTGGGGAATCAAACCTAGGTCCTTTGGCTTTGCAGGCAAATACCTTAACAGCTAATCCATCTCTCCAGCCCAACATAACTATTTTTTATGGCAATGTATGATCAACAGTTTTTTTGTTTATTTGGATGGTTGGTTGTTTTTTCAAGGTAGTGTTTCACTCTATCCCAGGCTGACCTGGAATTTACTATGTCATCTCAGGGTGGCATCGAATTATAGCAATCCTCCTACCTACCTCTGCCTCTCAAGAGCTGGGATTAAAGGCATGCACCACCACACCCATCTAGTTTTAATTTTTTATATTTTGTTTATTTATTTGAGAAAGAGATCTCTAAGAGAGAAACAGGCAGACAGAATGGGGAGAATAAGTGCATCAGGGTCTCCAGCCACTGTAAACAAACTCCAGTCCACATGCTCTACCTTGTGCATCTGGCTTACATAGGAATTGGGGAATTGAACCCTGGTCCTTAGGGTTCGCAGGCAAGTGCCTTAACTGCTGAGCCATCTCTCCAGCCCAGGGAAGTGGTTTTTTGACCTGGTCAGAGCCCCTCTAAGACTGCCCCAAATAAACTGCTGTTGAGCCCTGTCTTCCCTTTCATTTCTTCTGCTTTTTCCAACAAGGTTCCCTAAACGGAAGAAACAATCCTGAGCCCAGTGCCTCAGAAGCTATGAGATCAGCAGGGCTGCCATCTCACTCTGTATTTCACAACATTCTAAAGGAAATAAAACACCAGAAGTGCTGATGCATCAGGGTCCACCACACTGCAGACAGAAATACAGAGGAAACATATACATCTCAAGAAGAAATGGGAAGACAGTGAGGATCATATTGTGTGTTGTCTACTGTCTTGTTTGAACTTCCTTTCTCTCTTTTTTTTTTTTTTTTTTTTTACTATACCAAGATCCTTCCCCTCCGCCATGTTTTTAAAAGTCATGGGGTAGAGAGCAGAGATCTGTTAAAATAATGTATTGAGATCTTAAGACTGGCTGGGCGTGGTAGTACACGCTTTTAATCCCAGCACTTGGGAGGCAGAGGTAGGAGGGTCGCTGTTAGTTCAAGGCCAGCCTGAGCTGAGACTACATAGTGAATTCCAGGTCAGCCTGCGTTAGGGGGTTAGAGAACCTAACTCGAAACACCAAAAAGAAAAAGAAAAAAGAAAAATCTTAAGACTGACTAGGGAAGATGGCAAAACAGAAGCCTTTGACAGAGAAAAAAAGTAACATGTAGATGCTTTTTTGGCAAGAGACAAGATCTTGTAAACAAACTTATAAAGCCAGGTGAGATCCCTGGAGGAGAAACAGGAGGGCCCTGCTGCTAATGAGCATGGACTGGCTCCAGCTGGTCACCAGGAAGTGCTTTTCCTCACTCACAACTGCCCTGCTTTGCACTGTAGGTCCCAAAGCACCTTGCAACCTATGGGAAAGAGCTTCTGCCCATGCACAGTAGCCTTACAAAATTAGATGAAGCTGATGGAGAGGATGGGGACCAGCTGAACTCCACACAACATCTTCAGGCAGGTTCCACAGCCTCACCTCCCTCAGGACCAGCACTGGGAACGCTGGAGATTGCAGGAAGCTAAAGATGTACCTCCCCTCCCCCACACAGTACTGAGACAAGCCTTGAGGGCACCAGAAGGGAACTGTCTTCACTACTCAGCATAGATAAAATAGGAACACACTCTAAAAGTAACTGGGCTGATCTCCAGTGGAGCAATACATCAAAGCCCCTTAAACCTCTAAAAGTCTTTAATCCCAGCAATTGGAAGGCAGAGGTAGGAGGAGAGTTGAGAGGCCACCCTGAGACTACATGCTTAGCCTGGGCTAGAGCAAGACCCTACTTTGAAAAACAGAATCAAACAAAAGAATACAAGTATTGGTGCTGGAAAGTGGACTTAGCAGCTAAAAGTACTGGCTTGCAAAGCCTGCTGGCCTGGATTCAATTCTCAAGCCAATCATATAAACTGGATGAAAAAAGTGACACAAATGGTCTGGTATTTGTTTGCAGCCACAAGAAGCAATAATAAATAAAAAGAAAAATTTAATACAGGCCACTGCCAATGTTCTTGGTTGCCCACCAGAACTAGATAGTAAGGACCCTATTGCTGAAGACACATGTTTTGGTTGCAGGATACTAAGAAATTAAGCTGAAACTGAGCTGAAAACATCCTTTCTGAAAGCTAGCGAGCTGTAATAGTGCTAAAAAGTACTATGTACCTACTGGGGGAGAAAAGTCATCAACTGTCTTAACCAGCAATGGATCCTGTGAGCTACACAACCAACCATCCAGGCAAGAAGAGCCCACTGGTACAACAGTGCCATGACTGTTATGGGAATAACCAACTGCTCTCTGATTGGATTTGAGGCTCCCTCCAGAATGAATTCATATCTGTCATTGAAAAAAAATCTAGTCAAAAGCCTATGGCTGGGAAAGTCATAGGCCTTAGGAAGGACACCAGTACTGGTGTTTGGCAAAAAAGACATGCTGTGCCCATCAAAATGCCCTTTTTTTTTTTTAATTTTTATTTATTTATTTGAGAGTGACAGACACAGAGAGAAAGACAGATAGAGGGAGAGAGAGAGAGAATGGGTGTGCCAGGGCTTCCAGCCTCTGCAAACGAACTCCAGACGCGTGCGCCCCCTTGTGCATCTGGCTAACGTGGGACCTGGGGAACCGAGCCTCGAACCGGGGTCCTTAGGCTTCACAGGCAAGCGCTTAACCGCTAAGCCATCTCTCCAGCCCCAAAATGCCCTTTAAATATTTAGGGCTTTGCCCAAACATTAGTGCTGCTCTCACCCTTGGTCAGAGAAGGTTCTTTTTGCAGTTGGCAGTAACTAGCAGGAAGACTCAAAACTTCTCAAAGTGCTAAGAGTAAATGTTGAGAGCTCAGCACTAAAACAGACATTTCTCATACGCTCCGAGGCTCAGGGAACATTGTGGAAGAGGTGGTAGAAAGAATATAAAAGCCAGGGGATAGGATGAATTGCTTTGGAACACAGTCTTTCCTACCCGAAGTGGTCGTTGCAATCATGATCTCACAGCAGCTATCATTATTTACCAGCACAGTACCTGGCCCATCAACATTCTCTCACGGATGACAGAAGATGACCAAAAAGTGGAAAGGCAGGGACACAACAAGGACAGGGGACAAAAAAAGTAAAAGGAGAGGATTATGATCATAACGCATTATGTACATGTATAAAAAGTTCTTTTGGGGGGGTTGGAAAGATTGCTTGGTGGTTAGGCACGTGCCTGTGAAGTCTAAGGACCCCGGTTCGAGGCTCAATTTCCCAGGACCCACATAAACCAGATGCACAAGATGGAGCGCATGCATCTGGAGTTCGTTTGCAGTGGCTGGAGGCCCTGGCGCATGCATTCTCTATCTGCCTCTTTCTCTGACTATCACTCTCAAATAAATAAATTTTTTTAAGTTATTTTTTAGCTGAGTGTGGTGGCGTATGCCTTTAATCCCAGCACTCGGGAGGCACAGGTAAGAGAATCACCATGAGTTCAAGGCCACCAAGACTACAAAGTGAATTCCAGGTCAGCTTGGGCTAGAGGACTAGATTGAGACCTTATCTCATAAAACCAAAAAAAAAAAGTCTTTTTAAAAGATATTAGAATTGAAACATAAATTAGACGCAGGAAGATGAGTTAGGAGGCCTTTTCTTGGTAGAGGTTATGTGACTTGGCCCAGAGATGTAGTAAGGGAGATGTAGTGAGACTTGTTTTTTCCTGGAGGCTGGGGCATCTATGTGTATACCATGTGTGGTGTGTGTATGCACGTGTGTGCAGATGTGTGCACCACACACACAGGTAGAGACCAGGAGAAAATGTTGGGTGTCCTCCCTATCATTAGTCTGCTTTATTTCCTAGAAACAGACTCTCACTGAACCCTGACCCGTTGTTTTCGGCCAGACTAGCTGACCAGCAAGCGCTGGCTCTGCTCTCCACAGGACTAGGGCTACAGCGAGGGTGGCCACACCTAGGTGTGTGTATCAAGTAGTTAGTGGAGACTCAACTGAGCTCGGGTCCTCTCAGTCCGTCAGGTTTGCACGACAAACGCTCTTGCCAGATGAGCCAGCTCCCCAGCCCTCGATCATATTTCTTAATAGTCAAGATATACTTCATTGGTAAAGATTTGGATAAGGTTACGCAGGAGTTAAGGACATTAGGTGTTTCTCTTCCTCTCTCTCTCTAGAAAAGCTAGTTATAGCGTTTTCTTATGGTAAGCAAAACTGGATAGCGAAAAATCAAACCATTTTTCTCTTTAGCTCTAATAATGGCTTTCATTCATCACGTATTATGTTCCTTGGTGCTAGACAACTTACAGGAAAAAAGAAATCCCATTAAAAACTCACAACACTTTCATTGAGCGTTTTAGCACAGTTTTATCAATAAACAGGCTCGGAAGGGGGAAGGTGGGTCAGGTTTCTCACCACTGTGAAGTGCTGGAAGCGGAATCTCTGAACTTAAGTCGGTCTCCACGGTCGCTTCTCTAGAGGGCCTTTTTTCCTATCAAATCCAGACAATTTTCCAACAGGTTTGTCGGGACAGGGTAAATTAAGGTCTCCTAAACTCGGGTCGGCTACTGCAGGCGCGGAGGAACAGCCTTACCAGTTCCGTCCAGATGCCCGCGCGCGCAGCCGGCAAGCCCACAGTGTCGGATTTGAAGACTTGTAACCAGGATACAACCACTCTCCCTCGCAATTGGTCAGTGCGCGATGGAGCCCGCTTCACGATTGGTGGAAAAACCTCAGGAGGCGGGGCGTTGAGGGTGTGTCTCTTCTAGCCTCTGCCTTTACGTAATTTTCTGCGACTCGCGGGAGCAGGGACTGAGCAGTTTCCCGAGGCGGCGCGGCTATGACGTTTCCTCTTCCGATTGGTCAGAAGCTGCGGCTGCAGTTCCGCCATCTAATTGGTTGTCCACACCGCCTCGAAGGTGAAGTGTACTGCGCTGATTGGTTGCGAGGTGGCGACCGCGTGTGATGTCCCCGGCCGCGATTGGCCCTCGCCTGCCCAGGGGTTTCTCTCACCGGGACTGGGGACTCCCGGGAAGTGGACCGGCAGAGGAAGGGGCAAAGCTAGCTGTCTGCGGACCAAGCTCGAGACCCACCCCGGGCGTGAGGCGGGCTCCCTGGGCCAGGAGCGCTGGCGAGCCGACGCGGCGGCCGGGGGCGGTTGTGAGGCGTGTGCGGGACGGGGCGGGGGGAGTGCCGGCACCAGAGAGCCATGGCCCCGCAGAACCTGAGTACCTTCTGCCTGTTGCTGCTGTACCTCATAGGGGCCGTGATCGCTGGGTGAGGACGGGCCCGGAGAGTCCAGCCTTGGCTGGGAAGGAGGCAGGGTGGGCACCGAGGAGGGCAGAGTGGGTAGGGGGGTGAGGGGAGAGCAGCACTGCCAGCCTGAGGGGAGTGGAGAAGGGACATCACTGAGGAATGGGAAGCGTGTGCCAGGTTGGTGTCCTGGGTGACACCAGTGAGAGCACCTTAGGTCCAGAGGTCCTGTGCAGCCACGTTGACCAAAAGAGTGGGAAGTGTTCGAATACAGCCTGCGGGGACTGGAGGGGAAGAAGGTGGTGGTGAGCGGACGCGGGGTCGTGGAAGTCTGAGGACTGGGGCTTCTGATTGTAGTGAAGACCGTGCCGGACCCAGGTTGAGGCAGTGGACACGTCTTTGATGGTGTATGGCCAGCCCTGCAACAAGTCGTTGAGGGGCTGACTTTAAAGTGGGTGGGCTGTGATGCCAAATGACATGAGGAGAGAAGGAAGGGAACCCAATCTGAAACCCAAGGAACTTGGATTGACGGAGCAACCAGAAGCTTTAAAGAGCCCGTGTGCTTCCCTGTCTCTTGGGCTACTGAGCCTAAACTGTCATCATTGCCTCTCTCCATGGTACCTTCTGGAGAAGCGTAATGGAATGAGGGGGAAGAGCAGTTCAACAACAAGCAGGAAACTACAATTTTGGCCCTTAGTCCGCACTCTACGAACCATGCGACCTTAAAGGAACTGTAAAACTCTTTCTCTGCAACATGAAGATAATATTTTGTCCCCTTTACTCAGGGAGAAGGAGTACACAGACTCTTAAAAGAATTCTCCTAGCTTTTAAAATTGATGATCCTATGAGCTGGAGAGACGGCTTAGCAGTTAAGACACTTGCCTGTGAAGCCCAAGGACTCAGGTTCCATTCTCTAGGTCCCACCTAAGTCACATGCACATGGTGCACATGCATCTGGAGTTGGCTTGCAGTGGTCAGAGGTCCTGGCTCGCTCATTCCTCTTTCTATAGCCTTCTGTCTCTAATAAATAAATAAATAAAATTTAAAGTTTAAAAAAAGTAATGATGCTAGTAGTCCATATGATAACCAAGGATATCCTAGATAGTGTATCAGACTTGTGTTCTAGACTATCCATGCCTGTAATACCAGCAAGTGGTAGGTGAAGGCAGGAAGATCAGAAGTTCAACATCATCCTCAGCTACAGATGGAGGTTGAGGCACATGAGACTGTCTCAAAACACAGCAAGAAAAGGCAAAAATAGTAGGTGTTAGTTTCGACAATGTTTAGGTTATTCTAAGTGTAATAAGGTCTAGGCATGGCAGCGCATGCACTTAGGAGTCTAAGGTAGGAAGATCACTGAGAGTTTGAGGCCAGCCTGGGCTACAGAGTATGTTTCAGGGCAGAGTGGGATAGAACGAGACCCTGAATCAAAAATAAAAATCCACAATAATAATAGTAATAAATTGAAAAGGTGCTATCTAGTATCTCTTTAAAATTTAAGAACCTCTTTAAGGTTTTGCTGTTTGCACATATATGTAAACTTTGTTATTTTTTATAGTTCTAAAAGTTAACATTCCCTTTATTGTTTTAAAGGAAATACTTTAAAACAGTGTCATATTGGTTTTTTCATGGTATATTTTTCTTGGTATTTGTACTTTTGGCCATAAGTGCTTAAGGAGTCTCTAAGATACTGTAATGTTGATACTGAGATATGTCAACCATCTTTTCCCTATATTTTCCAAGCGGTTACTTTTTTTTTTTTTTTTCCGAGGTAGGGTCTCTCACTCTGGCCTAGGCTGACCTGGAATTTACTATGTAGTTTCAGGGTGGCATTGAGCTCAAGGCGATCCTCCTACCTCTGCCTCCCTAGTGCTGGGATTAAAGGTGTGCGCCACCACACCAGGCTGTTACTTAATTTTGAAGCATATTTTTAAGTACACTTCAGTCTCTATACAGTGAGCTTTTTCATTACTAATTACATAGTTCCTTTCTGAAGAGCTGTGAAGACTTCACAGTTGGGATAAGGGCAGAACCCCTATTTTAAATATTCTGTCATACAGCACCTGGGTCTTGGCACCCCAGTGTATTTTCCCCCATACATTTAAAATTACTATCCCTGTGTGTCTATTATGTGACTTGTCTATCCCCTTTATTGAGAGAATGCATTTTTGGAATAACTTCTAGTGGCTAGAATTACTCTGGCAAGCAAAATAGATTTTTTTTTTGGTTTTTCAAGGTAGGTCTCACTCTAGCTCAGGCTGACCTGGAATTCAGTATGCCGTCTTAGGGTGGCCTTGAACTCACAGCAATCCTCCTACCTCTGCCTCCCAAGTGCTGGGATCAAAGGGATGTGCCACCATGCCCAGCCAAAATAGATTTTTGTGAGTATTCTTATTTATTCGTTTCACTCGGTGAAGATTCATTTTTTCGGTGAGCTGGGTGTGGATGGTCCCTTCCAATCTTCACTCTTCACCTTCTCACTTCTTGCAGGGATCTCCCCTTTATGATTGATCCCAGCATTGTGCATGCAAGGACATCAGCGGATTCCCATCTTGTCCCAGTTCATGCCAAATGCATATTCACAGTTACTGAGCCATACAGGCTCCTGCACGTGAGCTTTAAAAGCTGTCTACCATGAAGGCTTGATTTTTGTCAAACTAGTATAACTATTAACAATGAATATGAGATTAATATTTTCTCTCTTGCTTTTTCTGCCAAACAAACAGAAAACATTGATGGGTGTCCTTTCTTCAGAAGTACTTGACCTTTATTTTAACCTCTGAAGTTAATTTCAGTCATTTCATCTGTAATGCTCCAAAAGTGCTACTGTTGGGACATTTATGTTATAGTCTTTTTGAATAAAGAGAACTCTCTTTTGAGGTTGTTGCTTAGGCTTTGGAAATAGTCAAAACTCATGTGGAAATAGTACAGGGAGTAAGGGGAGAGTTAATTGGGTTACACGGTTATTGCCTGGAAATAGCATAGGGCATAAAGGACAAAAACAGTTTCTTAACTGGAAGTGGTTCTAAAAGAGGAGTGCTGCCAAAAGAATTGGAGTCTCACATTCACTCATAAGTTTTGGTGTGGTTTTTCTTCCTTTTGTCTTTTTCTGGCTTGTGTATGGTATTTGGGCAGGTGTATGTGTTCATATGTTTGGGCACAAGTGTGAGGTGTCACGTGTGTCATGTATATCTTCATTTTTCCAATTTTTGCTTCAAAGCAGACCTAAATGCAAAGGGAGGGAAGATGCCTTCACTTTTTAAAATGCAGTGTAGAATATTTTGGGGGTGGTGTGTGTTCGTGTAACTCAGCACAGCACACATGTGAAAGTCAGAGGACAGCCTTGGGATATTGTTCCTCTTCCACCTTATTTGCTGCTAGGATGGCCAGATTAGCTGGCCTGTGAGCTTCAGGATTCTTCTGACTTTATGTGAGTACTGGGAATCCACACTCTAGCAGGCTTGGAGAGCAAGTGCCTTTAACCACTCAGCCATCTTTCTAGCCTGCATGTAGAATATGTTTTAGATATTTGTATTTATTTGTTTATTTGACAGAGAGAGAGTGGAAGAATGGGCGCTCCAGGGCCTCCAGCCACTGCAAACAAAGTCCAGACACGTGCGCCTCCTTGTCCATCTGGCTAACATGGGTCCTGGGGAATTGAACATGAGTCCTTTGGCCTTGCGGGCAAATGCCTTAATTGCTAAGCCA
Source organism: Jaculus jaculus (assembly GCF_020740685.1). NCBI lineage: Eukaryota > Metazoa > Chordata > Mammalia > Rodentia > Dipodidae > Jaculus > Jaculus jaculus. The sequence goes on along the minus strand of NC_059106.1, from coordinate 135,015,377 downwards.
TCCCTCCAGCCCCATGTAGAATATTTTTAATGACATTTTCTCTACCCTCCCTCTCAGGCGAGACTTCTATAAGATCTTGGGGGTGCCTCGCAGTGCCTCTATAAAGGATATTAAAAAAGCCTACAGGAAACTAGCCCTGCAGCTTCATCCTGACCGGAACCCTGATGATCCCCAAGCCCAGGAGAAATTTCAGGATCTGGGTGCTGCTTATGAGGTGAGTCAAGAAAAAGGAGAAAATATTAACAGAACTTATGGACATAGAAAAGACCATATAAGGAGCTGGAGAGATGGCTAAGGTACTTGTCTGCAAAGCCCAATGACCTGCGTTCAGTTCTCTAGTACCCACATAAAGCCAGATGCAAAGTGCACATGCATCTGAAGTACATATAATACAGAGAACCTTCCTTTCAGATCATTTTAAAACAGAATTGGTAAAAGAAAAATAATACTTGTTTCTATATGGCATTAGGGGTTACATTCATGTCAGTAGATTTCATTTCTTGCCTTTTCATGTTTACATTTTAATTAAGGGGAGTAATGATTAAAAAAATGAATGAAAATAAGGTTGACCGGTTAGTAAATAGATGAGTGAGTGATCTGTTTGTTTGGGGAATAGAGCTAGGAATACAAGCAAAACCCAACAAGAGTGACAAGCCTCTATGCCCATGTAATTCAGACAAATAACAGGTAGTGGTGTAAGATAGAACTGGATATTCTTTTTCCATATTGGAATCCATAGGGATTGATGAAAACTGCCAGATTGAAGCTTTTCTTGCCTTACTTTAAGGGAGCAAAAGTTGATCAACCCCAGTCAGGTTTTTTTGTTGTTGTTGTTGTTTGTTTGGCTGGTTGGTTGGTTGGTTTTTTGAGGTAGGGTTTCACTCTAGTCCAGGTTGACCTGGAATTCACTATGGAGTTTCAGGGTGGTCTTGAACTCACAGTGATCCTCCGACCTCTGCCTCCTGAGTGCTGGGATTAAAGGTATGTGCCACCACACCTGGCAAAGAGGCAGATAGAGAAAGAATTGGGCACACCAGGGCCTCTGGCCACTGAAAACAAACTCTTGATGCATGTGGCACCTTGTGTGTCTGGCTTATGTGGGAACTGGGGAATTGAACCTGGGTCCTTTGACTTTGTAGGCAAACACATTAACTGCTAAGCCAAGTCTCCAGCCCCATTCAGTTTTCATCATATACAAATGCAAACATTGTGTTGCCAGGTAATCTAATTTTTCAAAAGCAGTTGTAAATCTAGATTTGCATAGAAGGTCTCTTGATTGTGAAAGGTTAAGAAACTAACTCAGTTAAATTTATTTATTATGTGTATCAAACAAAACAGATACTTGAGTGTACAATCTTTTTTGGGGGGGGTGTTTGGTATGTATGGTATATGCACAAGCATGTACCATGAATTAAGCAAGCAATGTGAACTAGAAAGTACATTTAAAAATTTAGTGCTAGCCGGGCGTGGTGGCGCACGCCTTTAATCCCAGCACTCGGGAGGCACAGGTAGGAGGATTGCCAAGAGTTCGAAGCCACTCTAAGACTATGTAGTGAATTCCAGGTCAGCCTGAGCTAGAGTAAGACCTTACCTCAAAAAACAAAACAAAAAAAAAAAAAAATGGGCTGGAGAGATGGCTCAGAGGTTAAGGCACTTGCCAGCAAAACCTAATGACCTGAGTTCAGTTCCTCAGAACCCACATAAGGCCAGATTCATAAAAAGGAGCATGTGTCTGAGTTTGTTTGCAGTGGCTAGGGGCCCTGGCACTCTCATTCATCCATTCATATTCTCTCCTCCTCTGCCCCCATTTGCAAATGAATAAATAAAAACAAACTTGTGAGATGTGGTGGTGTATTCCTGTAATCCCAGCACTCAGGAGTCTGAGGCAGGAAGATCATGAGCTTAAGGTCATATATATATAGATAGAGAGAGAGAGAGAAGGGGGGGAAGGAGAGGGGAGAGAAAAGGAATGTTGTAGGTCAGCCTGGGCCAGAAGCAAAACAGTTTTATAAACATGCCTTGTTATCATATATAATGGAACTACATTCTCCTAACTCCTAGACATCTCAAGATACAGTGAAAAGCAGCCATAGATATTAATATATTAATGTACCTTAACTGAGTATTCATCAGTTGTGACCTTTCCCTCCACTGGCTTTTCTCCACAGGTTCTGTCAGATAGTGAAAAGCGGAAGCAGTATGATACTTACGGTGAAGAAGGATTGAAAGATGGTCATCAGAGCTCCCATGGAGACATTTTTTCACAGTGAGTAATTAACCTATCTGCAAAGTATTAGTGTCTGAGAATGAATTCCTTAATGACTAAGAGCAAAGTTATTAGAAACAGAGAAAGTTTTCATATGCAGAGCTTCCACTTTGATCCTGTTAGCCAGAGAGGGTTGGTTATGATCACCATCACTGGCTCTCTATGTTCTGCTGTACTTGGCTTTCCTGAAGTTCTGGGTAACTAGAATAATAAACACCTCTCCTCACTCCTGATCCATTCTTTGTTGATATTTGAATCTCCCTATACCTTAATGACATGTACTAGAAGACCTAACCTGAGGTTCAAATCTTAAACAGCAAAGTGTTTGGACCTGCATTTTTATGAGGAAAAAAACATGTTTGTTTCTTCAGATTCACAAAGGATTCTGTGAACCCTTTCCCCAAAAGTAAGAATCGTGATTGCATGTAGTAGCTTTCCTCATTCAGTGTTTGAAGGTAACAGTACACTTTCAAGACTTGTACAGATTGGCTGCTTTAGCCTTCAGGGGAAGCATCAGTCCCTTTAACTATTCAAATCGACATGCCAGGAAGAAAAGAAGCCGCTTAACACTACTTTGTCCTTCCTCCTTGCTTGTAAAGCTTAAGAATACATTCACTAGGGATATTTGGTGGAAAGGGAATTGCAAATACAAAACATGGTAATTATTGCAGTAGTTGACAGACTGGAACACCTGCACAATTGAATGTCTCTGTTTTTCTCCATCTGTAAGCAATTTTTTTGTTATCTTCAAAAATTAATTTTGATCTTGTAGAGGCCAGGACGTACTCTTCCCTAAGGACCAGAATTTTAATAAGGCTATGCTTGTTTTTGGTTTTTGTTTTTTAAGGCAGGGTCTGGCTGTAGCTCAGGCTGACCTGGAATTCACTCTGTAGTCTCAGATTCTCAGCATTCCTCCTACCTCTGCCTCCACACCCTGCTCTTGGCTATATATTTTTTAGCTTATTTAAATACATGCCCAAGGATTTTCAGGGTCTGGGGGGAGAGCTTGGTCAGTAGAGTGCTTGCCTTGCAAGAGGAGGACCTGAATGCAACCCCTATAACCCACATTGTACAAAGCCACATCTGTGTTGGTAATTCCAGTGCTGGGACAAGGACAGGGAGATCCCTGGGCCTTGATGGCTGGCCACTCTAGCCTACTTGGTGAATTCCAGGATGGTGAGAGACTGTCTCAAAAAAAGGGTAGATGGCACCTGAGACTTGTGTCTGGCTTCCATATTTGCCCATACATATGCATGCATACACATACCCATACCAAAGATTTTGGCCAGGCATGGGAGTGCACACCTTTGATCCCAGCACTCGTAAGGCAGAGGTAGGAGGATCACTATGGGTTTGAGGCCACCCTGAAACTACATAGAGAATTCTAGGTCAGCCTGGGCTAGAGCGAGACACTACCTTGGAAAAACAAAAAAACAAAATAAGATTTGTGTACAGAATGGTGGCTGCTTTTATCAAGGTTACCTTCTAAGAAGCACATAAAATGAACACGTGCAGTGTGTTCAAAAGGTTCAGGAGCACCCTTACAGAACTCCTTAAATTTAGTCAGAAAGTTCAAAATTATAAAGGGTGCCAGGCATAGTGGTGCACGCCTTTAATCCCAGCACTCAGGAGGCAGAGGTAGGAGGATTGCTGTGGGTTCGAGGCCACCCTGAGACTACAGAGTGAATTCCAGGTCAGCCTGGGCCAAAGTGAGACCCTACCTCAAAAAACAACAAAAAAAAAAGAAAAACCAAAATTGTAAAGGGCTGAATATATTTTACCCATGTCCACTAAATCCACCATACTGAATTTTCTTCAGTAGTGAAACATTATCTCATTGAGTCCATTATTGGAGTCATTGGTATACTACACATGTAAACTATTACATATGGACCATATGTTATCAGAGAATAATTGTTTTTGTATTGGGCTGCAAAATAATGCAGTGTACTTGATATTATGTAAATGAAAAATTGTGTATGACATTTGACTCCAGTGTATTAAAAATGTCTCAGTCTTGTACAATGTATTGGTAGGAAACGATATTTTATCAATGTGAAGAAAACTAAATAATTGTGAGACATAAACTCAGATTTCTTTTCCTGATGAATTTACACCTATCTATAGCTTCTTTGGAGATTTTGGTTTCATGTTTGGAGGAAACCCTCGTCAACAAGACAGAAATATTCCAAGAGGAAGTGATATTATTGTAGATCTAGAAGTCACTTTGGAAGAAGTTTATGCAGGAAATTTTGTGGAAGTAAGTTCAAACAATATAGCTGTTCATATTGACTTCTAAAATTTGTACTTTTGACTAAAAGTAAGAGATTTTAGTGTATCTTCTTTTTTAAAGGATGAGGGGAGTGACTGATACACATGATTGACTTAATCAGCACCTTTAGTCCATGACTTGCTGTGCTCATGGTTTCTTAATCTGAATTTCTACTTCACCCAAGAACTAAAGGACACAATACCATGACTCCTGCATAGGTGCTACCTCCTTTCTTTGTCATTGCTGAATTTAATTGCTCTACTTATTTGTTACATACTGATGAATACCTAAACAGTGTGATTATTAATTGTTCTTAGCTTTAAAGATGGCATCCTATCTTTCAAGACAAGCTTGTCTCTGTGATTTTACTAGGATTCATCTTTGTTGTTCCTTATAGCTATCAGTCTGCTGGATAAAATTTATTATGACCATTATTTAATAGTTATTTAGGGCTGAAAGGATGGCTTAGCAGTTAAGCCATTTTGTCTGCAAAGCCAAAGGACCCAGGTTGATTCCCCAGGACCCACGTAAGCCATATGCACAAGGGGCTGCTTGCATCTGGAGTTCGTTTACAGTGGCCATAGCCCTGGTGTGCCCATTCTCTCTCTTCCCCTGTCTCTCTCTCTCTCTCTCTCTCTGTCAAATAAATAAATAAAGTAGGTATTTAGGGTTTTTTTTTTCCACTGAGGTTTTTTTTTTTTTTTTTTTTTTTTTACTCCCAAACAGTCTGTACATGAACATTTTATATATATCCATTTATTCTAATCATACCTGAGCAAGCTTACTTCTTAGGTGAATAACCAGATAAACAAAATAGTAGAATTACTGGGTAAAATCAACCAGTATTCATGTTCTGCAAGATAATACCATATTTTTTTGAATTTTGTTTTGTGCCAACACTGCAACAGCAATTGTAAAACTATAAATTTGCTACCTTTCTTTTTCCTGTTTTCTTTGCAGTGCTGGTAATTGTACCTAGGGCCTCATACAGGTTAGGCAAAAAAAAAAAAAAAAAAAAAAAAACTAAAAAAACTAAGTTATATTCCCTAGCCCTTTCTAATATTTGGAATTGTTAGACATCTCAACCTTTTCCCACCAAATAAGTATGAAATATTTTCTCATAATGGTCTTGATTTGTGTTTATTGATTAGCATAAGTATCTCTCCTTTATTGGCCATACTTGTTTCCTCTAGTGAAATGCTCATTTGCCTGCTTCTTTTTTGTCCCTTTCTGGGTGATTTCTAAGGACATGTTACTGTCACTCTTGCTACTAATGCTTTGTCAGCTGTAATACAAATATATCCTATCAGGTTACAACTTGGTGTTGCATGTTATTTAAGATTTGTTTCAGTCAACAAAAGTATTAGTTTTAATGTGATCAATGTCCTGTGCAAATCTGATAATTCTTTGTTGTTAGTTTTTGAATCTTAAGAAATTCTCCTCTAAAGTAAGAAATATGGGCTGGGGAGGTGGCTTAGCAGTTAAGGCGCTTGCCTGCAAAGCCTAAGGACCAAGGTTTAATTCTCCAGGTCCGATGTAAGCCAGATGCACATGGTGGTGCATGTCTGGAGTTTCTTTGCAGTGGGTAGAGGCCCTGGCACACCCATTCTCTCTCTCAGTCGCAAATAAATAAATAAAAATCTTTAAAGTAAGAAAGCTACTGTATGTTTTTAGTAAAAATTAAAGATATTTTAGCCGGGCATGGTGGTACATGCCTTTAATCCCAGCACTTGGGAGGATCACTGTGAGTTCGAGGCCACCCTAAGATTGCATAGTGAATTCCAGGTCAGCCTGGGCTAGAGTGAAACCCTACCTTGAGAAAAAATAAAGTTAAAGATATTTTGACTGGAGGTTATTCGTCTTTTTAAAAACTTAGCAATGGACAGCATACTTTTGAATCCTGGCTCTGCCATATGTCAACGTGGCCTTTATCATTTTACTTAATCTTTACTTTTACCTTATGCTGTTATCTCACCTATAAAGTGAATATAATAACAAGACCTACCTCAGAGTTGTGAGCAGGCCTGTGAGGGTTAAATGAATATGTAAATGTCTAACGGTGTTGAACAGCACTGATTGGCAGGTGGTAAGGACTGCAAAGTGTTTGACCTAATGAATATGTTATTGCTAGAACTTACTCTGTTGGCCTGGCTTCCATATGTGAGTAGGCTGTAAGAGATTTTTCTTCAAGCATTTATATCATTTTCTGTATGAGTATGTTACCTTGAGAATGAACAGAAATATAACTTTTTGTTTGTTTTGTTTTTGGGGTTTTTCTAGGCAAGGTCTCATTCTACCTTAGGCTGACTTGGACCTTAGCCTCCCGAGTGCTGGGATTAAAGGCATGTACCACCATGCCTGGCTTTTTCTTTTTCTCTTTAGGGGGGTTTTGAAACATGTTATCACATAGCCCAGGCTAGTTATAAAATGACTTTGCAATTTTATATACTTGGATCAGGTGTTTGCTTGCAGCCAGCTACAAAGAGTGATTGTTGTTTCTTCTTCTGTGCTAAAGTAATGAATGGTGATAGCACTGAGGATTAGTATCTATCGTGTTGAGTTTCTAAAACAAGGAGGTAGTCTCCATTGATTAAATGTAGGTTAGATGGTGACCACATAGCAGCCTTTGAACACTCTGCTTGTTCTTCAGTGGTCTACGCTTACACAGCTCAGATTTCTTAGAAGATGGTAGTTTTGTGACCCACTTTAACTCAGCAGCTCTCAGCTGTGATCTGCTTATCATACACCTCACTTTTGGATTCTCTGCTTACTCTGCTCTCTCCAGCTTTGAGGTTGGAATCATTTAAGTATGTTTTTGCTTGTTTCCTGCTTGGAGCCTGAGATGTTCTCTTCAGAGAGTTCTGTCATCTTTAGGAAACAAGCATGAGCTTGAAGAAAAGTGGGGAGTTCCAGACCAGGCATGTATGCAGAGCCATAATCATTTGGGAAATTTAAAGCTGTTTTGTGCACCCCTTAGGTAGTTAGAAACAAGCCTGTAGCTCGGCAAGCTCCTGGCAAGCGGAAATGCAATTGTCGGCAAGAGATGCGGACCACGCAACTAGGCCCGGGCCGCTTCCAGATGACCCAGGAGGTGGTTTGTGATGAGTGCCCTAATGTTAAGTAAGTGAAAACCCCTCTATGTACCCAAGAAACATAGGAATACTGTCATTTGACTAACAGAGTTCTAGTTGTCAACATCTAGCTTTCCCCTCCGTGTTCTATCAAAAGATGAGTAAAATCATGTACATTTAAAGATTTTTACTAAAGTATGTCCTCTAAGTATCTCCTTTTATGTTTCTAAACTAACAAACAGCACCCTTTTCCTAAGCTATCTTGAAAAAGGTATTAGTTTTCAGCCAGGTGTGGTGGCGCATGCCTTTAATCCCAGCACTCGGGAAGCAGAGGTAGGAGGATCGCCATGAGTTCGAGGCCACCCTGAGGCTACATAGTGAATTCCGGGTCAGCCTGGGCTAGAGCGAGACCTTGACTTGAGAAACCAAGAAAGAAAGTGTTGTTTTCATCCAACTTGTATTATGATAGCAGTCTCATATGCTTACGTCTAGTAAAAGCATGTGGTAGTCTTCCAGTAAAAAGCTCTGATAAAATGAGGTTCCATTAGTATTTTTTTGTTCTCTTTAATTCTCTTTGTTGTAGACTAGTGAATGAGGAGCGAACACTGGAAGTGGAAATAGAACCTGGGGTAAGAGATGGCATGGAGTACCCCTTTATTGGAGAAGGTAAATATTGTTTTCATTATAACTATTTTTGGCTTGCTTACAAACACCTCTCACTTTTGCATCATCCCATGTCTTAATGGTTACATAGTAAATGAAAATATAATGTCTAGGGGCTGGAGAGATGGCTTAGTGGTTAAGGCATTTACCTGTAAAGCCAAAGTATCCCGGTTCGATCCTTCAAGACCTACATAAGCCAGATGCACAGGGGGCGCATGCGTCTGGAGTTCATTTACAGTGGCTGGAGGCCCTGCTGTGACTCCCACCCCCTGCCTCTTTCTTTTTTTTTTTTTTTTTTTTTTGGTTTTTCAAGGTAGAGTCTCACTCTACTCACTCTAGCTCAGGCTGACCTGGAATTAACTATGTAGTCTCAGGGTGGCCTCGAACTCATGGCGATCCTCCTACCTCTGCCTCCCGCGTGCTGGGATTAAAGGCATGCGCCACCACGCCCGGCTCTTTCTCTCTTAAATAAATAGAAAATATAATGTCTAATTCTCCTCAGCCAGCTTTGGAATACAGAAAGCCTTTTGTGACCAGCCTGCTTAGTCACCTGAAACATAAGCATTACTGCTTATCCTTTGAATATCACAGCCAGAAGTTACTATTAGGAAGCATACATTTTATCAAAATATAGGGTGTTTAGACCTTAGTGGATGGACTCTATAATGAAAATATATATGTAACTCTAACTAGGGTATGAATAAAATATCAGACCTCACCTTTGGACTTCAAAACTCTAAAAGCAAACAAGCTTTATGATTTTGGGTGCAGGAAGTACATGAATCTCTCTTTCTTTGGGAAAGAGATCAAGTTATTCATTGTAATACCTGAAACACATGTGATCTTCACTGGTAATCTAAAGCTTGATGTCAGCTTTAAGTAGGCAAGACATTGCCCTCCCAGATGGATTTGACAGAGCCAGTACCGGAGGCAGTGGACATAAAAAAGTCTCTCGGGCTAGAGAAATGACTCAGTGGTTAAGGCGCTTGCCTGCAGAACTGAATGACCTGAGTTTGATTCCCCAGTACCCACGTGGAGTCAGATGCACAAAGAGCATGCATCTGGAATCCGTTTGCAGTGGCAAGAGGTCTGGCATGTCCATTCTGTGTGTCTGTTTCTCTTCTGTCTCTCTGTCTGCTTGCAAATTAATTATTAATTTTTTTAAAAGTCTCTCAATTGCCACATAAATCTGTGGTTTTTAACGTGTGACTTTTGGTGTTCTGTGATCTGCTTTGACAAGGTGAGCCTCACGTGGACGGGGAGCCCGGAGACTTGCGGTTCCGAATCAAAGTTGTCAAGTAAGTAATCAGCTTTCAGAGACTGTCTTTTTAGCCTTGCTTTTCAGTTGAGTCAGATTACAGAGACCCATATAGCCAGACCTTTTCCTCTGTTTCACAGCTGTACCCTAGGTGAAATTTTTTTTTTTTTTTCCCTTAGGTAGGATCTCACTCTAGCCTAGGCTGACCTGGAATACATTCTGTAGTCTCAGGGTGGCTTTGAACTCATAGCAATCCTCCTGCCTCTGCCTACCAAGTGCTGAGATTAAAGGCATGTACCACCATGCCCAGCTAGCTTTTCTTGTATACCTTATCTTTCTTCTCACTTGCCAGAGAAACTAGAAAATTAGAAAGTATCCTGGTTACTCAATCAGTTTTGTACCTTTTGGGGGTTGGAGTTAATTAGGATTTGAGATAGAGACTCACTTTGTGGCCCAGGCTAGCCTTGAGCTTGTGGCAATCCTCCTGCCTCAGCCTCCTGAGTACTGCAACTGCAGGTGTGAGCCACTGTACCCAGCTGTAGCACCTTTTCAACATTTGCCTTTGCCTCTCACCTGTCCCCTTCTCCTGCACTCAGCCTTGTCTGCTGGCACTTGGGAGGCAGAGGTAGGAGGGTGGCTGTGAGTTTGAGGCCAACCTGAGACTACGTAGTGAATTCCAGGTCAGCCTAGGCTAGAGTGAGACCTTCCCTCAAAAAAGGGGGGGGGGCATCAAATGCTTACTGTTTGAAAGAATAGTATTCATATTTTTCCAGGATTTTTCTAGCATTTGAAACTGTAATGGTTTTTACCTTAGATTTGTATTTTTAATTTGCAGGCAGAGAGAGAGAGTGAGAATGAGAGAGGGGGAATGGGTATACCAGGGCCTCTTGCCACTGCAAACTCCAGATGCATGCGCCACTTTGTGTATCTGGATGATTTACATGCTTGCTGGGGAATCAGACTTGGGCTTGCAAGGTTTTCAAGTGCTTTTCACCAATGAGCCATCTTTCAGCCCTCTAACAACGTTTTAAACTGTAATGGTTTTTACCTTGTCCTGTTGCAGGCACCGAATATTTGAAAGGAGAGGAGATGATTTGTACACAAATGTGACAATCTCACTCGTTGAAGCTCTGGTTGGTTTTGAGATGGATATTATTCACTTGGACGGTCACAAGGTAAACAAACTGAGTTTCCTGACATGTGAGGCCCTCCTGTGGTAGTTTTAGATTGCTTTAGCCACTTTGGTCATCTGGACCCCCAAGTTCCCCTCTCAGACTCCACTTTCTGTCCTTACTCTGCTGCTAAGCTTCCAGCAAGAGCAATGCCAGGTACCTTCCAGCTACTCAGAATCAATTGCACAGCTTTGAAATCTTGCTCTTATATTTTCCATTGACAAAAAAAAAAGTTTATTTTGCTTGCTTATTTCATTTCTCTTTGTACTTTTAAAAAAACTTTTCTTTCTGTGATTGTCATTCTGCCGTGCCCCTTACCCTTCATCCTCCCATCTGGGACACTAGCTTTCTACACCAGTGCTAACTAGAAGCTCAGCTGTCCTGCTCCAGTCCATTCCTCATTGCTTTCCAGGTACATATTTCCCGGGATAAGATTACCAGGCCAGGAGCCAAGCTATGGAAGAAAGGGGAAGGACTTCCCAACTTTGACAATAATAACATCAAAGGCTCTTTGATAATCACTTTTGATGTCGATTTTCCAAAAGAGCAGTTGACAGAGGAAGCAAGAGAAGGTATGGGATTGTGTGTGTATGTGTGTGTAAGAGCAGAGTGATAATAAAAACAAAACCTTTCAGTGGCATGAGGCTATTAACACAAGTAGGACACAGGGATAGGAGGGAACTTGTCTTTCTCTGTAAAAGCAACAAAAAAAAAATCCTACCATCACTTGATCTCAAAAGGCTGTGGATCTAGGCTTTGAAACCTAAGGAGTAACGGGTTGTATGGAAGTGAAATAGAGTCATGAAAAGCGATGAGCTATACTAAACTATAGAGTAGAAAATTAGAGGCTTAGGGGTATATATTTGTTGATTCATTGAAAACAGTGTCCAGTTAGGGCTTTTAAGTAATAAGAGAAAGAAAGGTTTAAACAAGCTTTAAAAAAAAAAACTGAAGACCTGGAGAAATGGCTTAGCAGTTAAGGCATTTGCCTGGGAAGCCAAAGGACTCAGGTTTGATTCCCCAGGACCCATGTAAGCCAGATGCACAAGGGTGGTACAAGTGTCTGGAGTTTGTTTACAGTAGCTGAAGGCCCTGGTGCATCCATTCTGTCTCTATCTATCTAAGTACCTATCTCTTTCTCTCTCTCTCTCTCTCTCTCAAAATAAATTTAAAAAAAAAATTTTTTTTAAACCTGAAAAAGGACAAGAGTAGTCAGGCATAGTGGCTCATGCCTTTAATCCCAGCACTCAGGAGGCAGAGGAGGATCACCATGAGTTCAAGGCCACCTTGAGACTACATAATGAATTCCAGGTCAGCCTAGGGTAGAACGAAACCCTGCCAAAAAAGTGGGGGTGGAAGGATGGCTTAGCAGAGCCAAAGAACCCAGGCTTAGTTCCCCAGGAGCCACATAAGCCACGTGCACAAGGTGGCACATGTGTCTGGAGTTCATTTGCAGTGGGTGAAGGCCCTGGTGAGCCCATCATATTCTCTCTCTCCCTGTACCTCATTCTTTATGTCAAATAAATAAATAAAAATAAAAGCATTAAAAAACAAAAAATAGCCAGGTGTGGTGGTGGTACATGCCTTTAATCCCAGCACTCGGGAGGCAGAAGTAGGAGGATCACCATGAGTTTGAGGCCACCCTGAGACTCCACAGTAAATTCCAGGTCAGCCTGAGCTAGAGTGAGACCCTACCTTGAATTCCACCAAAAAAAAAAGTAAAGGAACAAAAGAATTAGCTGAAGAGATTGCTTTACCTGTATTCCTTTCCTAGGGTTTTGTGGGGTGTGTGAGAGTGAGGGTGGGGAAGGACTGTCTTGACACGCGTGTGCGCATGTACGCATGTGTGAAGATGTCCACATATGATGAAGTTGGAGATTGGTTATTACTTGTTTCAGTCAGCTCTTAGCTTTTGTGAGCCTCTCAGTGAAGCCTGTTCTTTGAACCCTAAGGAAGTCACAGTTTTGTTAATGTAATTGTCCATTCTTTTTTAGGTATCAAGCAGCTACTCAAACAAGCATCAGTGCAGAAGGTATACAATGGATTGCAAGGATATTGAGAGTGAATAAAATTGGACATTGTTGAAATAAGTGAATCGGCAATATTTATTATCTGCAGGGGTTTTTTTGTGTGTTTTTCTTGTTTTCAATATGCAAGTTTGGCTTTTTTTTTTTCTTTTTTTTTTTTTTCCTGACGATCGCCATGACATGAATAAGAGGGCTTAAGAATTTGTCTTTTTGCATTCAGACAAGAATGACCAGCGAAAGGTTAACTAATACCTCTCCCTTTGGGATATTATGTCTGGTGCTGCCACCTGAGTTTCAAGAAGTAAAATCTCAAGACTCCAGGAGCAAAAGGAACAATATGAAGGGGTGGAGATAATTGTTAGTTATTTCATTCAAAATGCCAACTGGAGAAGTGTTTTTAAATACATCTTGTTATTTTTTTTCTTGACTCCTGTTTCTTTTTTCTGGTGAGGTAGGTGGGTTGTCTCCTCCCGTCAGGCAAGGTGGATCCACAGCGTGCAAAGGCATGGTGAAGATCGAGGGCCCACTGAGCACACCTGGTATCTGATAGCTAAGAGCCTGGATAGATTAGAGATCGATGCATATGAGTTGCTAACATAGAAAGAACTAATTTGTCTTTGAGAAAACATGTTATTTGGGAACAGTAAAATTTGAAATGGATATTTTACTGCTTAGCACTTTTATATATAATCTTGGTTGACATAACAAATAAAACTCCTTTAGTTTAGGGATTAGGATTAGCACTGACTCTAGAAACTAAATATTAAAAGTAGGATTGCAGACTACACACTTCTTCCACTGGTTCCCAGTTCAGACGGGGTGTGACTTGAACGCGTTTGCCTAGACGTGCCTTCATTTGGCATCCATAATCCCAGGGCAGAGCTCTGCTCTCCGTGTGCTGCGGACTTCTTACCTTAGCTAGTCAGTGTTGGCCCATGCTGTTGAACAGCCACTGCTGCACTGTATAGGAAGCTCCCTGCCGGCCGGCCGGCCGGCCATATAGCTCCCCAACATCCCAGGCTTTGGCTACTTAGTAGCCATTGTTATTTGAAGCCCTTAGAGATCAAATGAAAGCACAGAAATACATACTTGCAAGTTTGTAGGCTTTTTGTGCATATTTCATTACATACTTAATTGGCTATAGTTGAACATTTGTAAGAAATGATTATCAACATTTTCCTGCCTTAGTCCAAGTGGTGTAACTAGGCTCAGTCCCCCTGCGCGGCCAGCTTAAGAATGATATACTTGCAAGGCTGTGTTCGGAGAGCTGAGTGCCAGAGAAGCCCTAAAGCTGCGGTCTGTGGCAGCCACGCGTTTGAGTAGCACTTCAACTGTGCTGGCTCACTCCAGGTGCTATGATGACGTAGGAAACATGCACTGACTTTTCCTGGGACAGTCTCACAGCTCAGCTGGCCTCAAACTTATTCTCTAGCTGAGACTAGCCTTGAACTTCAGGTCTTTCTGCCTCTGCCTTCTGAGTGCTGTGTGCTACCCTCCCTGGTTTATGTGGTGCTGGGATTGAACCCAGGGCTTCATGCAGTGTAGGCAAGCGCACTACTAACTGATATCTCCACCTCCATGGACCTGATTTTAGAGACTTAGCTACAAAATATAAAATATCTCGGGGGGGGGGGGGTCGCTCTGGAGAGATGGCTTAGTGATTAAGGCCCTTGCCTGGGAAGCCTGAGGACCCAGGTTCAATTCCTCAGTGAGCATGTAAACCAGATGCATGAGGTAGTGCATGCTTCTGGAGTTCATTTGCAGCTGCTGGAGCCCCTAGTTTGTCCATTCTCTATCTACCTCCCTCTCTCAAATTTAAAAAATTCTTTTAAAAAACATCTCAGTTTTTAGACAGGCATGGTGTGGCACACACTTAATCCTGGAGGCAGAGGATTGCTGAGAGTTCAATCCACCCTGAGACTACATAATGAATTCTGGGTCAGCCTGGTCTAGAGTAAGACCCTACCTCAGGAGGGGGAAAAAGAAAAATCTCAATTTTTGTATTGTCTGCATGTTAAAATAATACTATTTGGAGTATAGTGAAATAAAATATTAAAATTCACTTATTTTTAAAAAGTATAAAATGTGACTACTAAACACTATTAAATTATAGCTACAGTTTACATATTTCTGCTGATAGTGGCATTCTCAGCTACCTAGATCATCAGCATAGGAGAAAATGGTGCTTTGGAGTTCCCATCCAGTTGTCTGAAATTCCATATTGCTATACTCTTCTGGGATCCTTTAATTGGGTTATCCAATATTTTATTCCTCTCCAGTTATCATCTGAATATTGCATTGGCTGAGACACAGAATTTTTTATCCAAACTATGAACAAACTGCTACCAGATAATCGAAAGCACCATGGATTTTTATCACTGAAATCTGTCTCCAAATTGACAGTCATCAGAAGTTTTCCACAAAAAAACGTTTCAACTGCCATGTTTCTATCATACTGAGCTTTTATGAAGTCCAGTTACTCAACAGTCTGTTAGGAGATGAAACCTGAACCAGCATTGGGCCTTAGAGAGCAGAGCTGTCGCAGGCAGGTGCTAGGAAAGGATGACTTCAGGAGAAGGTGCCTGTCTGGTCTCAGCTCTCCTTCCCAGTGCCTTTGAGCCACAGACATACTTCACAACAGAGACTGCGGGACAGTGTCCAGACGATGGCATTTTCTTCAGCGCTAACCACTTCTTCCTTTGGAACCTCCCATTTCCTCCGCTATGCTCATTCGACCCCAGCCATTGCTAACATCATTCATGTGGGCAAATGGAGGCAAAATGGGAAGTACTAGATAGCACAGTGGGTTGAATGTATTTGTTCTAGAATCACATGCGTTATGTTCGAATTGCAGTTCTGTTACAGACAGCCTCAATTTTTCCATCTGCAAGTGGTGATATTTATAGTCTTCGGTTTTAAAATTACTGACTGATTTGATATTTACATCTAAAATACCTTTCTTGGGACAAATAAAAAGTTTCTATCTCTGTTGCTTAATTGAGATTTGGAAAGTTTAGGACTTTTTTTCCATTTCCCCTCACTGCAATAAACAATGTTTGTCCCCAGATGGCGCTAAGATAATGATGCGACAGCCATAAAATCAGCCCCAGAGCTGTGGATTTTTTTAAAAGTCATTTTCTAGTGATTGCTACTAAAATCAGTCTATCAAGTACAAAATAATAATTTAAATGAGAATTCTGATAATGTACCTTGGCTGTACCAGCCGTTCCCTCACCTCCCCCCATTGCGACAGTACAGAAGGTACATGACTCATGGGCTGGGTTTTTATTTGGAGCTTGATTCTGCCAAAAATGGCACTAATAAGATTACAGGTGGTTCCTGAGTACTAGTGATGGTTATGGAGACCACTGCAAGATCTGGGGGTGGCAATTACAAGTCACAAAGGAAAGCCATTGCCTCCTCTCCGAGCTAGCTCATTAACAACAGGAAGTGTAGTAGACATAGTTTTCTGTGTGTGATTGAAGTTTATCTTGTGATACTCCTCGGGGCGAAATAGGCTTCTGGTTGGAATCATACCTTGCTAGTAATGGTTGAACCTGCTGTGAGTGGATGAATGATGCCAACATAAAAAGAAGATAGCCTCCTCTGGCGCAAAACAGAGCTATGTTCCCTCCAATCTGTTCAAGATTTTTATTGGCGAATATCTCTGGAAGACAGTCCATGTGCCAGGTGCCTGCCATTTGTGAAAGACATAGAGTTCTCACACCGCTTACATGTTTGTCAATCTGAAAGGTCTAAAAACAGGCAGGACATGCTAATGCCAACCAGATAAGCTTTTGGCTATTGTTCAGGGAAACAAATGATGTGAGAGCATTGCTGGGTTATCATGATTGACAGTGACACTGTCAAGTTGTCACCTGAATTGATGTGTGTTAACACAGTCACAGGAGGGCTTGAACTACAGTTGTGGGCAGAGTAATTGTAACAAACTAGTGGAATGAATAAAGGATCTAACATTGGGACCCGTGTAAGAAGCTCTAAGACTTCAGCTTGGGAAGCCTGGCATTGGTGGTTCCTGGGAATAATGGTCTGTATGTAATCTTGGCAGCACAAAGATTCAGTATATTTGGGCTTCTTACATACTGCTCGGGGGCTCGCAAACTATTGTCGCAGAAGGGAGAAGGAACAAATATAAACCTGTTTCTTTCTATGACACAGTCTCATAGTTCCCACAGCATCTTTTCTCTATACTCACAGAAGCAGTCCTAAGTCTCACCCATCTTTCATAGGAGGGAAATCAGACTTGATCTTTTTGTTTTTTTTTTTTTTTTTTTTTTTTGGTGTTTTGCTTTTTAGGGTAGGGTTTCACTCTAGCCCAGGCTGACCTGGAATTCACTATGTAGTCTTAGGATGGCCTTGAACTCAGGGCGATCCTCCTATCTCTGCCTCCCGAGTACTGGGATTAAAGATGTGCGCCACCATGCCCATCTCAGACTTGATCGTTTGACCATAAAACGTCAAAGTCTTAAAATAGGGTGTAAAGCTAAGCTGCCATTTACCCACATTTGGAAAAGGAACTTTAGCACCAGTTGATCACATAGGGCAACTGTACAAACAGAAACTAAAACTGGGAGCATCAGAACAGTGATTGGAAGAGCCACAAAGGTGCCCACGGAGCAGGAAGAACTTGGGAGCGCAGGGAAGCATCTCCAAGTCCATGAGGAACAGCCCCACTAGAGGGCGCTGTCTACCATGGGGGTGGGGCTGACACATTCTGCCAAATGCAGTCACATGGAAACTGCAGCAACTGTCCCGCTTTCAGGGTGCCCTAGAGTGCTTGCAGGTCTTTCTGACTGGTACCCAGGTCTATCCAGGCCTCCCCTTGCTAACGACTCAGATAGGGGTTCTCTTTGCTTTTGTAAGCAGACGAAGAAAAGTGTGAAGAGGACCAGGTGAGTGTGAATTCTCTCGAGTGGAAGGTTTTACAGCTTTAATTGGGTATAAAAAGGTTGGAGAAATAAAGCTCAGTGGTTAAGGCACTTGCTTGCCAAGATGACCCGGGTTCAGTTCCCCAGCACCCATGTAAAGCTGGATGCACAAAGTGGCACATGCATCTGGAGTTCGTCTGTAGGGGCGAAAGGCCCTGGTGCACCCATTCTCTGTCTTTCTATGCTTGGCTCTATTTCTCTCTCTGCTTGCAAAAAATAGTTATTAAAATGGTTTTTAAAAAAACAGCACAACTAGAAGTGATTGTAGGTTTTACCAATGGAAAATACAAGATTAAAACAACATATTGTAGGAATCCACTGAACGTTTATTAAGCAGCTGTGACGTGAATGAGCTTCATTCAGGAGGAACCCACCATAGATGTCCACAGACCAGCCAGGGCAAGGTGGAGGAAAACCTTGTAATCTTCCCATCCTCCACAGCTGACCCCCGAGCTCAGCTACCTTCCCAACACACAACTGGTGCGGAGGGCTGGCCCTTTCCAACTAATGGACGTCTTCATCCAGTCCTCACTGAAGATGGCTCTGGTTTCAGGGATGACCATTCCTAATGGCATGCTGGGTCCAATGTTAAGCCATTTTTCTTCACTCTTGGAGTCTGACCTCTATCACTTTCTCCTCTTCTTTCTTCTCTTTCACAAACACTTGAATTCCATTGTCTTTGACAATGTCATTGCCTCCTCTGAGCTAGATCCTGGCTACCATGATTCATAATGCCAAGAGCAGGACCTGTGCCAACCAGACTACTGAGAATGTGTCACATGTGAACTCAAAGATGGAGTTCCTTTGGTTTAGTAATTTAGCGGAATAAAAAGTATAATAGTGTATAATAAGCCACACTCATTTAGGTTTTTAAAAATATTTTATTTTATTATATTTATTTGACAGAGAAAGAAACACAGAAAGAGAGGCAGATAGGGAATGGACATGCCAGAGCCTCCAGCTGCTGCAAGCAAACTCCAGATGCATGCACATCTGGCTTATGTGAGTCCTAGAGAATCTAACGTAGGTCCTTTGGCTTTGCAGGCAAGCACCTTAACCACTAAACCATTTCTCCAGCCCTGGATGGATTTTTAAAAATAAATGCCTTTTGGGCTGGAGAGATGGCTTAGCGGTTAAACGCTTGCCTGTGAAGCCTAAGGACCCCGGTTCGAGGCTCGGTTCCCCAGGTCCCACGTTAGCCAGATGCACAAGGGGGCGCATGCGTCTGGAGTTCATTTGCAGAGGCTGGAAGCCCTGGCGCGCCCATTCTCTCTCTCTCCCTCTACCTGTCCTTCTCTCTGTGTCTGTCACTCTCAAATAAATAAATAAAAATTAAAAAAATATATATATATATATAAATGCCTTTTGCTGAAGGAAAAATAAGCAATTGAGCTAGCTAGTTGCACAACATCAGGCCTGGCAGCCAGCATGGTTATAGCCCCATTTCTGGGGTAGCAGATTCCCTGGTGTCTTCTGTCTATAGCCTACAATGGTCTGGTCTGTGAGGGGAAAAACCTGCGTGCACTGTGTATAGGGAGGTGCTCTCTTCCCCAGGGGGGCTGTGGCTGTTCTCACTGTGGAGTGAAGCTGTTCTTCAAGCATTAGAAACTTCATCAAAAGCCAGGCGTGGTGGTGCATGCCTTTAATCCCAGCACTCGGGAGGCAGAGGTAGAGGGATCACAGTGAGTTCAAGGCCTCGCTGAGACTTGATAGTGAATTCCAGGTCAGCCTGAACTAGAGTGAGCCCCTACCTCAAAATATATTTATATATATATATATATATATGGCTGGAGAGATGGCTTAGCGGTTAAGCGCTTGCCTGTGAAGCCTAAGGACCCCGGTTCGAGGCTCGGTTCCCCAGGTCCCACGTTAGCCAGATGCACAAGGGGGCGCACGCGTCTGGAGTTCGTTTGCAGAGGCTGGAAGCCCTGGCGCGCCCATTCTCTCTCTCTCCCTCTATCTGTCTTTCTCTCTGTGTCTGTCGCTCTCAAATAAATAAATAAATTATATATATATATATACAGAAGAAAGAAAGAAAGAAAGAAAGAAAGAAAGAAAGAAAGAAAGAAGGAAGGAAAGAAACTAACTAACTAACTAACTAACTTCATCAGACAGACGGAGCAGAGGTAGAGCATGGGAAAGTGGGTTAGTCAAATTCTACTCAGGGGTGAGGTTCAGGGAAAACTTAAGGGGTGGGAATGGGGAGGGCAGCAGAGATGCAGACATGGCACTCATGGCATTTTATGTTACACTGAGAAAACATCACTCGCTCATAGTGAAGGAAGGGGTTGCTAATGGAAATTTGAGGGCCAGAGCCCTAGACCTTGTTCCCTCAGGTTCCCATGCCTCTTACCCCCTACTGATGAGCTTCTCTCATCAGTTACTTCTCCCTGGACCTGGGCTTGAGCTCAGGGACCCAGGACTTTGGACTTGGGTTTCATTGCATCACAAAGCAAATCAACCTTGAACTGTTAGTTTTGGATTTTCTACAGGAAGATAATGCTGCCACCCCTTTCTGTGATTCCTCTTCACATGGAGTCACTTGGCTCCAACTCTCCTCCTGTAACAATCTCCGATCCCTTCTTAAATGCTATGTTCTGAAACGTCTCTGTTTAAATGCCCTAGTATTTGTTAACTTCTCAAAACATGCAAACATGCTATATATTAGCTATTTTATATTAGTAGCCACTGTTTTCCAAGAGTGACCAAAGTGACATAGGGACTGTGTGAGAATCACACGATTGTTGTTCTTTTTCCTGAGGTAGGGTGTCCCTCTAGCCCAGGCTGACCTGGTACTCTCTATAATTTCAGGCTGGCCTTGAACTCACCAAGATCCTCCAACCTCTGCCTACACTCTGCCTACGCTCTGTCAGAGTGCTGGGATTAAAGGCCTGCACCACCAATCTCACACTCTTTTTAGGGCATTGCTATCTGCCCCTGAACCCCTCAGACTGTTGCTGAGGACTGCTATCAGCCCCTACTGGCCACTTGCCTGCCCCCAGCCCTGCTGCTTAAACTTGGAAACCATCATCTGTCCCTGGATACCACTGTTTCCCCCAGATCACCTTTGCCATACCCCGTGCACCTCTGTCTGCCCTATAGGCCCACTTCCTTCTTCGGGACACTGCTTTCTGAAACTGGACACCAATGCCTATCCCTGAACATTGCAGCCCTGGAGGCTGCTGCCTGCTCTTGGGAATTGCTCCCTTCTACAAGAGAACCAAAGCCTTCCCCTGTACACCATTACCTGATTCTAGACACTGCCATCTGCCTCTAGAGCTGTGAACTCTTATCCTGGACATTATCTTGACTCCTGGCCCTTGCCTTCTCTTATCCCAGCTGGGGTCATGAATACCTAGGGCCATTCAGCATCCTGTGTAGACTGTAGGCTGGTGCCTCACTGTTTCCTTTGTTACAAGCCAGCAACAAGCATCACAACAGAGATGCCTGAACTTCATGACGCCCTCTGGAATCTGTGCCTTTTCAGTAATAGAACTCAAATATTTATACCAGGAGACAAATCTAGTGACAGACATGTTCTGTTCTTCCATTTGACCCAAAGGCTCCAGTACCAAGCTAATTCTGCTGGTCCTGGTTCTATTCTAAGGAGATAGCTTCTGACCCACAAGGTTTCCCACCATCCAGTTTGTGGTCTGCTTTACCAGTCCCCAGAAAAGCACTGCCCAGGACAAGGCAGAGGCCGGGGAGTTCATCTAGATATCCATGCCACCCTGCCTGCCAAGGACAGGGAGCTCAAACCTCTAGAACCCACGGAACAAACAAAAGCTAAAGCTTGCTGAGTAAGTGGCAAAATTGGATATTTGTGCAAATCAAGTGGAAACTACAAAGTGCATGGCATTTATAAAAAGTTAAATCACTAGAAATAATGCCTCTCATGTCATCTTAGTAGAAATAATACTTGCAATGTAAATATTAAGGTCATGAGGCTGAAGATAGAGATTGTGAGTTTGCTTTCACCTCTCATCTGGATTTCCATGGGAAGTCTTCATGGGATGACTTTATTTTATAAGTAACAACACTTGCACTGATTTCTGGAACACTCCAGGCTTATGTTTGAGGAAATCCACCATGATGGGGTGAAGTGGAATCAGGGTAGAGGATACAGACTTTGTTCAAAATGCTACCGCAACCACTTACCTGCTGTGCAAATCCCCTACACAGAAAGGTCAGCGTGGAAGACACACAGAGAGACTGTTAGAGGATGGAGATCCTCATCTCTCAGTCTGCATCCGGTCTATTCGTTGACATACATATTTATTTTCGGGCTTGCTTGCTTGCTTATTTACTTACATTTGCAGTGCTGGGAATTGAATCTAGGACCTTATACATGCTAAGCTACCATTGAGCTGCATGCCCAGTCCTTGTGTAATTTTTTATTTTTATTGCTATGGGGGTGTTTGTATGTGTGTTCATAGGCACAATGCACATGCACACACGTGTGGAGGCTAGAGGACAGCCTTTTACTTTTCTTTTTCCTCAGGTATACTATCTACCTCTTTTTTATTTTTTATTTCTTTGAGAGAAAGAGAGGCAGACTGAGAATGGGCATGCCAGGGCCTCTAGTCCTTACAAATTAACTCCAGATCCTTGGACATCTGTCTTACATGGGTTCTGGGGAATCAAACCTAGGTCCTTAGGCTTTCTAAGCAAGTTCCTTAACCACTTAACAATCTCTCCAGCCCTTGTTAGTTTTGATTTTTTTTTTTTTTTGAGGTAGGTCCCCACTCTAGCCCAGGCTGACCTGGAATTCACTCTGTATCCCAAGGTAGCCTCGAACTCACAACGATCCTCCTACCTCTGCCTCCTGAGTTTTGGGATTAAAGGTGTGTGCCACCATGCCTGGCTCTATATCTTTTTGATACAGGTTCTCTCCTTGGTCTAGAGGTCACCAATTAGGCTAAACTAGCTGGCCAGTAAGCTCCAGGTATCTGTTAGCCCTCTCTTCCCCTGCATTGGGATTATAGGCACTACCACTCACCCCAACCTCCCCACCCCCAGCATTTTATGTGGATACTGGGGATTGAACTCAGGTCTTCATGTTGGCAAAGCCAACACTATTAGCTGAGCTATCTCCTCTGCCTTGTAATTATTTTGAATTTTTATTACAATTAAGAATTTTGTTTGAAGCCAGGTGTGGTGGCACATGCCTTTAATTCCAGCACTTGGGAGGCAGAGATAAGAGGATCACCATGAGTTCCAGGCCACCCTGAGACTACACAGTGAATTCCAGGTCATCCTGAGCTAGACTAAGACTCTACCTCAAAAAAACAAAACAAGCAAAAAACCCAAGAATTTCTATTTGATTGTTTTCTTACACTTTCTCCCTCATGAACACCTGTTTTAATATGGCTTTGAATACCATCGTTAGCCTTGTTAGTTCTGCAAGCATCCACCTTGCTGATGGCACTCAGATGAAAGGAATCAGGAAGCCCTTGAGAAAAGGCTTCCCCTTGAAAGGCCAGCTGAGCGCGGCCTGGCCCAGGAGCGCCCAGATATGAGCAGCTCCAAAGCGGTTTCACAGGATGTCTTACCGTTCCCTAAGTCTAGTCCACACTTGTCCACTTCGTGCTTTGTCAACACAGTCCTTGCAATCAGGTAGTCATACTATCATTTCTGCTTGTTCAAACCCTGCCCAACCTCCAGGGTCAAGTTCAAAATGTCCTTGGGTCCTTCTCTCTCTCCCCACTGCTCACCCTGAGCTAGAAATGATTCTCTCCTTCTCCGTGTCCTCCACCTTGCCACGGACGCTGCGTGTTCTTCCTCCTGAGCCTCCTCCCGGGCACTCTGACCTACTGCCCTCCAGCCTGTTGGTTTCCTTGGATTGGCCAGTGATCTACCAGTTGTTTTCCTCATGACCCCACTGTCTCCCTTTCCTTCTGGCTCCTCCAGAAGTTGCTGACATAAGGCCCACCCTCTGTTGCTCTGACAGATGGCATATGGATTCTGAAAAGCCACATTGTGGTCCCTAGCACTCTTTCATATACTGCATTCCTTTTGTCTGAGTTTGCCAGATTGTTAGCGAAACAGCTTACTTAATGCTACCAATCATCCGGGCAGAACGCTGCTGTGACTGCTCCTCTTGCTGTTGCAGTCAGCTTCGCATTGCTGGACAAACACCCGACCAAAAGCAGCTTGGAGGAGGAAAGGGGTTTATTTCAGGCTTACAAATTCCAGGGGAGCACCATCAATGGCGGAAGAAGCTGGCTCATTTTCATAGATCCAAGCAGAAAGACGCCATCAAACAGCCAGCAAACACCAGCAAACGCAAACGGCCAGAACTCCAAACTGCCCTCCACATACCTTAGGGCTAGACTTAAGAGCTGCCTCAAACACACCTTAAGGCTGGACTCCAAGATCCACCTCCCAGTGACATGCCTCTTCCCCAGTAAGGCTCCACCCACTGGAGACTCAAGATTCAAGCCAGCGTCTATAGCCATACATTCAAATCGCAGCACAGTTGAGTAAAATGAAACTCAAAAAGGTCAAGTAACCTACCCAAGTGATAAGGCAAAGGGGCCTTAGCTACTAAGCCATATTGCTTCTATATACAGGTACGTGAAAGCAAAGGCCATGTCTTGGTCTTTAGTATTCATGTTATTCCCCCTCGTAACTCGGTCTTCAAGTGTTCACTAAGGTTATTAATGCCCATTTATTGATAGGTGACCCTGTGCCAGACCGTTCACTAAGCGTTTTGCTAATACCATCTCATTGAGTTTTCAGCATATGTCTACTAGCCATGTTTTATTGCTTGTATCTAACTGATGAAAAAGTTAAGGCTTAGTAAGATTTAATCTCCAGTCATGTCACACACTTGATCAACAGTGACAAAAGGCTTTCGAGTCCACTTTGTCCTCACTCCACATGGCAGCTCCTAACCACACTAAGGTGTCCCACCCTGCTGCCTGGCATGAGCCTGACCCCTCTCCATCTGACTCACCCTTAAGTTTCTGTTCCTACATATCCTCCCCACTGCCTCAGCCTCCATCAGAATCTGAGCCCTGAGCCTGTTGCTTAACCCATCAAAGGACCGGGCTTCCTATTGCACAATCACAGCCTACACAGAAAGCTGCCAGCATTACCTGCGCTGGCCCTGTGATCTGCGCTCCTTGATTTCCAGTTGTCGTCCTGGTGTCCTAGGACCTTCCAGCGTTTAACAAGAACCCAGGAAACACTGCCGGGCCTGGTGGCGCACGCCTTTAATCCCAGCACTCGGGAGGCAGAGGTAGGAGGATTGCCGTGAGTTCGAGGCCACCCTGAGACTCCATAGTGAATTCCAGGTCAGCCTGGGCTAGGGTGAGACACTACCTTGAAAAAAAAAAAAAAAAAAAAGAAGAAGAACCCAGGAAACAAAGACTCCCAACCTCCTCAAATGTATTCAAGGAATCAGATAGCAAATGGTGAAGAGCTGCTACCAGCCAAGAGCCCACTAGCTAGGTCCAACACTAGTGAGAAGCTCACGCCTTCTGACAGGTCTGCTTTTAGAGCCTACATTGTCCCTGCACACGTTCAAGAACCCTCGTCACAGCAATCCCTGTGTTTTGTCTTCATTATTTATTTGTTTGTTTATTTGAGAGAGAGAGAGACAGAGAGAGAGAATAAGTGCACCAGGACCTCCAGCCATTGCCAATGAACTCCAGATGCATGTGCCACCTATACATCTGGCTTACATGGGTACTGGGGAATCAAACCTGTGTCCTAAGGCTTTCAAGGCAAGCGTCTTAACCACTACACTATCTCTCCAGCCCTTTGTCTTCATTTTTTAAATTTTTTCACAGGTCCAAATAAGCCTCTAGAAGCCAGGAGAAATCCATCTATCCTGTCAAGACAATTGACAAGTCTCTATCCTGTGATTGTTGAATTGTGCACTTATGCACACACAAGCCACACTCACTCTGCCATAGAGCTAATTTGACCTCTACCCACAAGATGACTTAAGCCATTGTTTAATCACTGGGACCAATTTTGTCTATTTATTAAGATGATCAGGTCATCTCACAAAAACCCATTTGGGCAGTAACTGAAGGAATAGGGTTAATGAGAGTCAGAAAAGGGAGCTGGACACTGCACAGACATCTCTATAGGTCTAGAGCTCAAATTAGAGACCAACGATCTTGTCTGTGTCATTGATTTATTCTGTGCATTTGCTGAGGGGAAATCTGGCCCCCTGCTGAGGTTATAAAGCAGGCAGGAATACAAGGAAAAGCTCCCTCCTAACTAGAGTGGTTCCACAATGGAATGAGTTGCCACAGTGGAAGAGATTCCTGCATCTAAATATTTTCAGGCAGACACCAGGCACTAGAGGGAGAACCTGCAATTTTTAGGAGGCTGGTTTAAAGCTCCTTGGTTAGTCACTGTGTATGGGGCTCCCTCTGTGTTGGGCAGGAGACAGATGCAGGGGCTTTGTGATTGACTATGGCAGAGAACCCTGCCCACTCAGGAGTTTTATGTTCTTCTAGATTTCAGGCTGATGGCAAGAACCACAGTCCTTTGTGTGTCTACATAGCTAGTGCAGAGCTATGCAGTCACACCCTACAGGGCACAAGTGGATGACTTTGCGCCTTTCATCTGTATTCCCTTAGCCCTTGCTCAGTGTTAAGTGTCCAAGAAATAGTTGTGAAGTGACTGAGTGTGTGCCCACACAATACTTCACACAGATCTCAAGATGGATTCACAGCTTCAGCATTGCAACCCCAATAATCCACATGAAGTATTATTAGGTGCCTGTATTATGATGAGTATTATCAATACTCGTGTACTAATAAAATACACAAGTTACTTGGTGACTGTGGCTTTAGGATAACCTTCAAGGGTAAGGCCATGGCTTGTCTGAGAACTCTCTTATCTAAAACCCCAGCAAGCACACCATGTGGCTCATTCGAAGACGCTGTCATCTCTAACCTTCCTTCTGTTGGGAGAGTGCCACTCACCTTATTTTGAGCGGTGGCAAAGCCCTGTAGGAGCTATGGGCATGATTCTCTTCATTGGCCAGCATTTCCATGAAAAATGTCTAACCAGAAATAGTGTAATCATTTACCTTGTATTTACCTTCTAGACCTGCAATTGAGGTAACTCCAATATCATCCAGGCCAGAACTAAAATCAGCAGAATTTTTTTTTTCAGAAAAAATTGATTTCTAAGCATTTTCTACTGACTGAAATCATGTGGGCAAACTCATTCTGCCCATTGTTAACCAAGCTCAGTATACTTTTATATTCCCTCAGCCTTGTTTTCAACAAGCTGTGTTTTCTGTCATCAAGAACAATTATGTGCTCACTGTTAAGTGGTCCAGCAGCCAGACCCCCAACTTTCTGTGGGCCCCTTATCGTTAATACAGAAATAAAGTGAATGGGCTAAATGCAGGTTTTCCACTTCCTAGGTGTGTTAGCATAGTCAAGTTCTAGAACCCTCTGACCTCTGCCTCCTCCTCTGTGAAGAAGGGAGGATGAGAATAGAGCGGACGAGGAGTCAGTAACATTTAGCCATGAGGAAGCTGGCTTCCTCTGGAGGTGAGATTACAGCCCTGGCAAGCCCACATCCTAATGCTTTGACTGTAAACTGATTTTCTCTTTTGCAAGACAGGACATGTGAGCAGGTGCCAAGGCCACAATGAGCAACATGTTGTAGTAAGTCTTCTTTCACACAAAAAAATAGATTTCCCATGGTTTCTTCTGGAATCACGGAAAGCCACTTGCACAGAACATGGTGTTCTTGGAGCCCATCTCACCAGCCCTGATGATGAAAACCACAGCAGCGACTTAAAAGAGAAGAAAGATTCATCAACGCATAAAGGGGCTTTTTGGTCGTCGTTCTGGGCTTACTGTCTGCTCCTCTATGGAGGGCTATGGAGCAGCAAGAGAGAGAAAGAGAGCATAGGACTTAAGGAGGCTCAGTGTCAAGGTACACTTCCTTAAACTTGACACCTTCATTTCCCCCCTCCCCAGTTGCCCCACTTAAGTCTGACCCTGATTTTTTCTCACATACTCTCAAGTGCAGCTTTCTTTTTGGGTTTAGATTTGCAGGGACTGGCTGTGGTCGTGTGGGTAAGGTTACAGGCAGGCCTGTGGCCACTGTGATTTGATCTTTTTGTCTCGCTGTGGTCAGGCCCATGCCACCTAACTGTGGTGCACTGGCACTGAGCACAAAAGAGCTCTTCCAGACAATAAGCAATACCCCTTGGATCTGACCGACCTTCACAAGAAACCTGATGGTCAATGGACATAGGTCACTTGCATCCTGTTGATGGATGTTTGATGTTGAAGAGATTATTTCCAATCTGTCTCCATAAGACATTGTGCTAATTCATATAATGACAGTAAGACAATACTGTATAATAGCTTCTAGTTACGTGCTGATCAGATGTTGCTGGACCCAAAGAATTGAGATAAGCGCCTTCAAAACAGGTGGTGTCTTCCTACTAGGCTGCACTTATTTTTTTACATATTATTATATCTTATATATTTTGTCTTATATTATATACATAATATATATAACAATATAAATAAATATAATAAAATACTATAAATATAAATAAAATGAAAAATAAATATATAAAATATATTATATTTATATACTATATATGTTATATTACACACACAAAATTTAACAATTAAAACAGAAACAGCAGGCTTACTAGAAATGAAATACCTGGCTTCACAGGACTTGGCCCTCTTTGAACCAGAAAGGAACATTCAGGAAGCTGGCCCAGTAACTTAAACTAACAAGACTGCCTTTTCCCTGTGGCAACCAATCATTCTTCTGTCTTTTGCTGACATGCGCACTTTCACATTCTGGCTTGAGAGGCTGGATAAGTAGCTGTCACTTCTCATGCTGCCTTGTTTGGTATTTCACCTCCTCCAGCGCTATCCTTCTTGAGTATGTAACCCAGGTTGACCTCCATCTTTCAATCCTCTGCCTCAGCCACCCTAGTGCTGGGATTACAGATGGGCGACACGACATCAAGCTCAAGGAAGCCTTGTGTATGATCATGCTCAACTGAAAACAAAGTAATTGCCCACATAAAGGAAGAGTTAAATAAATTATGATATAAACACAAAATAGAACAATAGGTAGTCATTACAAGCATGTTAAGTCTGATAATATGGGGAAAACACTCAAGCTATGGTGTTAAATACCAGAGTAAAATGCTATACGTCCAGCTTAATCTAAGTTATATGAAAATAACACTTTGCATATAAAAAAAGGAAGGATGATAATGCACTAAAATGATAGCATTTTAAATCTCTGGGAAATAATAGATGACTTTATAATCACCCAATATTTATTTGTGGTACAATAATAGAGAAGATATTGTTACTCTTACTTAAATGGCTTACTTTTTATTTTATTATTTTTTTTAAGAGAGAAAGAGAGAATTGGCATGCTAGGGCCTTAGCCAGTGCAGTTGAATTCCAGATGCTTGCGCCACCGAGTGAACACGTGCGACCTTGTGCTTGCCTCACCTTTGTGTGTCTGGCTTATGTGGGAGCTGGAGAGTGGAACATGGGTCCTTGGGCTTTACAGGAAAGCACCTTAGCCACTAAGCCATCTCTCCAGCCCTAAGTGGCTTATTTTTCTAACCTCAGCTAAATACTTAGCATTGGTTGAAATATTTAATGCTTCATAAATTGTAACCAATAGAGATCCAAGAACAGAGGGTCCAAAAGAAAGCCAGAAATGATGGAAACTGCTGCACAACGATGGTCTCCAACAGCGTGAATAAGCAGGGGCCCTTTCAAGCTGTGCAGTCAGCCACCCCAACAAGAAGTACACACTTCTGCAAAGAGTGGCACACAGCCTTTGCAGGTAACCAACTGCCCTCCAACTGGACATGAGGCTCACTCAGTGGGAAAGAACTCATAACTGATACTGGGAACCAAGTCAGAATCCCACCGCCAGGAAACTCAGACCTCAGAGCAAAGCCCCCATTGCTCTCTGGATAAGTGGGAAAACACATCAAAATGTCTCTCAAACATCTATGTATATAACCCTTAATCAAAGCTGCTCTCACTCTTCTTTTAATTGTTTTAAGAGAAAGAGGTAAACAGAGAAAGACAGGAAGAGAGAAAGAAGAGGGTGCACCAGGGCCTTCAGCCACCGTGAATGAACTCCAGACATGTGTGCCCCCTTGTGGCACATTTGTGACATTGCATGCTAGCGCCACTGTGTGTCTGGCTACATAGGACCTGGAGATTCAAACATGAGTTCTGAGGTTTCACAGGCAAGTGCCTTAACTACTAAGCCATCTCTTCAGTCTTGCTCTCACTTTTGGTTGGAGACTCTGCTTTGTTTTACAGATGGCAGAGAATACTGGGGAGATCAAAGATCCATCAACACAACAAGAAAAGACAGCCAAATTCTCACCATGAGATGTGCCACCTTACTACATTTACCAGGACCCAGGAGAAGTTGCAGAGGAAGCAGGGACCTGAGTAATGCTGCCAATGATAGCCTGACAACCAGCTCCAGGGAAATGTCAACAAACACTGCGGTGAATCGAAACACATTAAAACAGAAATGTTGAGGGTACAGAGAATTCAACATTAAACCAAACTGGTAATATGCCTGCCGAGGCTCAGGGATCACTAAGAGAGGGAGTCAGAAGACTGTAAGAGCTACAGGGTGAATAGAAATGTCCTAAGGCACAGACCCTCCCCCCTTCTCCCCCCCCAGAAACTGAACTTAATTATCTTATTACCTTAATTATCCCACAATGAATACCAACAACCCTACTGAGAGGGCCCTCAGGGAGATGGGGACCAGGGGAGAGAGGATATGAGACTATTACCTATGTAAAAAATAAATTTAAATTTAAAAAAAAGAAAGGCAGACATTATTAGACAGGATTTGTGATCAGATGGAACATTCTTTTCCTCCTCCCACTCTCAAATTTGGATAGCGATAATAGAGACACACCCGGACATCTCCCTCTGATGAGGGTAGGGGTCAAAGAATAGAGGGGATCATACTAGTCTCTCTTCCTAGGAAAGCAAGAATAGCAAAGGGAGATGCCATATTGTATGGAGAAACCTCTGAGTGTCAGATTGCCACCTGTGACTAAAGAGGTGCTCACTAAGAAAAGCTTGAAGACCACTTCCTAAAGCCCTTTATTCCTAAAATGGGCATACCATCCAATTTAACCAGGCATAAAGTAGCACCTAGCCCAGACAGGTCCTGTGTTCTAGAAAGGTTGTAAAGGCTGTAACACGATGCAGTGCTCACTGCTCACAGGTAGAGCTACCAGTTAGAAGGGCCTGAGGACTGGATGATACAGGTTACCTGTAAATGTACCTGGCTGGAGATGCCAGGATAGGTCCTGCAGCACAAGCCAAGAAGAACACACCTTTCCAGCCTTGGCTGACAAAGCATTTGCATAGATCACTTCTTTTCATCTTGGGCTTATTTCTGACCCCAGTGCAGGATGAAGTAGAGGGGTAAGCAAGCTAAATGGATCAAATTATATCCAAGTGTTTGGGAGTTGG
Source organism: Jaculus jaculus (assembly GCF_020740685.1). Lineage (NCBI taxonomy): Eukaryota > Metazoa > Chordata > Mammalia > Rodentia > Dipodidae > Jaculus > Jaculus jaculus. The sequence goes on along the minus strand of NC_059106.1, from coordinate 134,984,200 downwards.
GTTATGTGAATGTGAGTATATTAAGTCTTCATAAAAGAGAGCTCAGAGTCAGAAATTCAACCAAATGGAGAAAAACAAGGTTATAGTTTATTTATATGCCTGAGTTTATGACTGGTGAAATGTGAGCTCACCGAACATTTATGTCCCCAAATATTCAGCAATGCCCATATTTAGTATTTGTAAGGCAAAGCATAATATTCATGAGCCCTTGAATGAAACAGGCACAAGGTGGATGGGAGTTGGCCTTTGCTAAATGACTGCAGGGGGTTTGGGTCCTTATGACCCTCCTCCAAGAGCACTGGGGCCTGACGAGTTGGGCCTCTGTCATTTGGTTCTGTGCAAATGCGCACCTCTGGGAACGAATGTGAAACAGTCCTTTCAGCTGCCTTTTCTGCTCCATCATCCTCCTCACCACCCTCGCTCCCACAAATCAATATCACCTAACTTCCCTTTAGACAACCCTTGATTTTCTTCTTTAAAATTTTTTTAAATTAAAAAATATTTTATTCATTTATTTACTTAAGACAGAGGAAAAGAGAAAGAGAGAGAGAATATGGGCACCATGTGAATCTGGCTTATGTGGGTTCTGGGGAGTTGAACTTGGGTTCTTAGGCTTCGTGAACAAATGCCTTTATTGCTAAGCCATCTCTCTAGCCCTTTTCTTCTATTATTTTTTTAATTTGTAAAATTCATTTATTTGACAGAGAGAAAGAGGCAGACAGAGAAAGAGAGATGGAGAACAGACACACCAAGGCCTCCAGCCACTGCAAACAAACTCCAGACACATGCACCACCTGTGCGTTTGGCTTGTATGGGTCCTGGGGAATTGAACCTGGGTCCTTTGGCTTTGCAGGCAACTGCTTTAACTGCAAACCATCCCTCCAGCCCTATTTATTTATTTATTTATTTTGGTTTTGGTTTTACAAGGTAGGGTCTCACTCTGGTCCAGGCTGACCTGGAATTAACTATGTAGTCTCAGGGTGGCCTCGAACTCTTGAATCCTCTTATCTGTGCCTCCCAAGTGCTGGGATTAAAGGCGTACACCACCATGCCTGGCAACCCTCTTTTAAAAAAAATAATAAATTTTATTTTTATTTATTTATTTGACAGAAAAAAGAGGGGGAGAGAGAGAGAGAGAGAGAGAGAGAGAATGGGTGTGCCAGGGCTTCCAGCCACTGCAAACAAACTCCAGATACCAAGTGCCCCCTTGTGCATCTGGCTAATGTGGGTCCTGGAGAGTTGAACCTGGGTCCTTTGGCTTTTCAGGCAAACACCTTAACTGCTAAGCCATCCCTCCAGCCCAACCCTCTTATTTTTTAATGAATTTAATGTTTGTTTGTTTTTTTCCTCTGAAGCAATATCAAACCACAGAACAAATCCACCCACACATGGTGATGAAGTCTAAATATTTGAAGAATGTCTGGGTTTTTCATGTTAGTTCTTCTTTTGTTGTTTGTTTTGTTTTGTTTTGCTCCAGGCTGAACCAGGTTCTGCTGGGACACTTCCCAAGCCCAGCGCTATCCTTCCCACCTTCCTTGGAGGTCATACCTGGAACTGCCTAAAGCCACTTAGAAGGTAGTCAACACCCAGTTCGGGGCACAGAGGCATGCTATCATCCTGCTAAGGTTGCAGAGTGTCAAAAGGGGGGACATGGGTGTTGTTCACCGCTCCTATAGGTCTCAGATTGCAATGCTGGACTCCAACTCAGAACTTTGTTAAATGAGAGGCTCACAGATCAGAACTCTTCTTAGTTGCCCATGTACACTGGCTGGTATCACAAGACTTCTGGTACCAGCCAGCCAGCCAGCCAGGAGACCCAGGCCAGTGCCTATCTGTGTTGCCATGTTCAGGGCCTGGCAGTGAAGTCTGTAGAAAGGATGATCAGAGTAGGAATGTCTACATGGCTCGGCTGGTCATATCCCTCTCTTCCACAGGAAGCCTTTCCCCCCACTCCCCACCACTCTCATCTCCATTCCACCCTTGAGATGGAAGAACCTTCCTTCCTTCTGTTTTTCAGGCATCTCACCCAAGATCTCAGCACCTCCCATGGCTCACTGTACGCTACACCGTGGACCTTGTTCTCTCTCTAACACACTCCTTGGGGATCATCGTCCGACGTTAGAGGACTTTGTCAGATTGTGCTACACCCCATGTACATGGCATGCATGGCACTCCCTCCTCTGCCAACTCCTCTTTGTGGGCTGGCTGTGTCCACCTGACCTCTCAGCTGCCTCCTCGCTGCAGACTTTGGAGCACCTCCCCCGCAGCAGAAGCGTTGACTTTGGGTGATGTCTTGGGGATCAGTGATGTCCTAACTTGTTTGCTTTTCCAGGGCTGTTGTTTGCAAGGATTATTTGGAACCAGAATAAAAATCATTCCATGTCCTTATGCAATTCCTTTTGCAGGAACCAACAGATAAATAAAGCCTTCTGACCCTGCCAGTGGTCTCGCTCTCCAAGCGGAGTACCTTGCTTCCTCCCGAAGCCTCCAGCCTCCACTCACCCTGCCAGGGCCCCTTCGCAGCAGCCATGAAGGCCCTCGTGCTTCTTCTTTGCCTCGCTCAGCTCTGGGGCTGCCAATCCGCTCCACCTGGTGCAGTGCCTGGTTACAGAGAACCACCTTGCGATGACCCAGAAACAGAGACTGTAGCGATGGCGGCTGTGAAGTACCTCAATGAAAACCTTCTTCAGGGATACAAGCAGATCTTGAACCAGATTGACAAAGTGAAGGTGTGGCCTCGGGTAAGTGAATCTTTTTGTTTGTTTGTTAGTTTTCAAGGTAAGGTCTCCCTGTAGCCCAGGGTGCCCTGGCACTCACTCTGTAGTCCCAGGCTGTCCTTGAACTCATGGTGATCCTCCTACCTCTGCCTCCCAAGTGCAGGGATTAAAGGTGTGCGCCACCATGGCCCGCAGGCAAGTGAATCTATAAATGAGCTGAAAGAATCTATGTGTGGACAAAATAGCCTGGCTATCCATGACCTCTCAGTGCTTGGCACTACCTACACAAGACCATTATAATAGGAGGAAAAGATGATGACATCAAAATAAAAGAGAAGCTGGGGGGCTGGAGAGATGGCTTAGCGGTTAAGCGCTTGCCTGTGAAGCCTAAGGACCCCGGTTCGAGGCTCGGTTCCCCAGGTCCCACGTTAGCTAGATGCACAAGGGGGCGCACGCGTCTGGAGTTCGTTTGCAGAGGCTGGAAGCCCTGGCGCGCCCATTCTCTCTCTCTCCCTCTATCTGTCTTTCTCTCTGTGTCTGTCGCTCTCAAATAGATAAATAAATAATTAAAAAAAAAAAAAGAGAAGCTGGGTATGGTGACACACGTCTTTAATCCCAATACTCAGGAGGCAGAGGTAGGAGGATCAGTGTGAGTTCGAGGCCACCCTGAGACTTCATAGTGAATTCCAAGTCAGCCTGGGCTAGAGTGAGACCCTACCTAGAAAAACCAATATAAAATAAAATTAAAGAGAGACTGATTGAGAGGGGGAGGGGATATGATGGAGAGTGGAGTTGCAAAGGAGAAAGTGAGGGAGGAGGGAATTATTATGGTTTATTGTTTATAATTATGGAAGTTGTCAATAATAAAAAAAAATGGTTGCAGGTCGTGGTGGCGCACGCCTTTAATCCCAGCACTTGGGAGGCAGAGGTAGGAGGATTGCTGTGAGTTCGAGGCCAGCCTGAGAAGACATAGTGAATTCCAGGTCAGCCTGAGCTAGAGTGAGACCCTGCCTCAAACAAACAACAAAAAAAAATTAATGGTTAAAAAAAGAATCTAAGTGTAGAGCCCAGCCAGAAGGCCAGCATCTCCCAGCACAAGTGAAACTGCAGCAGGAGAAACAGTTTCTCCCCAGGGGTACAGGAGGAGGTGGGGGGGGGCACAAAGAGGAGACCTTGGTACTGCAGTCATGGATCTCAAGAAGGGTGCTGGATGAGGTATGGGGCCCCAGGAAGGACCAGAAGACTTCAAAGCATAGTATACAAACAGATCACATAGGGGGAAAACATGGCTTGCTCAAAAAACTAGGGCCCACGAGTCCAGCTCCTATTTGCGAAGTTATCATTGTCTGAAAAATCACCTTTTTTTGCCTTCTGTTTCTATCAAAAAAAGAGAGTGGGACTTAGTGTTTGACAAGTGCCAACTATTTTGCCAGGCCCTTTATTGTAGATCAAGCCCTCCTTTCCTCCCTCCAGGCCCAAGCACAGATGTACTCACTGTCCTTATCTGACACAAGAGAAAGCCAAGGCTCTTTCTCAGGTCATGTCAGCCACAAGCGTGCAGGCTGAGACCTGATCCCAGACCTAGGTTTCTTCCTTCATCCAACCTGCCTCCGCCAAGGAGTCACTCATGTCCCAGAGAGAAGTGTTGGTACAACAGGATTCACTTCTCCACAAGCTGTATAAGAGACTTGAGCATCCTTGAGCCACTGAGGATAAAGAACAAGGCAGAGGGCTGGAGAGATGGCTTAGCGGTTAAGCGCTTGCCTGTGAAGCCTAAGGACCCCGGTTCGAGGCTCGGTTCCCCAGGTCCCACGTTAGCCAGATGCACAAGGGGGCGCACACGTCTGGAGTTCGTTTGCAGTGGCTGGAAGCCCTGGCGCGCCCATTCTCTCTCTCTCCCTCTATCTGTCTTTCTCTCTGTGTCTGTCGCTCTCAAATAAATAAATAAATAATTTAAAAAAAAAAAAAAGAACAAGGCAGATAATGAGCCTTGGAGGTCAGCTGAGGGCTGTGCAGAGGTGGGAGAAAAATGACTGTTGTCTGCCTGGTTTGAAAACTGGCTTTCATATCTAATTAAGGGTAATCCAGCAAATGTGTTTCAAGCCTCCTTTGGACAAGTACCAATGTCAGATGTCAGATGTGATGGTACATACTAGGTTGAACCACTAAAATCAGTGATATTTGGCCGTTTTTGATATTCAAAACTGGCAATTCTATATGGTTCGACTTAATACAGATGTGAAGAAAACAGTGTTGTGACAAGAGACTTATGACCCAGGAAGGAAACTGAGGTAAATATCAGGTCGCCTAGACCGAGGGCTGACACCCAACTGCAGAAAGGGACAGCGCTTTGAAGCCAGGGTCCCCAGGGAGGATTTGAAGGGCAGTGAGGCGATAGTGGAGCGGTATAGTGGTTCAGGGGAGATCAGCACATGGGCTCATACAGTGGACAAGCACTAAGGGCAGAGCTCTTTCCCTCCTGGGAAAGCCAAGCATGCCAGGATCCTAGCTGCTGACGCTCTGAGTGTCTGCAGGGAGTTACTGGGGATGGTTCTGCACATAAAATGCAGAGCTCCCACCAGGGAGGCAGGGTCCCCGAGGCTTTGGGAACTAGTGAGTCAGGCAGAGTTGAAATAAAAGGCAAAATGAGCTGGGTTGAGCTTTTCCATGTTTGAAGGGTTTCTTGGATTTTTTTTTAAAGGGTCCATAAACAGGTAAGAAGAACCCCACAGTGATTCGCATTTCCTAGGTCTCATTTAGGCCCTGGAAAATGAGTTTCCTGTGTCCCAGTAGACTGGCCCTTCCCTCTGTCACCAGCAAGAGGACATGAGATGAGTTTGCATCCGTGACCAACAAGCCAAAAGACAGAGCAAAAGCCAAAGGCGGCAGCAACAGAAACCTTTAAGGAAAAGGAAATGCTGAGAGGGGAGGAAAGACGACCTCGGGAGGGAAGGAAGAGTGGAGGAGAGGGAGGGATAGAAAAGACAAAGCAAAGACAGTGAGCTCTTATTCTACACCGGCTGAGCCTGCTGTGTGCCAAAGGCTGCCCAGAGCTGACTGCCTCAAAGCACTGCTTGAGGGGGAAAGTCTTAAAAACGAAAGAAAACTACCAGCATTCACTTCTAAGTTCCAAAATAGGGTTAGGATCAGGACCGCAGCTCCAATTCCTGTCCAAGCCTTTCTTCCTTACGGCATCATTTCATGCTTGGGTCAGCAGGGGAAGAACAGAAAAGCCAAAAGGCCAATTCAGAGGCTGGAGAAATGGCTCAGCCAATAAAGGAGTCTGCTTGCAAAACCAGACTGCAGGGCTTTGATTCTCCAGTACCCACATAAGGCCATATGCATGCGTAAGTGGCGCAAGCATCTGGAGTTCCTTTGTAGCAGCTAGAGGCCTTAGGGTCTCTCTCTTTCTCCCTCTCTTCTTGCAAATACAAAAAGAAAAAGGAAAAGAAAAAAGAAAAGCCAATGTATGGGCACTGAGACAGAGAGAATGATCTTTCCTCCATCTCTCCAAAAGGGGTCTGGGCTCAAGTCCTCAGGTCCTCACGCTCTGGCAGGCACAAGATGGTCTGAGGAAGGCTCCCTGCTCACCTCTCCTTTCTGTCTCTACAGCGGCCCTTTGGGGAGGTTTATGAGTTGGAAATAGACACGCTGGAGACCACCTGCCATGTTCTGGATCCCACCCCCTTGGAGAACTGCTCTGTGAGGCAACTGGCCGAGCATGTGAGTGTCCTTCTTAGGATGGGTGGATGGTTCCCAGTCAGTTCCACTGGTCAGCAAAGAGCAAGTCGGATTTGTTGTTTTTAAATTAAACTTCCCAGCAATTTCTAAAACTGTCATTGGATGGCGCCTTCACTGGGAACTGGTGTAACTGCTTCCTTATTGCGACCCTCCCCCAAAGCAGATTATATAACGTTTCAATACTACCTGTGAAGGTGACCTTGGGATGGCCACCTCTGACAGCCATGAGGAAGGAGGTCCGGGTGCCCAGGTTAGCAGAGAGTGAAGGCGCAGGTGCTCGGGGGCCCTCACTGTGACTTCCCCTTTGCAGGCGGTGGAGGGAGACTGTGACGTGCATGTGCTGAAACAAGATGGCCAGTTAACCGTGATGCATGCAAACTGCCACTCCACCCCAGGTACAGACGGGTTTCTTGCTTATTCCCTTTGTCTTGTAGAGAGTGAGGAAGGAATACAAGTCTTCAGTAGGTGAAGGGAAACCGAACCTCTTGGGTCCCTGGATTCTAAAGCCACTTCCCCCTCCCTTTTTTATTGATTGATTGATTGATTTTCTTGCTCTAGCCCAGGCTGACCTGGAACTCACTATGGAGTCTCAGGGTGGCCTCAAACTCATGGCGGATCCTCCTACTCCTGCCCTCCTGAGTGCTGAGATCAAAGGCACGCCACCACACCCAACTTCTAAAGTCATTTTTGCAAGGAGACTTCTCATTGGTGAAAATATCTCATAACTCCTGCAAAAAAATTCAGCATGACACAGTTACTTAAAGGGTTAGTTAAAAAATAGAAAATAAGCCGGGCGTGGTGGCACATGCCTTTAATCTCAGCACTGGGAGGCAGAGGTAGGAGGATCATCATGAATTCCAGACCACCCTGAGACTCCATAGTAAATTCCAGGTCAGCTTGGGCCAGAGTGAGACCCTACCTTGAAAAACCAAAGAAAAAAAAAAGAAAGAAATAGAAAATAGAGCTGGAGAGATGGCTCAGTGGTTAAAGTGCTAGCTTACAAAGCCTGGAGGTCTGGGTTCAATACCCCAGTATTCACATAAAGCCAGATGTACGGTAGCAAGAGGCCCTGGTGTGCCCATATTCTCTGTCTCATTCTCTGTCTTGTCTCACAAATAAATAAAGAAGTGGAGAATAATTTAAAACATTTAAATACATACATATATATATAGACAAGGGATGTTTCAGGGGCTAATGGCAGTGCTAGCAAAGCCTAATGGCCAGGGTTCAATTCACCAGCACCCACATAAAGCTGGATGTACCAAAGTGGCACTGCATTTGGCATTTGCCATCACACACACACACACACACACATACTTGTAAATAAAGAAATTAAAAGTATTTTTAAAAATTGAGCAGGAGCTGGGTGTGGTGGTGCACGCCTTTAATCCCAGCACTCAGGAGGCAGAGGTAGGAGGATCGCTGTGAGTTCGAGGCCACACTGAGACTACATAGTGAGGTCCAGGCCATCCTGGGCTGGAGCGATACTCTACCTCGAAAAACAGGCAAACAAACAAAAAGAAGCCAGGTGTGGTGGTGCATGCCTTTTTTAATTTTCATTTTCTTTCTTTCTTTTTTTCTTAAATCTTTATTAGCATTTTCCATGATTATAAAAAAAATCCCATGGTAATTCCCTCCCTCCCCACCCCACACTTTCCCCTTTGAAATTCCATTCTCCACTTTTTAAAAAACATTATTAAATTATTATATTTATTATGGGAAGTACAGAACCAAGGAAAGGAGAATGAACACACTCACGTGGCTTGAGTGTCCATGCCATGGTCCCAGAAAAACCATAGAGAGGACAGAAGAGAAAGTACAAAGAGCTTTTGTCTTGTGGAGAAAGCTGACCTGGAAAGTAAAGGCTAGGCTGAGCCCAGGAGAAACTCACCAGAAGCTGGAACTGGAGGTTCCGGAGAGGTCAGGAAGGGTCTCGCTCTAGCCCAGGCTGACCTGGAATTGAGGGGGTATAGAGTTAGGATGACTTGACCCCTGAAGGTAAAAAGGGGAGGAAAGTTTGTACTTGCCAGAAATCCAAGATCATCATCTGACTTGGTGCACGCCTTTAATCATAGCACTGGGGAGGCAGAGGTAGGAGGATCACCACGAGTTTGAGGCCACCCTGAGACTACATAGTGAATTCCAGGTCAGCCTGGGTTACAGTGGGACCTCACCTCGAACGCCCCCACCAAAAAAAGCCTGGCGCCATTGGAGCATGACTTAGCTCTTTACCATGGGATATTTTTTTATAATCATGGAAAATGCTAATAACAATTTAAAAAAAAAAAAGAAAAAGAAAAATGCCGGGCATGGTGGCGCATGCCTTTAATCCCAGCACTTGGGAGGCAGAGGTAGGAGGATCACCATGAGTTTGAGGCCACCCTGAGACTCCATAGAGGAGTTGGGGTGACCTTTAACAGGATTGGTGGGTTCCAGGTGGAGACATACTTTGTAACTACATAACTCATTAAGGAACTAGTTGTTTTGGTTTCAGGGTGTTGGCAATCATAGAGGGTATTCTGACTTCTTATTGGTTGGCTCAGTTACAGGGAAATACTGTATGGTTATTCCTGAACTGGAGGTTAATAAGAGTACATGAACAAAAAAAAAAAAAAAAAAAAAACGTGAGCGGGGTGCATGCCAGGCAGAGCTGCAGTTGTGACCCAGGGTTCTCCCTTCTGCCCAGACTCCGCTGAGGACGTGCTCAAGATATGCCCACACTGTCCCCTGCTGGCCAGCCTTAACGACACCAGGGTGACCCACGCTGCAGAAGCTGCCCTGGCTGCCTTCAATGCAAAAAATAATGGATCTTATTTTAAACTGGTGGAAGTTTCCCGGGCTCAACTTGTGGTAAAGACTAAAAGATTGGGCAACTTGGGGGATAAGTATGGGGAAGGGAGAACGGATGTGTGGGCAGCACGCAAAAGGCAGGGAGGGTGTTGGCTCCGAGGGGCAGAAAAAACCTCTGACAGTTTGGATATAAGCCACAGCATACCTGCAAATACATTAGTACCCGGGTAATTCTGCAATTCCCAGAAACTATCCAGATACCCCAAATAACAGATATCTTGTTATTTCAAGTATCCATAAGGAAGAAAAGCACAAGTAATGTTTTCCATGCTTCCATGTTTTTGCCCATGTGATCCTGCTGTGTGAAATAGATGTGTGGGGGTCATAGAACATTCCCACCTCAGTTTGGAATAACCTAAGCTTTGGGTCCCAAGAGAATGGACCAGGGGAGGAACCTTCCCACTCCTGTCTTTCTGAAGTTGGCCTCTGCCTTCCTGTTTCCTATCTGAAACCTACCTCTGCTTTGAATGATGAGAAATGAGCATCTGAAGCCAGGCGTGGTGGCGCATGCCTTTGACCCCAGCACTCAGGAGGCAGAGGTGGGAGGATCGCTGTGAATTTGAGGCCAGCCTGGGACTACAGAATGAGTTCCAGGTCAGCCTGAGCTACAGTGAGACCCTACCTCAAAAAGAAAGAAAGAGAGAGAGAAAAAGAAAGGAAGGAGGGAGGGAGGAGGAAGGGAAGGAAGGAAGGAGGACCTGCACATCTTTTAGGAATACTCAGCTCCTCCCTCTGAAGTCCAAGCTCTCCAGAAGGACAGGCCCCACCACCTGCCCAATTACACGCGTGGTCTCTGTGAATGGTGCTCCTGGAAGCTGCGGCATACTGTGGTGTCCCTGCCTTCCCTCCGTGCCCTTTTCATTCCAAATCATCTCATTTTCCTGTATTCTTCTCAGCCTCTCCCAGTTTCGACCTATGTGGAGTTTGCAGTGGCAGCCACTAGTTGTGCTGCTAAAGATGTCGCAGATCCAGCCAGCTGCCAGCTGTTGGCAGAAAAGGTGAGTGGTCAGACCCCAGGCTGTCACCAGCAGGGAGAGCTAGAGGAAAGCATCCTTTGGGGGCTGCAGGAAAAGTAGCTGTAATAGTACAAAATGCCCACCACTGTGGGGCTTGGTTAGGACAACCCTTCCTTTGGGAAGTAGTCACGAAGACATCTGTCTCATTAGGAGCTGATGAGGTAATCAGACAGACGCTGTTTCCCAAAGCAGCCTTGTTATGATTGGCGGATGGGAGCGTGAGGAGTGGATTTCCTATGTGTACCTCTGTTACTTGGAAAGGCTCAAGTTTGGGGGCCAGTAATATCCACTTGTACAAATTTAGCCTAAAGAGAATGTCAAAGGTGATGTGGTACAGGCCCTCAATCCCAGCACTGGGAAGGCAGAGGTAGGAAGAGAGCGATAGAGGCCAGTTTGGGACTATAGAGTGAATTCCAGGTCAGTCTGGACTAGAGTGAGACCCTACCTTGAAAAAAAAAGAAAAAAAAATATACCTACAAAGATGATTCATCATCACTATAAAGTGATTGAATAGAGGAAAGAGCTACCAGTGTCCAACAAGGGCGTGCCAGTGCTTAATATAATACAAAACACACCAGTGAAATTCTGCAGGATGAGTGATATGAGAAAAATGCTGTTGGAAAAACACAAGAAATAAATGTTATAGTCACAATGATAGTAGGTTTTAAGTTGTAGTCAGTACTAGTTAAAAATAAGAAAGAGGGCTGGAGAGATGGCTTAGTGGTTAAGCGCTTGCCTGTGAAGCCTAAGGACCCCGGTTCGAGGCTCGGTTCCCCAGATCCCACGTTAGCCAGATGCACAAGGGGGCGCACGCGTCTGGAGTTCGTTAGCAGAGGCTGGAAGCCCCGGCTCGCCCATTCTCTCTCTCTCTCCCTCTAAATGTCTTTCTGTGTCTGTCGCTCACAAATAAATAAATAAATAAATAATTAAAAAAAAAATAAGAAAGAAAGAGAAGCCGGGCGTGGTGGCGCATGCCTTTAAGCCCAGCACTCGGGAGGCAGAGGTAGGTGGATCGCCGTGCGTTCAAGGCCACCCTGAGACTCCATAGTGAATTCCAGGTTAGCCTGAGCTAGAATGAGACCCTACCTTGAAAAACCAATGATAAATAAATAAATAAGATGGAGGGGGGGTTGCTGGAGAGATGGCTTAGCAGTTAAGGCACTTGCCTGCAAAGCCAAATTACCCAGGTTCAATTCCCCAGGATGCACATAAGCCAGATGCACAAGGTGGCACATGTGTCTGGAGTTTGTTTGCAGGGCATGCCCATTTTCTCTCTCTTCCTCTCTCAAATAAATATATAAATAAATAAAATATTTTTAAAAATAAGAAAGAAGTGCTGGAGAGACGACTTAGTGGTTAAGGAGCTTACCTGCAAAGCTTAAGGACCCAGGTTCACTTCTCTAGGTCCCAAGTAAGCCTGATGCACATAGCGGCACATGCATCTGAAGTTTGTTTGCAGCAGCTAAAGACCCTGGCATGCTCATTCTCTTTCTCCTCTCTTTCTTTCTCCCTCTGATAAATAATCTAAAGAAAAATAAGAAAGGAGCTGGGTATGGGGGTGAGCTCTACCAAGGAGAAAGCCTGTCTCAAAAAGAGGAAGAGCCAGGCTTGGTGGCGCACACCTTTAATCCCAGCAGATCGGGAGGCAGAGGTAGGAGGATGGCCATAAATTGAGGCCACTCTGAGACTATCTAGTGAATTGCAGGTCAGCCTGAGCTAGAGTGAGACCCTACCTTGAAAAAAAAAATGAAATACATCAATGTTAAAGCTAGCTTTGCCTAGATCCCCATTTCTGAAATTATCTTCTGACTCTCAGAGCATCTTTGTATTTTCTGTCATATGTAAAACTATGTTATATATTATATATCTTTTTTTTTCCCTGAGGTACGGTCTCACTCTGGCCCAAGCTGACCTGGAATTCACTATGTAGTCTCAGGGTGGCCTCGAACTCACGGCGATCCTCCGACATCTGCCTCCCGAGTGCTGGGATTAAAGGCGTGCGCCACCACACCCGGCCTATATATTATATATTATATATCTTTATAAGCAGAAACCATAAGGCTTTTGAAACAAAGTTAGGGTTTATTAAGCACAGTATAAGATTTATTAAGAAAAACAGATTTAAGTGTGCTTCTGTGGAAAGTGAGCCAGTGAGTGTGAGAGAGATTAAGCTAAAAAGAGGACAGTAGTACATACCACGCCCAGAACATGGGCACGGCCTCCCAAGAGAGAGTTGCCCCAGAATTTATAAGTGTGAAGAATGCTTTTAAAAGAAGAATTTTGGGCTGCAGAGATGGCTTAATGGTTAAGGTGCTTGTCTACAAAGCTAAAGGACCTTGGTTCAATTGCCCAGGACCCATGTAAGCCAGATACACAAGGTAGCGCATGCATCTGGAGTTCGTTTGCAGTGGCTGGAAGCCCTGAGGCACCATTCTCTCTCTCTCTCCTACTTTCCCTCTCTCAAATAAATGCATAAATAAAATAATTTTTAAAAAAGAATTTTTAGCTGGGCATGGTGGTGCACACCTTTAATCCTAGCACTCGGGAGGCAGAGGTCGGAAGATCATGTGAGTTCGAGGCCACCCTGAGACTACATAGTGAATTCCAGGTCAGCCTGGGCCAGAGTGAAACCCTACCTCGAAAAGCCAAAACAAACCATAATAATAATAAAAAGAAAAAGAGTTTTTATTATTTTTTTTAAGAAAAATAATTTTTAAAAAGAGGAATTAAAATTTTAAGCGGGGGCTTAGTGGTTAAGGCACTTGCCTGTGAAGCCTAAGGACTCAAGTTTAAGTCTCTAAGACCTACATAAGCCAGATGCACAAAGTGGCATATGTATCTGGAGTTCATATGCAGTGGCTAGAGGCCCTGGCGTGTCCATTCTCTCTCCCTGCCTCTTTCTTTCTCTCTCAAATAAAGGAATATATAAATAAAATATTTCAAAAAATTTAAGCCAGACATGATGGTGCACATCTTTAATCCCCGTACTCAGAGATAGGAGGATCACTGAGAGTTTGAGGGCAGCCTGAGACTACATAGCAAATTCCAGATCAACCTGGGCTAGAGCAAAACCCTACAAAAAAACAAACAAACAAAAAAATTAAGCTTGTTTGCCTTGATTTATGAAGCTGAGGGGGGCGGGATTGGGAATCCATCCATTTTTTTCATATCATTTAAAATGACTCCTCTCTTCCTGGGAGCAGCAATACGGCTTCTGCAAGGCAACACTCACTGAGAAGCTTGGTGGGGAAGAGGTTGCAGTCACCTGCACAGTGTTCCCATCACAGGTAAGATCTTGGATAGCCTTGCTCGCGTCTTCAAAATACAACCCTTTGCACGTATGCACTGTGTTGGTGATAGTGGGCCGTGTGTTCTTCTGACCTAAACCTCAAGGGGGGTGTGGAGAGATGGCTCAGCAGTGAAGATGCTTGCCTGGACCTCACAGCGTAACATAATACTAAAGCACCTAGAGTCATCCACCTGGGGAAGGACATGTCAGCCACGCCTTTTCTTTGCAAGCTGGAGGGCAGAGCCATCCTAGTGTGTAGGTGACAAAGGCGACCTCTTTACTTGTGAGAGGTGGACGTGGGTCTCTTAGTTGCATAGACTAAGTGGCCATATCTTCCTGACCACTGCCAAGTAGAGCGAAAGTTTGCTCTGGGTGGGGTGCTTTTAAACATGGTAAGTCTACCGTGGTTAAGATAATACTGGTGAGACTGAAATCCCAGAAAGCAGTCATTACTACCTGTGACAACCCTTTGTGCCTTAGTTTTTTTTGTGTATTTTGTTGTTGTAGTTTTTGCTATATTCCTTGCACATTACAATTATTACTGTGAGAAAATTGGAAGGGGGCGTAACTCAAACCCATGGGTGGCCTTGTCTGGGAGAAGCAAGCTCGCCTAATGAAATGGTTTTGTCTCCCATGTGGACCCACAATCCCAGGTAGCTGATGCCAACCCAGCAGACCCTGCCGCTGCGGTCCAAGCTGCGCCTTCAGCTGCGCCACCTGCAGCCATGGCGGTGGGCCCCATCGTGAAGGCGCTCCCCGCAGAACCACCAGCACACCGCACACACTACGACCTGCGTCACGCCTTCTCATCAGCGGCCTCGGTGGAGTCAGCCTCGGGAGAAGCATTCCAGCCCTCGAAGGTGGCCAAGCCCAATGCTGCTGCTGCTGGTGGTGCCGCTGGTCCCATGGTCCGCCCATGCCCCGGGAGGGTCAGACACTTCAAGATCTAGGCCAGCCCAGCAGAGTGAGAAGAAGATTTGGCACAGAAGACGTGGCTGCCGTTTTGTCCACATCAGTGCTTGAATCCCAACTTCTCCTACTCCTCAGAGAATAGAAGCAGAGCCGTGATGGCCAGGTTTGATGGAAGGCATGAGGCTGACAATGGCATTGCCATTGTTTGGAAGATGAATCGCAGCCATTGTTTCTCTGCTTTCTAGTTGACCTCATAAAAACAGTTGAAACTGTGTCTTTGAAAGGTGCTCTTGCTAAGCTTGTATCTGCCCATGAATAAAATTGCCTGAATGGCCTTCCTCAAAAAAAGAAGGTCCTAAACTGAAATGTGGTTGTGGTCATTTCCTTCTTCATCCCATTGTGCACACGCAGTGTGCTCACACGCACGTGCCCTGTCACTCCAACAGCCACACTGGTGTCCCTCAGCAAAGCTCACATGAAAGCAGAAACAGAAGGATACATAAATCTGCTGAATTTCCAGATACAGGGAGATGTGAGTCTAGGACTGTAATGGGCCTGGGGTCACTCAAAGATTCACCAGTCTGACATGAATATGATATTAATAAATAGAAGCATTTATTTCTGGCCAGGGAATTCAAGAGTGCAGCCCCTAGTTACATCTAAGTCAGGGTTTATCAGGACAAATTGCTAAACAAGTCAAGGGTGAAGAAAAAAAAAAAGGTTACTGGTTGTCTCATTCAAGCAGATGGTCTGTTATTCTGAATACCAAAGATAACATTTGCAAGGTACCACATCCTGCATACCACAGGTAACATTTCTTTATAACATTGCCTTTATCCATCAAATTCCCTTATCCATCACAGGATGTGCTGACCACCCACAAGCTACAACTATTTCCTTACCAGAAAGCAATTCTTTTCATTCATAAAGGACAGAAAATATTGTTAAAAGAGGGCCAAGCGCCTGGACTTTGGAAAGACGAATCAGTTACTGGATTTGCTCAAATCTCAGGTAAGGGAAGAATCTCACTTTAATGACTCTTTTTCATTATTTGTGTTTTGAATGCACGTTGAGCACACTGCATCCATGTCATTGGCTTTTGCAATTGATCTATTTAAGATCAGAGCCAAAGCTGTGTTTCCAGAACAATGAGAGGAGATACATGAGCAGGATAACCCAGTGGACGCTTGTAGACATTCTCTTAAGTCCTCAGATGGCATAAGGGAATAAGTAGTTCCTAGACATGGTAGAGAATTTATGTGGGGGCTAGATGGATGGCTTAGTGATTAAGATGCTTGCCTGAGAAGCCAAAGGACCCAGGTTCAATTCCCTAGGACCCACATAAATCTGACGCACAAGGGAGTGCATGCATCTGAAGTTTGTTTGCAGTGGCTAGAGACCCTGACATGCCCATTCTGTCTCATCTCTCTCTCTGTCTCCTTGCAAATAAATAAATTTTAAGAGAGAATTTATGTGGTTTGTTTTCTGTAAAAGTTGCATAGCTGAAGATAGCATCATTAAAAATATATGCTTTTGCCTGGCGTGGTGGTGCACGCCTTTAATCCCAGCATTCGGGAGGCAGAGGTAGGAGGATTGTCGTGAATTTGAGGCCACCCTGAGACTCCATAATGAATTCCAGGTCAGCCTGGGCTAGAGTGAGACCCTCGAAAAACCAAAAAAAAAAAAAAAAAAAAAGTATGCTTTTTAGACATTTTATTTATTTGAGAGAGAGAGAGAATGGGTGCACCAAGTCTTCCAGCCACTGCTCCATATGTATTCGCCACCTTGTGCATCTGTTACATGGGTCCTGGGGAATCGAACCTTGGTCCTTTGGCTTTGCAGGTAAGAGCCTTAACTGCTAAGCCATCTTTCTAGCCCCCGCCAATATGTGTGTTGTGGTGGTTTGATTCAGGTGTCCCCCATAAACTTAGGTGTTCTGAATGCTAGGTTCCCAGCTGATGGAGATGTGGGAATTAATGCCTCCTGGAGGGAGTGTATTGTTGGGGGTGGGCTTATGGGCTTTATAGCCAGTTTCCCCATGCCAGTGTTTGGCACACCCTCCTGTTGCTGTGGTCCATCTTATGTTGGCCAGGGGGTGATGTCCACCCTCTGCTCATGCCATCGTTTTCCCCTGCCATCGTGGAGCTTCCCCTCGAGCCTGTAAGCTAAATAAACCTCTTTTTCCCAGAAGCTGCTCTTGGTTGGGTGATTTCTACCAGCAATGTGAACCGGACTGCAACATGTGTTCTTTTAGAACAACATCTTTTTAATAGTAAACATAAAATAGGGAAAATGTTATGAGACTTAAATCCATGCCCTTATAGCATAACTTTGTATTAATGTTTTCTGTATTTTCTTTTTTTGTTCTTTGAGGCAGAGTCTTACTATATAGAATAGGCTGATCTGGAACTCACTTTGGAACCTATCCAGCCTGCCCTCAAACTCTCAGTCATTCTGCCCTAGCCTCCCAAGTCCTGTGAGTATAGGAATGTGTCATTACACAGGGCTTATATGGTCTTTTTTTAAAAAACAAAATTTTGTTTATTTTTATTTATTTATTTGAGAGAGACAGACAGACAGAGAGAAAGAGGCACATAGATAGAGATAGAATGGGTGCACCAGGGCCTCCAGCCACTGCAAATGAACTCCAGATGTGTGTGCCACCTTGTGTGTGTGTCTTATGTGGGTCCTGGGGAACCAAGTGTCAAACCAGAGTCTTTAGGCTTCAAAGGCAAGCGCTTAACCACTGTGCCATCTCTCCAGCCATTATATGGCCTTTTTATTGTGTGTGTGTGTGTGTGTGTACATATGCAGATGCATACATCCTACGTGCAAGCATGTGGAGACCAGAGGATACTGAGTATCCTCCTCTATCGCTCTTCCACTTTATTGTCTTGAGAGGGTCTCACTGAACCAGGAACTCTGCTCTTCAGCTATACTAGCTGACCAGTGAGCCCCAGTGACCCTCCTGTCTCTCTCCCCCCACCCCTAGCACTGGGGTTACAGGTGTGTACAGCCATGACCGGATTATACATGGGTACTAGGGATGAAACTCGGGTCCATGTGCTTGTATAGCAAGCTAGGGAGCCATCTCCCTAGCCCTGGGCTTACATTGATACCATCTTTAATATCTTGCAGAATGCTCTTTCCTTAAGTATTACATAGATCTCATTTACTTGACTCCGTAGTGACCTTATAACCACATCTGTATTCCAAAGCTATTAGATTCCAGGTGCACTTTTCAGTTCTTGTACTGCCACTACCAATTAACTATGTCTGATAGATATATTTACAATCATAATAACACTGCTTATTAAAGTAATAAAGTCGCAATCATACAAACTCATCAAAATTCTGCTGCCTGTGACAAAAGATATGGTTCCAAAAATATACTGACAAAGTGTTAAGGAAATTTCTCTTCAAAGTCCCTTAAAACTGCAGCAAGCAAGGCTGAGAATACGAGAATACACTTTCTTTAAAAAAAAAAAAAAATATATATATATATATATATATATATATATACACACACACACACATACATACATACATATATTTACCAGAGACAGAGAGAGAGAATGGGTGCGCCAGGGCCTCTAGCCACTGCAAATAAACTGCAGATGTGTGTGCCGTCTGGCTTACATGGGACCTGGAGAATGGAACCTGGGTCCTTAGGTTTTGCAGGCATGCATCTTAACCACTAAGCCATCTCTCCAGCCCCAGAATACACTTTCTTTAACAATATACACCTGAGCTGGGTGTGGTGGCACATGACTTTAATCCCAGCACTCAGGAGGCAGAGGTAGGAAGATCGCTGTGAGTTCGAGGCCAGCCTGAGACTACAGAGTGAATTCCAGGTCAGCCCGGCCTAGAGTGGGATCCTACCTCAAAACAACAAATAGAGCTGGAGAGATGGCTCAGCTATTAAGGAACTTGCCTTCAAAGCCAAAGGACCCAGGTTTGATTCTCCAGTACCCACATAAGCCAGGTGCACATGATAGCACATGCATCTGGAGTTCATTGCAGTGGCTAGAGGCCCTGGTCACCCATTTTCTCTATCTGCCTCTTCCTCTCTCTCTCTCAAATAAATAAATAAATATTTTTAAAAGCAAACAAAAACATATATACACATTTTGGTTGATATTTGAAATGTGGTTGATTCACTTGTTTCCAACTTTATCAGATGAGACATTACTACTACTGTTTTGATATTTTACTTTTTTTGGGGGGGTGGGTTTTCATGGTAGGGTCTTGCTCTAGCCCAGGCTGACCTGGAATTCACTATGTAGTCTCAGGATTTTACTATTTTAAATTTTTTTTAATTAATTCATTTTTTATTGACAACATCCATGATTGTAAACAATATCCCCTGGTAATTCCCTCCCTCCCCCCACTTTCCCTTTTGGAACTCCACTCTCCATCATATCCCCTCCCCCTCTCAATCAATCTCTTTTATTTTGATGTCATCATCTTTTCCTCCTATTATGATGTGATGGTCTTGTGTAGGTAGTGTCAGGCACTGTGAGGTCGTGGATATATCCCAGGCCATTTTGTGTCTGGAGGATAAATTATTTATTTATTTATTTGCAATCAAAGAGAGAGATAGAAGAAAGAGAGAGAATGGGCACACTAGGGCCTC
Organism: Jaculus jaculus; assembly: GCF_020740685.1. Classification (NCBI taxonomy): domain Eukaryota; kingdom Metazoa; phylum Chordata; class Mammalia; order Rodentia; family Dipodidae; genus Jaculus; species Jaculus jaculus. Next base: position 134,965,039 of record NC_059106.1, on the reverse strand, counting down.
TAGCCACTGCAAACAAACTCCAGATGCATGTGTGCCTTGTGCATCTGGCTTACATGGGTCCTGAGGAATCAAACCTGGGTCCTTTGGCTTCACAGGCAAATGCCTTAATTGCTAACCCCTTTCTCCAGCCCTTGATATGTTACTATTTAAAATGTGCATGATTCAGGGAGCTAAGGGGATATCTTAGTGCTTAAAGGCACTAGCTTGCAAAGCCTATCAGCCTAGGCTCAGTTCTCCAATTACCTGCATAAAGCATTTGCAGCAGCAAGGGACTCTGGCACACATGTGTGTGCATATGCCTGCATACATACACATACGCAAATAGATGATTTAAAAAGTTTCAGTTAGGTCTGGGGAGATGGCTTGGTGATTAAAAGCACTTGCTAGTATAGCCTACCCACATAAAGCCAGATGCACAAAGTGGTGTATGCGTCTGGAATTCTTTTGCAGTGGCAAGAGGCCATAGTGTGCCTATGCTCATTCTGTGTCTGCCTCCTTCTCCCAAATAAATTCAAATTAAATATAATACTTTGGTTTCTCTTCAGATCTCACAAATCTTTTGCCTTTTAAAATTAAACCTACATGATTCAAAAATCTCATAAATATAACTTTCTTATATTTCCAAACCTCAGCTTGTCCACTACTGGACCAAACTGACTCCCATGTTTGCATCTTTTCCGTTTTGCTTCATAATACTCATTCACTTGGGGACTAGACTTTGAGCAATCACAAGGTAAACTGCATGCATCTGGAGTTGTTTGTATTGGCGAGAAGTCCTGGCTCACTCTCTTTCTCTCTCCATGCGTCTCTCTGCTTGCAAATAAACAAAAAAGCTTTAAAAAAACTTTTAATATTTAAACCACAATATAACACTGTTAATATCCATTTCTCAAATAAATTTTTGGCTTCAGTGAGATAAAGTCTTGCTACATAGCCTAGGCGGGACTTGAACTTGAACTCACTCTAGTCCCAGGCTGGCCTGGAATTTACAGTGATCCTCCTGCCTCAGCTCCCAAGTGCTAGGATTATAGACATGCAAATCCATTATGTGCAGGCCAAATAATCAGTCTTATAAAATATTGTTGGTACTAGCATATACTATTTTTCCCACCTCTAACCCTACACCCCCACCTGGACCCAACAGTCACCAAGGACCACTGTGAATATGTGAAGTAATCTATGTGTTATCAGTGTTCTTATAACCGTGTGTGTGTGATATTCTTCAGTAATTGGTGTCTTCAAGCTTCTTCTATTAGTTTGGTTTTGCTTAAACTACAAACGTTCATTGTTCTTCACAGCGTTATTTATAAGAGCAGAAATTAGAAACAAAAAAAATTGTAGGGTTGGAGAGATGGGTTAGCGGTTAAGCACTTGCCTATGAAGCCTAAGGACCCCGGTTCGAGGCTCGATTCCCCAGAACCCACATTAGCCAGATGCACAGGGGGGCACACGCGTCTGGAGTTCTGTTTGCAGTGGCTGGAGGCCCTGGCGTGCTCATTCTCCCTCCCTCCCTCTCTCTCTCTCTCTCTCTCTCTCTCTCTCTCTCCCTCTTTCTCTGTCTGTCACTCTCAAATAAATAAATAAATAAAAGAAATAATTTTTTTAAAAATTGTAAATTTTTCACTGGGTATGGTAGCACACACCTTTAATCCCAGCACCTGGGAGGTAGAGGTAGGAAGATCACTGTAAATTCAAGGCCAGCCTGTGACTAGAGTGAGTTCCAGCCAAGTGTGGTAGCACACGCCTTTAATTCTAGCACCTGGGAGGCAGAGGTAGGAGGATCTCATGAGTTAAAGGCCACCCTGAGACTACATAGTGCATTCCAGGTTAGCCTGGGCTAGAGCAAGACCTTACCTCAAAAAAAAAAAAATTGAACTGGAGAGATGTCTTAGTGGTTAAGGTGTTTGTCTGCAAAGCCTAAGGACTCCAGGTTTGATTCCCCAGCACTCATGTAAGCCAGATGCACAAGGGGGTGCATGTGCCTGGAGTTTGTTTGCAGTGGCTAGTGGCTCTAGCATGCCTATTCTCTCTCTCTCTCTCTCTTTCTGTAAATGAAGTTTTAAAAACTTTAAATTGTAAACTTTCTAAGCCAGGTGTGGTGGTGCATACTTTTAATCCCAGCACTCAGGAGGCAGAAGTGGGAGGATTGTGGTGAGTTCTAGGCTAGTCTTAGACTACATAGTGAATTCCAGGTCAGCCTGGGCTAGAGCAAGACCCTACCTTGAAAAATTATATTAGATGTCTGGTTAACTAAACTATGTTGTATTCATTTTATGGGCGACTTTGCAGAAATTTAGAAATGTCATTAAGAAGTAATTCATTAGACAAATATTAAAAACATATTGAAATAAAAAGGCAGGTTTTAAAATAGCATAGTCCTGATTTTCTTTTCTTTCCTTTCTTTCTTTATTTATTTTGGGTTTGTGAGGTAGGGTCTTGCTCTAGCCTTGGCTGACCTAGAATTCACTACATAGTCTCAGGGTGGTCTCCAACTCATGGTGATATTCCTACCTCTGCCTCCCAAGTGCTGGGATTAAAGGCATGCACCACTGCACCCATCATGATCCTGATTTTCTAAAATCAATTTACAGTAGGGCATACTGGCACATGCCTTTAGTCTCAGCACTAGGGAGACTGAGGTAGGAGGATTACTTTGAGCTCAGCCTGGAGCCAGGGAGCAAAGCCTAGAGGCAGGGAGCGAGTTCCAGGTCAGCCTGAGTTAGCATGAAAAGTCAAAATTAAACAAATAAATAATAATTAAATTTGCATATATATGAAGATAAACAAATATCAGATAATAGGATGAGAAAAGCTAAACCATTGGAAGAGATTATATCTGGATAATGAGATAATGGGGAGGTTTTTAAATTTTTTATTGATTTTTTAAAATTTATTTATTTGAGAGCAACACAGAGAGAAAGAGGCAGAAAGAGAAAGAGAGAAAGAGAAAATGGGTGTGCCAGGGCCTCCAGCCACTGCAAACTAACTCTAGACGTGTGCGCCCCTTGTGCATCTGGCTAACGTGGATCCTGGGGAATCGAGCCTCAAACCAGGATCCTTACACTTCACATCTTCCCAGCCTGTTTTTTTTTTTTCCCCTCTATTGAATTAATAAGTTTATATCTAGCAAACTTCCTATAGAGCTCATGTATTACTTGTGTTTTTGGGTTATTTTTTACCTATTTTTGGTTTGTCGAGGTACAATCTAGCTCTAGCCCAGGCCAACCTGGAATTCACTATATATTCTCAGGATGGCCTAGAACTTAGAGCAATCCTCCTACTTCTACCTCTTGAGTGCTGGGACTAAAGGCATATGCCACCATACCAGGCTGTTTATCTGTTTGTGACAGTCCTGGAGATTGAACCCAGGGCCTTGTATATGCTGAGCAAGTACTCTACCAGCTAGCTAAATTCCCAGACCACATGAGTTACTTTTCAAGGCACACTTTTTTTATTTCATTTTTGTGTGAAGGTAGGGGTCATAAAATTTGACTTTATGAAGGGTTAGGCAGTAAATACTTTCAGATTATGGACAATAGTAGTCTCTTTCCACCATAGCTGCTCAGCTCTGCCATTGTAAGACAGAAGCAGCCTTGGGCAATGTATAAATGATGATTTAGATGAAATGCCTGATAAAAAGTGCAAAAGAGTAATTATATCTGTTCAAAGAATTCAGAGAAGAAAGCAAACAGTGAAAGGAATACCAAGAAAATACAGAAAGCTAAGTGAATGAAATAAGGAGGTTGTTGCAGTCCGGTTCGCATTGCTGGTAGAAATCACCCAACCAAGAGCAGCTTCTGGGAAAAAGAGGTTTATTTGGCTTATAGGCTCGAGGGGAAGCTCCACGATGGCAGGGGAAAACGATGGCATGAGCAGAGGGTGGACATCACCCCCTGGCCAACAGAAGATGGACCACAGCAACAGGAGGGTGTGCCAAACACTGGCAAGGGGAAACTGGCTATAAAGCCCATAAGCCCGCCCCCAACAATACACTCCCTCCAGGAGGCATTAATTCCCAAATCTCCATCAGCTGGGAACCTAGCATTCAGAGCACCTAAGTTTATGGGGGACACCTGAATCAAACCACCACAGAGGTCAATATAAGACATGAGTAAGGAGCTAGACATAATGAAGAAATACCAGTCAGAAATACTAGAAATGCAAAACAAAGTCAAGTAGAAAGCTCTGTAGAAAGTCTCAACAATAGAATGGACCTAGGAGGGGACAGAATGTCTAAACTAAAAGACGTAGTGGCAGATCTAGTATAGTCCAATAAAGAGAAAGACGAACTAGTAGGAAAGTATAAATGGGACATTGAAGACTTTTTTGTGTGTTTGTCTTGAGGTAGGGTTTCACTCTAGCCCAGGCTGACCTGGAAGCAGCCTCAACCTCATGACAATCCTTCCACCATAGCCTCCCAAGTGTTGGGATTAAAGGTGTGCACCAGCATGCCTGGCTATAAGTCATTCACAATACTGTGAAGAGATCATACATAAGAATTCAGGATATAGTAGAAGGAAAAGAATTTTAATCCACAGGCATAGTAGGTCTTTTCAACAAAATCACAGAAGACAATTTCACCCAAATAGGAAACAGATGTCAATACAGATAGAAGAAGCCTTTAGAGCACCAAACAGACAAAACCAGGAAAGAACCGCTCCTTGCCATATTATAATTAAACTAAAAACACACAAACCAAAGAAAATGTACTGAAAGCAGTTAGACAGAATTATCCAGTCACATATAAAAGCAAGTCCACGGCTGAAGAGATGTCTTAGCAGTTAAGGCACTTGCTAGCAAAGCCAGAGGACCCAGCTTCATTTCCCTGTACCCCTGTAAGCCAGAGGCACAAGGTGGCACATGTGTCTGGAGTTGGAGTTCATTTGCAGTGGCTAGAGGCCCTGGTGTATCCATTCTCTCCCCTCTCTCTCCCTCCCTCTCTCTCTCTCTCTCTCTCTCTCTCTTTCATAAATAAATAGATAACAGCAAGCCCATCAGAATAACAGCAGATTATGCAACACAAACTTTAAAAGCCAGAAGAGCTTGGAATGCTGTACTCTAAGTTCTGAAAGATAACAACTGTCAACCAAGATTACGTTATCCTGCAAAGCAACCCATCCAAATAGAGAAATAGGAACATCCCACAATAAAATCAAGCTAAAGGAATATATGAACACTAAACCAGCTCTACAGAAAATACTTGAAAGGATCCTCCATGCTGAAGAGAAAGAAAGGCACATATAAGGAACCTGGAATAAATAAACCATACTCAAATACTAGTTAATACAAAAGAGTAAAAGAAGTGGAAGAACTACAAAATAAGAAGAATGGCAAGAATAAATACATACCTTTCAATAACAACTCTTAATATCAATGGCCTCAATGCCCAACCAAAAGACACAGGTTTACAGACTGGGTTAAAAAGAAGGACCCTTCAGTTTGTTGTGTCCAAGACACTCACCTTTCAACAAAGGATGGACACCATCTTAGGGTGATAGGTTGGAAAATGGTGTTTCAAGTAAATGGGCCTATAAAACAAGCACATGTTACTATCCTAATATCTGACAGGGTAGATTTCAAACCAATATTAGTTAGGAAAGATAAAAAAAAGGTCACTTTCTATTGATTGAAGGAACACTTCAAGAGGAGGACATTACAATCCTAAGCATATATGCACCTAACATGAGGGCTCCCAATATCATCAAACACTATTAGAATTAAGGTCAAAGATAAAACCAAACACAAGAAGTATATAAACAAATTCATAAGATCATGCCAGGCATGGTGGCGCACACCTTTAATCCCAGCACTTGGGAGGCAGAGGTAGGAGGATTGCTGTGAGTTTGAGGCCACCCTGAGACTACACAGTAAATTCCAGGTCAGCCAGGGCTACAGTGAGACTCTGCCTCAAAAAAAAAAATCATAAAATCATAAAATCAAATGACAGTGAGAACACAACATACCAAAATCTTTAGGATATAATGAAGGCAGCCCTAAAATGGAAATTTATAGCTTTAAGTGCCTGTATTAAGAAATTAGAAAGGAGGCAAGTAAACAACTTAATGCTTCACCTTAAAGCTTTGAAAAAAGAAGAACAAGGCAAACCAAAAGTCAGTATATGGGAAGAAATAATAAAGATTAGGGCAGAAATTAATAAAATAGAAACCAAAAACAATTCAAAGAATCAATAACAAAGAGCTGGTTCTTTAAAAGGATAAACAAGATTGATAACCCCTTAGAAAATCTGACCAAAAGAAAGAGAGAAAAGACATAAATTAATAAAATTAGAGATGAAAAAGTCACCATTACAACAGATTCCAAAGAAATTCAAAAAATTACAAGGACATATTTTAAGAACATATACTCCACTAAGTTTGAAAATCTGAAAGAAACAGATGGTTTTCTTGATTCATATGATCTACCAAAATTAAATCAAGATGAGTTTAACCAGTTAAATAGACCTATATATAATGAGTACAGAAATCCAAGCAGTTATAAAAAAAATTTCCCAACTAAAAAAGGCCCAGATGGATTCACTGGTATATTTTGCCAGGCATTCATGGAAGAACTAACACCAGTGCTTCTCAAACTTCTCCATGAAATAGAAAAGGAAGGAATCCTACCAAACTCCTTCTCTGAAGTCAGCCTCACCCTGATATTAAAACTAGACAAAGATAGGGTTGGAGAGATGGCTTAGTGGCTAAGTGCTTGCCTGTGAAGCCTAAGGACCTTGGTTCAAGACTTGATTTCCCAGTACCCACATAAGCCAGATACACAAGGGGGCATACACGCCTGGAGTTCATTTGCAGAGGCTGGAAGCCCTGGCGCACCCATTCTCTCTCTCTCTCTCTCTTTCTCTGCCGCCTTCTCTCTGTCTGTCACTCTCAAATAAATAAAAATAAACAAAAATGATTTTTTAAAAAGATAGAACGAAGCAAAGAAAATTACTGACCAATCTCATTCCTGAACATAGGTGCAAAAATTCTCAACAAAATATTGGCAAACAGAATACAAGAATATATCAGAAAGATTATTCACCCCAATCAAGTAGGCTTTATCCCAGAGATGCAGGGATGGTTCAACATATGCAAATTGATAAATGTAATACACTATATAAATGGACTGAAGGATAAAAATCACATGATCATCTTATTAGATGCAGAAAAAGCATTTGACAAAATCCAACATCCCTTCATGATAAAAGTCTTACAGTAACTGGGAATAGAAGGAACATATCTTAACATAATAAAGGCTAATTATGACAAACCTATAGCCAATATAATATTAAATGGAGAAAAACTTGAAGATTTTCCACTAAAATCAAGAACAAAACTAAGGTGTCCACTGTCCCCACTTTTATTTAGTATAGTTCTGGAAGTCTTAGCCATAGTAATAAGGCAAGAGACACACATAAAAGGGATACAAATTGGAAAGGAAGAGATCAAATTATCATTATTTGCAGATGATATAATTCTATAATAAAAGACCCTAAAGAGTCTACCAGCAAACTGTTAGAGCTGATATACACCTATAGCCATGTAGCAGGATACAAAATAAACACACAGAAATCAATAGCCTTCCTATATGCTAATAACAAACACACACCAGAGGATGAAATGAGGGAATCATTCCCATTCACAATTGCCTCAAATAAATAAATTAATAAAGTGCCTTGGAATAAACCGAACCTAAGAAGTGAAGGATCTCTACAATGAAAACTTTAAAACAGCCAAGTGAGAAATTATAGAAGACACTAGGAAATGGAAAGAAAGACAGCCCATGTTCTTGGATTGGAAGAATCAATATCGTGAAAATGGTAATCTTACCAAAAGCATTCTGCGCATTTAATGCAATCCCCATCAAAATTCTAATGGCATTCTTCATGGAAATAGAAAAAGCAAATCAAAAATTCATTTGGAAGCACAAAATAACCTCGCATATTGAAAACAATTTTTTTAAATTATTTATTTATTTACTTGAGAGTGACAGACACAGAGAGAAAGACAGATAGAGGGAGAGAGAGAGAATGGGCGCGCCAGGGCTTCCAGCCTCTGCAAACGAACTCCAGACGCGTTCGCCCCCTTGTGCATCTGGCTAACGTGGGACCTGGGGAGCCGAGCCTCGAACCGGGGTCTTTAGGCTTCACAGGCAAGCGCTTAACTGCTAAGCCATCTCTCCAGCCCTCTAAAACAATTTTAAGCAACAAAAATAAGGCTGGTGGTATCACCATACCTGATTTCAACCTATATTAAAGAGCCATAGTAACAAAAACAGCATTGTACTGGCACAAAAAAAGACAAGTAGATCAATGGAACACAATAGAGCACCCAGACATAAGTCTTGGCAACTACAGCCACCTGATCTTCGACAAAAATGCCAAAAATAGCTTGCCTGTGATGCCTAAGGACCCCGGTTCGAGGCTCGGTTCCCCAGGTCCCACCGTTAGCCAGATGCACAAGGGGGCGCACGCGTCTGGAGTTCGTTTGCAGAGGCTGGAAGCCCTGGCGCGCCCATTCTCTCTCTCTCCCTCTATCTGTCTTTCTCTTTGTGTCTGTCGCTCTCAAATAAATAAATAAAAAATTTTTTAAAAAAATGCCAAAAATATTCATAGAAGAAAAGATAGCGTCTTCAACAAATGGTGCTGGGAAAACTGGATATGTATCTGTAGAAGGATGAAAATAGATCCTTATATCTCTATGTACAGAATTAAGTCCAACAAAAAAAGACCAAAAAAAAAAAAAGAATTAAGTCCAAATGGACCTTAATATCAGACCTGAAACTCTGAAACTGCTGGAGGAAAAAGTAGGGGAAACCCTTCAACATAGGCAACAACTTTCTGCATATAACCCCAGTTGCCTAGGAACTAAAACCACTAATCAACCTCTGGCACCTCATGAAATTACAAAGCTTTTGTACAGCAAAGGACACTGTGAATAGAGCAAAGAGACAACCTACAGAATTGTAGAAAATCTTTGCCAGCTATACATCTGACAGAGGATTAATACCCAGGATATACAAAGAACTCAAAAAAGTAAATAATAAAAAATCAAAGCCAGCCGGGCATGGTGGCACATGCCTTTAATCCCAGCACTTGGGAGGCAGAGGTAGGAGGATCGCCGTGAGTTCGAGGCCACCCTGAGACTACATAGTGAGTTCCAGGTCAGCCTGAGTGAAAGTGAGACCCTACCTTGAAAAACCAAAAAAAAAAAAAAAAAAAAAAAAAAAAAAAAAAAAAAATCAAAGCCAGATGTGGTGGCACATGCCTTCAATCTCAGCACTCAGGAGGAGGTAGTATGATTGATATGAGTTCAAGGCCAGAGTGAGACCTTACCTTGAAAAAAAAGAAAAAGAAAAATCAAACAACTTGCTGGGTGCAGTGGTAATGCTTTTAATCACAGCACTTGAAAGGCAGAGGTAGGAGGATTGCTGGGAGTTCGAGGCCCCCCTGAGACTACATAGTGAATTCCAGGTCAGCCCCGGGCTAAAGCAAGACCCTACCTTGAGAAAAAAACAACCAACCAAACAAACAGCCCAATTAAAAAATGGGCTATTGGCCGGGCATGGTGGCTCATGCCTTTAATCCCAGCACTCGGGAGGCAGAGGTAGGAGGATCACTGTGGAGTTCAAGGCCTCCCTGAGACTCCATAGTGAATTCCAGGTCAGCCTGGGCTACAGTGAGACCCTACCTCGAAAAACAAAACAACAAAAAAGGTATGTTGGGGGGGGGGCTATGGAACTAAATAGAGAGTTCTCAAAAGAGGATGCCATATAAACATCTAAAAACAGGTCTATACCACTAGTCATCAGGGAAATGCAGATTAAAACTATGTTCAGATTCCATCTCACTACTGTCAGAATGACTATTTTCAAGAAAACAAATGACAATAAATTTTGGTGAGGATGTGGAAAAAAGAGGAACACTTCTACACTGTTGGTGGGAATGCAAACTGGTCCAGCCATTGTGGAAATCAGTGTGGAGGTTCTGGAGACAAATAAAAATATATTTACCATATAACCCAGTTATACCACTCCTAAGGACTCATCTCACTACCTTAGAGATACTAGCTCAACCATGTTTATTGCTGCTCTAATCACAATAGCTAGGAAATGGAACCAATCTAGATGTCCCTCAACTGATGAGTGAATAATGAAGATGTGGTACATTTATACAAAGGAGTTCTGTTTAGTGGAAAAGAAAAATGAAATTAGGAAATTTTCATGAAAATGGATGGATCTGGACAGAATTATACTTAGTGAGGTAACCCAGGCCCAGAAAGCCAAACATCACATATTCTCTCTCATATGTGGATCCTAGGTACAAATGATTGGACTTCTGTGTGAATAATAATAAAACTCAGTAGCACAGGCCAGTAAGCTAGAAAGGGGATATAAAAGGAATAGAAAGGGGGGGAGGAGATGGGGACTTAAGAGGATGGTATTGTTTACATGTAAGTAGAAGAACATATCACTGGGGGTTGGAAAGACCTAAGTGAAATCAGAGGAAAGACTGAATAAAGGAAACATGGGGGAGGGTTAATCAAAATCTTAGAGGGTATGAATAATTCACATCGAAACCTACTTTTTTGGTATAATGGCACACACAATAGCCATAGATTGTAACTCAAAAATTTTTAGTTCCCAGGATGGGATACCTTCCAGTAAGTTGTTGGCCAGGGAGGTCATTGATACCCTGTCCCCCCCAAAAAAACTTTCCAAGCCATTGCTGAGGCCCTGGGTTTCCCACCAGGAATCAATGGTAAGACCCTATTGCTGAAGACTCCACATACTTCAGCTGCAAGGCCACTGAGAAATCCTGCTGGAACTGCTGATAACCTCCTCCATGTAGACCAGCTGACAAGCTGGAAAAAGCTATACTGCATGCAGCTCCATGGGAGAGAGAGAGAAGTTATCAGTGGAGATAAACAACAGTGGACACTACCTTATATTTGGCCAGCCAGGCCAAATGAGCCAATGGGTGCAATAATGGCATGTCTATTATGGGGGAAACCAACAGCTCTCTAATTGGACTGGAGGCCCACTCCACGGGAGTGCCTGATACTGAAAACCTACAACAGGGGTGGTCATGAGCCCTAGGGGTGTAATGTCTGCTGCTGTCTAACTAAATGTAAATACTATACTCTCCAAACTTCCTGGTAAGCACTTCTCTTAATGTTCATACCCATATATTAATGCTACTCTCACTTTTTGTTAGAGAAGCTTCTTTTTCGGATGGTGGTGACCTTGGGATGACTTAGAAGGCACCATGGTGCTGAGAAGTGACAGAGGAGTGCTCAGTCCTGCAATATCTTTATCACACCTTCCAAGGCTCAGGCTCCATTGTGGAAGACGTGGCAGAAAGAATGTAAGAGCCAAAGGAAGGGTAGGACTCCTTACAATGTGCTCCTCCAGATACAAAATGGCCTGGATATCCATGACCTTGCAGCCCCTGACACTCTCTCCATAAGACCCTCATAAGAGGAGGAAAAGAGGATGACATCAAAATAAAAGAGTGGCTGTTTGAGAGGGGAAAGGCATATGATAGAGAGTGGAATTGCAAAGCAGAAAGTGTATGGTAGGGGTTACCATGGTTTATTGTCTATAATTATGGAAGTTGTCAATAAAAAAAAAAAAAACTGTCCATATTTGGGTCTACCTCCAGAGACTGATTCTAATTGAACAAGTCTGGATACTGGGATTTACATCCCTGCAGTCCTGGTGACCAAACCCAGGATGCTTCGTACATTCCACACAGGTGTTCTACCACACACCTGTATAGCCAGGCCAACACTAAGGTTTGTTTGTTTTTTTAAATTAATTTATTTTTTTAAATTTTTTTGCTTATTTATTTATTTATTTATTTATTTATTTATTTATTTATATGAGAGAGATCGAGAGTGAAAGAGGCAGAGAGAGAGAGAGGGAGAATGGGCGTGCGAGGGCTTCCAGCCACTGCAAACGAACTCCAGATGCATGTGCCCCCTTGTGCATCTAGCTAACGTGGGTCCTGGGGAATTGAGCCTTGAACCAGGGTCCTTAGGCTTCACAGGCAAGCGCTTAACCACTAAGCCATCTCTCCAGCCCTTTAAATTTATTTGATAGAGAAAGAGAGAATGAGAGAATGGGTGCGCCAGGGCCTCCGGCCACTGCAAACGAACTCCAGACTCATGCTCCAGTTTGTGCATCTGGCTTTTATGTAGGTACTGGGGAATCAAACCCTGGGCCATAAGGCTTTGCAAGCAAGTGCTGTTAACCACTGAGCCATCTCTCCAACCTGCTTTTCTTTTTCATTTATTGAGATCTTAAATGTATAAGCATACAGTAATTCGATTGTGTTCCAATCCCTTTATACCATTTGGTCTCCTGTCACTGAAACCCCATCCCCTTAGGACCATCTTTTTCTTATTTATTTATTTATTTATTTATTTATTTATTTATTTATTTGAGAGCGACAGACACAGAGAGAAAGACAGATAGAGGGAGAGAGAGAGAATGGGCGCGCCAGGGCTTCCAGCCTCTGCAAACGAACTCCAGACGTGTGCGCCCCCTTGTGCATCTGGCTAACGTGGGACCTGGGGAACCGAGCCTCGAACCGGGGTCCTTAGGCTTCACAGGCAAGCACTTAACTGCTAAGCCATCTCTCCAGCCCAGGACCATCTTTTTCAAGGTGTTCCTGCCTCTGTCCCAATATCTGTGCTATTTTTGCTCCCCTTTGTCCTCTGTGTCGAAATGTTGATGGACTCAGAACTATGCTGGTCTTGTGGGGGTATCGGTAACCACTGTGGCGTCATGAATTCACCAATCAGATCACATCTGGAAGACAATGCCTCCTAGTATGCTCACAGACGCTGAGGCTCTTGCATTTCTTCTGCCCCTCTTTTGCAATGTTCCTTGAGCCTTGGAGGGCACCTTGCAAGTTGCCTTTAGTGCTGAGCTTTCAATAAACTCCTTTTTTCTACTTTGAAGAGTTTTTGAGTCTCCTCAGTGTCCACCACCATCTCCACAGAGACAGATCTCTGGCTAGCAATGAGAGCAGCACGCATATTCTTTCCATGACTAACATCTGCAATGACCCTTGAGCCCTGGCAGGGGTGATGGACATGACTCATCCATAAGATTGTTCTTAAAGCTCTTTGAGTTCTTCTAAAAGGAAGCCATGGCTGAAAACTACTACTGTGTAGGCCCTCATAGTAGAGAAAGTTCAGACAGAAGAGAGATGCTGCCTAAGAGACTGGCTATCTGGAGGCAGTGGAGAGGAAACTAGGCTGATTCTCTCGGATCCTTGTGAAGCTGCAGCCTCTGCAGATACAAAGGTTCCACATGGTATTAATTCCTTTGGAGAGGAGGGATAAGGGGTCAACTGTAGCCCAGGCCTGTTCCTCAGTGCTGAGCTCCTCCCCAAGCAGGATGGGCATCCAATTGCTCGACCCCTGATCTCACCAACCTCCGTGAGTCTGGCTTTCTACTTTGCTTTAAGAGCCACACATAGCTGGGATGACCTTCCAAGAAACACCAGTAATATCTATCACCATTTACTGAGCACTCACTTTGTGCCAAAAATTTGGTGTTGGGGTTGGAGACATGACTTAGTTGTTAAATGCTTGCCTGTGAAGCCTAAGGACCCCGGTTCGAGGCTTGATTCCCAAGGACCCACGTTAGCCAGATGCACAAGGGGGCACACACGTCTGGAGTTCGTTTGCAGTGGCTGGAGTGCCCATTCTCTCTTTCTCTGCCTCTTTCTTTCTCTGTCGCTTTCAAATAAGTAAAAATAAAAAATATGTTAGGGATGGAGAGATGGCTTAGCGTTTAAGCGCTTGCCTGTGAAGCCTAAGGACCCCGGTTCAAGGCTCAATTCCCCAGGACCACTGTTAGCCAGATGCACAAGGGGGCGCACGCATCTGGAATTTGTCTGCAGTGGCTGGAAGCCCTGTCTCTCTCTCTGCCTCATTCTCTGTATGTAGCTCTCAAATAAATAAATAAAAATAAACCAAAAAAATTGGTGTTGACTGCCTATTTTTTGTCTTACTTATTTTACAAGATTGTCAAGAGGTATCGATTTCCATTTCATAAACGAGAGGAAACAACATCCCAGAAGCTCTAAGCATTTCACAGTAACAAAGTGACAGAGCTATGCTTAGAAAGTCTAATCTGGGGCTGGAGAGATGGTGTAGCGGTTAAGCGCTTGCCTGTGATGCCGAAGGACCCCGGTTAGAGGCTCGGTTCCCCAGGTCCCACGTTAGCCAGATGCACAAGGGGGCGCACGCGTCTGGAGTTCGTTTGCAGAGGCTGGAAGCCCTGGCGCGCCCATTCTCTCTCTCTCCCTCTATCTGTCTTTCTCTCTGTGTCTGTCACTCTCAAATAAATAAATAAAAAATTTAAAAAAAAAAAAGTCTAATCTGACTCCATGGCCATCGAATTTGAATCCTTCTATTCTGTGTGAAGTCTGTTCCCTTCACGACGCTAACTGCCAACATTCTTACCTTCCTCGGATGCTGCAGTTGTGTTTAACGGAGGAGTTTTGGTGTCATAAGCCACAGAGGCAGATGATGTACAGATTTCCAGCTGAGACACACAGACAGAGGAAAATTACCCTGAACCCAGCCCCACACCCACAGCAGAGAGGCAGTGCTTAGGGTCAAAAAAAAAAAAACCATTCTAGATCTGCTACCTACTATAAATAACTAGATTTGTTCAGATCACCATCATTTTCATAATATTTGTTTTTTTACATAGGTTATAGTGCTATATCCTCTCTCCCCTAATCCCCATTTTCCCTCAGGGACCTCCTCTGTTGGGTCATTTTTTGTTCACTGTGGGTAATTATGGCTTCTGTCAGTCTTGCGGGGGTGGGGGTGCTGTGCCTTAGAGTTTTCTACCCACTCTGTAGCTCTTATAATCATCCTGTCCCTTCCTCTGCAATAGTCCCTGAGCCTTGCCGGGTGTGTTTGCAGTTTGTATTAGTATTGACATCTCTGTAGCCTTGGGATTTCTGTTATGATGTAGTTAGGTTCACCACAGTGTTTGTTGCTGTTTCCCTAGAAGCAGTTGTTGGGCTACCACTGGGAGCAGCACTCATGCCGCTGCTTCCTCTGTAGTTTCTCCTGGACCCCAGTAAATGTGGTACAGGTGGTACATCTCATGGTGAGCAGTCGGCTGTCTCTTCTTGTCATGTTGATGGAAGTTGGATCTTCCCAGTATTCTCTGCCTTCCGTAAAAGAAAACAGATTCTCCAACCAAGGGTGAGATTGATTAGGGAGATACGCATAGAAGTTTGAGAGGCATTTGGATGTGTATACCCACTCATTTGGTCTAGAGAACAATGGGGGCTTCTCTCTGGGGGTTGTGAATTTCCTGGCCATGGGGTGCTGACTTGATTCTCAGCACCAGTTATGAGTTCTCTCCCAGTGCGGGCCTCATGTCCAATCAGAGGCAGTTGGTTACCCACAAAGGCAGTGTACCACTGTGGCACAAGTGTGTGCTTCTTGTCTGGCTGGTTGATTGTGTGGCTTGCAGGGTCTCCTGCTTGTTCATGCTGTTGGTGATCATTGTCACCCAGTAGCTGCCACAGTACTTTCCAGCGCCATGAGGATTTGCCAAGAGAGGGCTGGCTTTCCTCTCAGTTCCCATGTGGTTTCTTGGTGTCTTGAAATAGCATCCTGCGTGTCTTCAGCAATAGAGTCTTACCTTTTAGCTCTGTCAGGTAACATTGTTTTGGGGACCACATGGATCTCCCTGGCCAACTGTTTGCTGTGAGGGTAACCCAGTTCTGGTCATGGAAGTTGAAAATCAGAGCCGATGGTTTTAGGATTAAGCTTTCTTCACTTTTTATTGGGCATTTTGGTCTGGTCCATCAACCTCCCTTAATTGGGAGTTAGGAAGGTTTCTATTGTACTAACTACTTTAGCCTTGAGTTTTGTGTAGTTCATACCTCCAGAAGTGCTTCTTTTGCTAAGGATAGTACTGGATGTCTGAGGCTTTCTGAAATTCCATATGAATTTTGACACTATTTTTTCTATCTCTGTGAAAAATGTTGCTGGAGTTTTTATTGACATTTCATTGAATTTGTATACTGTTTTTGGTAGGATGGCCATTTTCACAATGTTAATTCTTCCAATCGATGAGCATAGGAGGTCTTTCCATCTCCTTGTGTCCTCCTCAATTTCTTTCTCTCTCTCTCTCTCTTTTTATTTGTTTTTGTTTTTGTTCTTGTTTTTGTTTTTGTTTTTCGAGGTAGGATCTCACTCTAGCTGAGGCTGACCTGGAATTCACTACGGAGTCTCAGAGTGGCCTCAAACTCACAGCAATCCTCCTACCTCTGTCTCCCAAATGCTGGGATTAAAGGTGTGCACCACCATGCCTGGCTTCTTCTTCTTCTTCTTCTTTTTTTGAGGTAGGGTCTCATTCTAGACCAGGCTAACCTGGAATTCACTGTGGAATCTCACGGTGGCCTAGAACTCATGGTGATCCTCCTACCTCTGCCTCCTGAGTGCTGGGATTAAAGGCGTGTACCACCACACTTGGCTCTCCTCAATTTCTTTCCTCAGTGTTTTTATATTTTTGTTGTATAGGTCTTTCACTTCCTTGGCTAGTGATAATTGATTTTTTTTTTTTGTAAGACCACCATTTTACCCACTCACCAGTGGTGTGGCCTCAACTACCTGTACCCAGGAGCCACTAATCATTTACAGACTATTGATGGATATTTGAACCAGGGGTCAAGGTGATCCGTCCCTAGTTATACAACAGAAATTTACAAAGACTGTGTTACTAATTGTGTGCATATGTAGGTGAAAGAGAGTCACCATAGCATTCTCTGCTATGAGATCTCAGTGCAGGATGCTGTAGCACAATGAAGACACTCACGCACTCATTGAAGCACTGCTTTTCCTGTTTGCACTGGACTTTGGTTTGTCCATGTATGGATTTAATTTGCCAGAGCTTCTCCTACCTCAATGCCATGCCAACTGAGTTGGCCTCTGTTGTGGCTTGATTCAGGTGTCCCCCATACACTTATGTGACCTGAATGCTAGGTCCCTAGCATTCAGTTGGGATGGCAGTTTAGGAAATGGAGCCTCCTGGAGGTGGAATATTATTGGGGGCAGGCTAATATGTGGTATAACCAGCTTCCCCTTGCCAGTGTTTGGCACATTCTCCCGTTGTTGTCCAGCTGATGTTGGCCAGGAGGTGATGTCCACTCTCTGCTCATGCCATCATTTCCCCTGCCATCATGAAACTTCCCCTCAAGTCTGTAAGCCAAAATAAACCCTTTCCTCCCATAAGCTGATCTTGGTCAGGTGTTTTCTGCCAGCAACGTGAAGCTGACTGCAACAACCTCCCTACTCCATTTTTTAAAAAGTATTGTTTAATTTAATTAATTAATTTATTTTGGTTTTCGATGTAGGGTCTCACTCTAGCCCAGGCTGACCTGCAATTTACTATGTCATCTCAGTGTGGCCTCGAACTCATGGCGATCCTTCTACCTCTGCCTCCCAAGTGCTTGGGATTAAGGGCATGTGCCAACACGCCCAGCTTTTTATTTTCTATCTATTTATTTGGGGGGGGAGAGAGAGGCAGACAGAGAGAAAGAAAGGGCATGCCAAGGCCTGCAGCCACTGTAAACAAAATATGGACGCATGCACCACCTTGTGCATCTGGCTTATATGGGTCCTGGGAAATCAAACCTGGGTCCTTTGACTTTGCAGGCAAGAACCTTAACCATTAAAACATCTCTCCAGCCCCTCAATTTTTTAAGAATATCCATTTTTGTTTTCTACCCCCATTTTCCTTGTTCCCATTTGAAAGCAAAGCCTAGAACCCACCTCTAAAGAACTGAGAGCCCAGCCGGGCATGGTGGCACATGCCTTTAATCCCAGCCCTCAGGAGGCAGAAGTAGGAGGATTGCCATGAGTTCAAGGCCAACCTGAGACTACATAGTGAATTCCAGGTCAGCCTGGGCTAGAGTGCAACCCAACCTGGAAAAAAAAAAAAAAAAAGCTGAGAGCTGGGCAGCTGCAAAGCCCAAGAACCCCGAGTTCAACAACCCAGTACCCACATAATGCTAGATATATAAGGTGGTACATGTGTCTGGAGGCCCTGTCATGCCCATTCTTTATCTACCTTTTCTCTCTAAAACAAGTTAAATTAAGTTTTTAAAAGAACTGAGAGCTTTAGATTTCAGTTTGTAAATTGATCTTTATAAATTACTTATGTACTTTTAGAAATTAGTTAGAACTTTGTGTTATGCTACTATGACAGAATACTTAGCAACTTATAGACTGGAGATACGTTTCTCACAGCTGTAGAGGCTAGGAGACCCAGAGCAGAGTGCTCCTTCCTCTCTGAGGAGACCTTCAAAAGCAAGCAGTAGGAGTTGCAAGAGAAAGGAAGCAACAAAGAGCTCAACTCGCTGTGACAGCAAACCCACTCACATGATAATGACCTTAATCCATAGCCCTCATGACCTAGCCAGCCCTTCAAAAGTCCCTCCTCTCAACAATTTTGTAGAGAGGGTTACGTGTCCGATACATGGACTTTGGGGATGTAGTCAAACCCTGTCAATCTTATTAACTCTTCGTTCCCGAATCCTAACTCAGTTCCCAGAATTGTGCAATTGCTCACAAACTGCTCGTGAGTTACTGGTAGCTGTCATGCTTACACATTAACTAGCACTGTGTGTACTGGAGTAGTCCTCGGTTCTGGACTCTCTATGGATAGTTTCTGGTGCAGGCGTTATGATTTGACCATGTGACTGATTTAGCTACCAAGCTTATTAGAAAAGCCTAGGACGTGACGTGGCTTCCCAAGCTCATTCAGCTGGTAACTGAAAGAATTCAATTATGTCATTGCTACCATGTTTGTTTTGATGAAAGAAGTCTAAATGAGAAGGTTCATGTACTGCTTCTGCCATTAACTGATTTATGATTTAAGTGTTTTTTTCTGTATTTATTTGAGAGAGAGAGAGAGAATGGGCACACCAGGGCCTCTAACCACTGCAAATGAACTCCAGATGCATGAGCCACCTGTGTATCTGGCTTATATGGGTCCTGGGGAATTGAACCTGGATCATTTGGTGTTGCAGGCAAGCACCCTAGCCACTAAGCCATCTCTCCACCCCTGATTTTTGGTTTTTTGATTCAGACACTCCACATTCATAAACCTCAGTTTTCTCGCTAATTGGGTTTGCTAAATTATCTTTAAAGTTTTCAGTAAGTTTCTGTGATGCCACCAATTTAGTGGCCAAATGTCATGGCCCAGCTATCTATGCATGGCCAAAATGAGATAAGAACTATTTTCTATTCAATTTGTTAATAAAAAGTTAAATTTTATCACAATAATAATAGTCATATTAACCAACAACATAAATAATTATATTTAAGTTTAATATGAAATCAAAGATTTAAATAAACATAAATAATTTAAAAATATTGATGAGCCGGGGTATGGTGCCACATGCCTTTAATCCCCACTCGGGAGGCAGAGGTAGGAGGATTGTCATGAGCTCGAGGCCACTCTGAGACTCCATAATGAAGTCCAGGTCAGCCTAGACTAGAGTGAGACCCTACCTCGAGAAACCAAAGATAAATAAATAAAATAAATATCAATGAAGCTGGGCATGGTGGCACACTCCTTTAATCCCAGCACTGGAGAAGTAGAGGTAGGAGGATCCCCGTGAGTTCAAGGCCACCCTGAGACTACATAGTGAATTCCAGGTCAGCCTGAGCTACAGTGAGACCCCACCTTGAAACAAAAAAAAAAAAAAAAAAGTCAATGGGCTTATGTTTGTTTAACTGCTTTAAGCTATGGCTTAGTGAAAGAGGACTTGACTGGCATATGTGAGGCCCTAGGTTCAATCTCCTCTACATGAAAGTAAATTATTAAAAGATAATTGTTTTTTAGCCAGGTGTGGGAGGCAGAAGCAGAATGATCAAGAAGTTCAAAGGCATCTTCAGCTACCTAGAAAGTTTCAAGGCCTAGATTCAAAAAAAAAATAAAATAAAATAACAAGGAGACTCTCTGATTTGAGCTGCTTGCAAGTCACTGGGCTGCCTGTAAGTTGGTAGTGTGCTCAAGACCCTACAGGCTGCTTGCGGGGTGGGCGGCAAGACACGGCTTCCTGAGGCGTGGCCTCTGCTGGGGTGGGCTTTTCAGAGACACAGCTGCATGTGAGTCATCCATTGCTCCTGTAAGCCACCCCTCACCCTGCTCTGTCAGTAACCCCAATAAGATCATTGGTTCATGAAAATATAAAAAGAAAAAACCAAATTAACAACCCCCCCCCACCACCACCAAGGTAGGGAATTCACTATGTAGTCTCAGGGTGGCCTCGAACTCACGGTGATTCCCCCTACCTCTGCCTCCCGAGTGCTGGGATTAAAGATGGGTGACGCCATGCCTGACTTACAAATCTGTTATTTTTGATGTATCCCAGTGAGTAAAACTCCAAACTTAAGCTCCAAGGGAAAGGCAAGAATCGCAGTCAGTCTTCCAGCCCACCTGACGGTCATTATCTTTCTCCTAATAATAGAATTTGGCCTGTTAATGAGCTTACACACAGATACATAGAAGGAAGAATAGAACTGTAGCATGACATAAACTTTTGGATGTATCTTTAGCTTTTCCCCTTGAAAACTGTTTTCGGTTTAAAATAAACTCAGTGAGGCTAATTGCAGCAATTTCCTGCCAGGTGCCGGAAGTGCGTCAGGAGTCTCACCTGGGCAGGGGTGGGAGGTCACAGCCTTACCCACCGTGCTGTTGCCCAGGGGAGCTGACTGCGGACCAGGAGACCAGCTGAACCGCAGGTAGGGGAGAAGGCCCTGCCCTCTCCTCAATATTTTAACCCTGGTAGGAACCTGGACACAAACCGCAGTCTAATGACCTCCTAAGAGACTTGACCAAATGTTTGATCTAAATCTGGGGGCAAGGTTAGAAACTTAGACCTAGTCCCATGCGCACACAGTAAGGCCAGGCTCGGGGTCTAAGGTTAGAACATTGGCAAATCCGGACTAAAATATTGACTCAGAAATGTCGATGGTTGGGATCACAGCGTTTGTAACCGTGACCAGCCATCCTGGCTCCTACTAGGCAGTTCCCTGCGGCTGCACCCACTGACGCCTTCCGGGCCTTGTCCCCGCAGGATGGGCGCGCTGGGCCCCCTGGGGCTGTGCGTGCTGGCGGCCTGCTGCGCGGCGGGGTCTCCGGGGCAGCAGAGCCCCGGCCCCTCGCCTCTGCGTCCCCGGGGCTGCAACGACTCGGACGTGCTCGCAGTCGCCGGGTTTGCGCTGGACAGCATCAACAGAGACCGAAGGGATGGCTATGTGCTGAGCCTCAACCGAGTGCACGACGCTCGGGAACACCACCAGGCAAGTGACGGTCCCTTCTGCGGGACAGCATCTGGACGGGCTGCAGGAACTTTCCAAGTAGGAGATCCCTCCTCCAGCAGGCGCGCTGGGCTCTCACCGTCACTGGGACCAACAGTGAACAGTGATCTTTCTCTGCCTGGCGAGTCTCAGCCGTTGAGAAGGCATCTTCATGGGCATCATATGCTCTTGTCTCTCCCATAAAGCAGAGGCTGTTGGTCCAGTCTTCCTGGAATTGATTTGCGGTGGGTTGAGATATGTCTTTCTTCCCTTAACATAGGAAAACCTGGGCTCTCTGTTCTACCTTACCTTGGATGTGTTAGAGACCGACTGCCACGTGCTCAGCAAGAAGGCGTGGAAGGACTGCAGAGTGAGGAACCTTCATGACTCGGTAAGCGCGTACTGCCAGGGGCTTTCAGCAAGGACACCTGCTGCCCTCTTCCTACATGCTCAAGTTCCATGGGTGCCTTCTGAGAAACGCCCCTCCTCCTTATCTCCTGGGTGAAGGGCCCATGTGTCTGTGATGTGGTAGACAGAGCCAATCACAAAGGGTTTTGAGAATCCTACTGAGATCATACCGACGAGAATTAAAAAGTTGTCCCCAGTTGCTTTCTACCTTTATGATCTTCTGCAGACTCACAGCCAATGTAAGAAAAAGGCCTGAAGTCGAGATCTTGGGTGTGGGACTAACGCAGACCACAGAAGTAATGGAGAGAGAGCTTTTTCCTTTTATCTTGTTTGGTTTTGTTCTACTGAATATTAATTAACATGAGGTTTGAGGCTAGGAAAGAGGGTCACTTGCAGTATGGAAGACTTCAGGAGTCTCATGGAAGGATTTCCTGGAATCACAGAACTAAGTTGCCTCAGTACTAACTCCTTCAAAGATGACCATTGACGAGACTTGAAAACTATTATTAGAATCACTTTTCACTGATTCTCAGTGACTAGAATTATTTACATTCAGTGATAGAAACTACACATGAATGCAGGATGGTAACTTAGGAGTTTTGAAGTCAACTTTTTGGGTGTTTTCATTTTAATTCACTCCATGCAGGTCAAGTAAGAGTTAATACATACAACTGCATGAAGTAATCTTTTGATCAAGATTATCTTTTGTAATTATTTAACCAAATATACCAACCTGCACCTGATTTTGAAAAGCCAATAGTCTCTGTTTTCTGTTGCCAGGCGTAGTTATGGTAACGCCGATTTCCGTGCTTCATGAAGAAGCAAACACTAGCTCTGGCAGGATGGGACCTTATTCCTCACTCCTACAATTTCAAAATGGACACTCCTGCTTGGGAAGGCAGTTTACTCTGGAAGTGATTTCAAGCCCCAATCCCTCCTGCTCCTGTGTTTAGCAAAGACCCTACCAACTTCAACTCATGGCTCACTGGTCCCCTGCTCACCTGCATCAGGCTACCAAAAGAGAAAGGGCATACGCAGGCATGGAATTAGAATTACATCACTTTTTGCCTTTCAGTACTTAGAACTCAGCTATCCATATATAGCTGTGAGGGAGGCTGGGAAATACAGAGGTGTCCCAGAAAAATAGTTTGATGGTAAATGGAAATTCTTCCAAGCCTAAAGTGCAGGACTGCTTTGAAGTTTCTCATTACTTTAAAATAAAACCTTCAAAGCAGGGCATGGTGGTGCACGCCTTTTATCCCAGCACTCGGGTGGCAGAGGTAGGAGGATCACCATGAGAGTTCGAGGCCACCCTGGGACTACATAGTAAATTCCAAGTCAGCCTGAGCGAGAGTGAGAACTTACCTCAAAATAAAAATAAATAAAACCTTCAGCCAGGTATGGAGGCACACATCTTTAATGCCAGTATTCAGGAAACAGAGGTAGGAGGATCACTGCTATTTCAAGGCCACCCTGAGACTAAATAGTGAATTTCAGGTCAGTCTTAGCTACAGCAAGATCCTACCTTGAAAAACAAAACAAAACAAAAAATTAAATAAATAAATAAACAAACCAAAACCTTCAAATTCCACTTCAGGGGTTCTTTCTGTTGTGTCATAAAATGCACTTATTTGTTGGCTCTAGGTTTATGGACAATGCAAAGCAATGTTTCTCCTTAACAAGCCAAGAAGAGTTCTTCATTCGCTTGCTTATAACTGTACTCTTCGCCCAGGTAAGAGTTAGGATGAACCTGTTCACCTTAATAAAAGATAGAAAAGAGGGCTGGAAAGATGGCTGAGCAGTTAAGGCATTGGCCTGCAAAGCCTAAGCACCCAGGTTCTATTCCCCTGCACCCATGTAAGCAAAATGCACATGGTGGCACATGCATCTGGAGTTTGTTTCAGTGGCTAGAGGCCCTGGAGTGTCCATTCATTCTCTCTTTCCCTCTCTCTCTGTCTCATATGAATAAATAAAAGTTTAAAAATAGGACTGGAGAGATGGCTTAACGGTTAAGCATTTGCCTGTGAAGCCTAAGGACTCCGGTTCAAGGCTCGATTTCCCAGGACCCACGTTAGCCAGATGCACAAGGGGGTGCACATGTCTGGAGTTTGCTTATAGTGGCTGGAAGCCCTAGTGTGTCCATTCTCTCTCTTTCTCTCTCCCTCTTTCTCTGTGTCACTCTCCAATAAATAAATAAAAATGAACAAAAATTAAATTAAAAATATTTTTCAAAAAAGATGGAATAGAGCATTTAGTTAGGGCTGTGCCAAGAGTAAAGTTCCTGCTCTCCTGGCTTTGGACTCCTTACCCAACACACCACTGCAGCTGCTTCCACATGCTTCTCGGCAAGAAAGCGCGGGACAGAGGAAGCACGACCTTCACTTGGAGTCTTGCCTCTTCTGTCAGGGAGAGTGTTTCATCCCTCTTACTTCCTGCTGTAGACTGAGAGTTCCTCTCAAGCTTAAGGAATTAATGTTAATTGTTCAACGAATAGATTACGTATAAGGCTGACTCCAGGTGTGGGGGTACATGCCTTTAGTCCCAGGGGAAGGCAGGAGTAGGAGGATCAGCCTGAGTTTGAGGCCACCCTGAGACTACATAGTGAATTCTAGGTCAACCTAGGCTAGAGTGAGTTCCTACCTTCGAAAATCAAAAAACAAAAAACAAAAAAGACTGATATGATTAATAGAATTGTGAAATATGCACGTGCATTCATTCTAGATCACTTTTCACAAGGGAATGCCACCAGAAAACAAGAATCCATTGCATGGAAAAATAGAATATGGCTACTTATCAAATTCCTAGGTGTGACTCCCCTAACGGATCTTGTCCAAGTGTAGGTGATTCCACGAGTCTGGAGGCCTCGATGCTGAATTTCTGACAAGCTCCGGGTGGCGGCCATGCTGCCAGGTCCTTCGGGAGGCAGCAGAGCAAACGTCTTATTAGCCACAGCTTCCAGGTCCAGGTTGGGCAGACAAGACTAAGCTAAAATGAGTTAGAGAGCAATGAAGAAACCGGCCCAGTACTTTCACAGGTGTCAGGCTGTGAGGGTAGGAATTGATGACTCGGATCTGGATGACAGTCTATGGATGTGGCTCTCCCAACATCTTCCTCCACCACCCCTAAGTGGACACTAATCAATACTATATGTTTTCTCTAATGACACTTGCAAGGCAAATTCTCTGGATTGACACTCACACCACCTTTGCCACCACAAGCTCCTCCCATACAGATTCTGGCCAGACCATTAGTGTGATTGTTCCATGGAAGTCACCCAGTGATTTGACCAATTTTGTTTTCTGATTCATTTGCATTTTCTAATCAAAACACTGTACTACCTTCATGCTGACATTGAGTTACTTTGCAAGCATCTATGCAGCGCTCACTATGTGTTAGTTATTACTCTAGATAATAATAATTATTATTATTATCCCAACCTTCCAAAATTACTCAATCTACTGAGGCAATGATGAGAAAAGACAATGAACCAGGGAGGGGATGTCTTCTATCAATATACTGCATTTTGTGTCTTTGAACAAATTCCCTACAGCAAATGAGTTTAGAAGAGGTGAAAATTATCTTGTTTTGATTTCTTTTTTGGTTGTTTTGAGGTAAGGTCTAACTCTAGCCCAGGCTGACCTGGTACTCACTCTGTAGTCCCAGGCTGGACTTGAACTTACAATAATCCTCCCACCTCTGCCTTCTGAGTGCTGTGATTCCTTCTTCTTCTTTTTTAAATATTTTATTTATTTATTTGAAAGAGAGAGAATAGGTATTCCAGGGCCTCCAGCCACTGCAAGTGAACTCCAGATGCATGTGCCATCTTATGCAACTGACTTACGTGGGTCCTAGGGAATTGGACCTGGGCTTTGTAGGGAAGTACCTTAACCACTAAGCCATCATCCAGCCCCTGTGATTCGTTTTAAATTTTGAATGTTAACACTGCTCCTGGGCTGGAGATGTAGCACAACTGGTAGAGCACTTGCCTCACATGCACAAAGAATTGAGTTCAATATTGAGTGCCACTTGAATCAGGTGTGGTGGCACAAACCTGTAACCCCAGCACTCGAGAGGTAGAAGCTAGAGGTTCAGTAGTTCAAGGTCATTCTCACCCAATCTGGGATGCATGAAACCCTATCTCAAAAAAGATCGAGCAAGCAAGATCCTACCTCAAAAAAAAAAAAAAAAAAAAAAAAAAAGGTGAGAGAAAGGAAAAAGAAAAGAAAAAGGGACTATTTGCTGCAAACAACTAAATGCATTTTTAGAAAATGTCTTTTTGCGTGGTGGTGCACACCTTTAATCCCAGCACTTAGGAGGCAGAGGTAGGAGGATTGCCATGAGTTCAAGGCCACCCTGAGATGACAGAGTTAATTCCAGGTCAGCCTGGACCAGAGTGAGACCCTACCTCGAAAAAACAAAACAAACAAACAAAAAAGCAAATGTCTTTTTATTACTCCATCTTTACCAGCACTAAGTAGATCTTTGCTTCTGGGATAGACAAATGATTATGACTATTTATTCTACCAGAAAACCAAAATGTTAAAACCAATCTCATCAAGGCTGAAGAGTCTGCTTAGCGGTTAAGGCATCTGCCTGCAAAGCCTAATGAACCCCATTCAATTCCCCAGGACCCATGTAAGCCAGATGCACAAGGGGGCACATGTGTCTGGAGTTCATTTGCAGTGGCTAGAGGCCCTGGAGCACCCATTCTTTCTCTCCCTCCCTCTTTCTCTCTCTCAAATAAATAAGACATATATTTAGCCAGGCATGGTGGCCTCCCAGCACTTGGGAGACAGAGGTAGGAGGACTGCCATGAGTTCAAAGCCACCCTGAGATACACAGTTAATTCCCGGTCCGCCTGGGCCACAGTGAGAGACCCTACCTCGAAAAACAAAACAATAACAAACAAACAAACAAAATATATTTAAATAAATGTTTAAAAATTAATCTCATCAACAGTCTCTCGAAGAAAGATTCACAGGATGTGTCCTGACTGCCCAAGCCCTAGCCCCATTGACTTGTCAGACCCCAGTGTTTTGGAAGCTGCAACCCAATCTCTTGAAAAATACAATAGTGAGAGCCCCTCAAAACAGTACTCTCTTGTCAAAATCACCAGAGCTTCTAACCAGGTAAGGCTCAAATGGCCAGGTCAGTTGTACAACGTGTCTTACCACTATTGCTATAGATTCTTAAGCTGGGAGACTACTGGAGGTGCTGGGTGTAACTAAAACCTGATGGCCTTTCTCCACAGTCCTATTTCCAGTAAACCTGATGTCAATCATGTCTCAGCTTTGGTTATTCCCTGACATTTGTGCAAGTGTCATGTGACTTGATTTTACTTTAGCAACCTTAAGGCAAGAAGAGAAATAGATTCACAGTCCCGTTGGGGGTTCTTCATAGGTTCAATATTTATTCCCACGTCCATATTTGATGAAACATGGACCTTCTGTAAAGCAAGACAACTTCAGCTCCATGTTAAGGACTGGGGTACATGTTGAGTTTTATGGATTATGGAAAATGAAGGCTCATTTGTAGTTTGATTATTTTGATATTTGTCTTATATATATAAACAACTGAAAGACATATCTTCAGGGGAAAATAAACTCACCAAGGGAAAGTGTTTAGGGCCCTTTCAAATCCTTAATAAGGAAAGGTATAGTGATTTTGATTTTTAAATAACAAAATTACAGGGCTGGGGAGATGTTTCAGTGGATAAAGTGCTAGCTGAGGGCTGGAGAGATGGCTTAGCGGTTAAGCGCTTGCCTGTGAAGCCGAAGGACCCCAGTTCAAGGCTCAATTCCTCAGGACCCATGTTAACCAGATGCACAAGGGGGTGTACGTGTCTGGAGTTCGTTTGCAGTGGCTGGAGGCCCTGGTGCACCCATTCTTTCTCTCTATCTGCCTCTTTCTCTCTCTGTCTGTTGCTCGCAAATAAATAAATAAAAATAAAAATAAACTTTTAAAGTGCTAGCTGCACAAGCATGAGGACCTGAGTTTGGATCCTCAGAACCCAGGTTACATCAAATGGTGTAGTGTAAGCATCGGTAATCCCAGTGAATCAGTGAGAAGGAAAGCGGCGACCAGAGAAACTCACGGGCCAGCTAGCCTGGCAGATGAGACACCTCGCCTCAAACAAGATGCAAGGCAAGGTCTTACACCCGACCTCCACACACATGCTGTGTGTGACCACATGCAAGCTGGAGCATGTAGATACCTGTGTGTACATGCATGAACACACATGTATTCGCACCATACACATATAAATCAAAAAATTTATAGGACCTGGTTTGATAATTGTGGAGGACTGTAAGGGCAATGGATCTGCATGTTGGTAATGCTTTGGGAAGCGTATCATTTCTATAAATGTGATGTTGCCAATCTTGGGACTTCTCCTGGGGTAGGAGGTATGATTTTAATGCCTCAAATCTTGTCTCATGACAGTGGGTGGTTGGCCCTGCCTACTTTGTGGAATATTTAATCACAGAGTCAACATGTACCAAGTCCCAGGGCAGCAGCTGCTTACTCCAGCTTTCTAACTCAGTGGTAAGTTTTCTGAATGTCTACATGATTGAAGATATGTGCTGAAAAATCAGTATTTGTTGAGCATAAATTATACTTGTTGTATGAGAACACATTAGATGCTTCTCCTTCCCTCAAAAAGCAGTCAAGAGCCGGGTGTTGTGGTGCACACCTTTAATCCCAGCACTCTGGAGGTAGAGGTAGGAGGATCACTGAGAGTTCAAGATGAGCCTGAGACTACATAGTGAATCCCAGGTCAGCCTGGGCTAGAGTGAGACCCTACCTTGAACCCTCTGCCCACCCCCAAAAAAAAAGAAGCAGTCAACTTGGGCTGGAGAGATGGCTTAGCCATTAAGGCACTTGCCTGTGAAGCCTAAAGACCCAGGTTCGATTTCCCAGAACACATATAAGCCAGATGTACAAAGTGGCACATGCAGATGGAGTTTGTTTGCAGTGGCTAGAGGCCCTGGTGTGCCCATTCTTTCTCCCTCTCTAATAAATAATTAAAATTAAAAAAAGAAGTATTCAACTAGTTTAGAACTTAGGCCTAGAAGCAATGATAGGGCCTTTAAAACAATTGCAAAAAGGGATCATGAGGAGTCATGGAATACACTATGCTGTTCCATTCTTTTTTTTTTTTTAATATTTTTTTAAATTTTTTATTGATTTATTTGAGAGCAAAAGACACAGAGAGAAAGACAGATAGAGGGAGAGAGAGAGAATGGGCGCGCCAGGGCTTCCAGCCTCTGCAAACGAACTCCAGACGTGTGCACCCCCTTGTGCATCTGGCTAACGTGGGACCTGGGGAACCGAGCCTTGAACCAGGGTCCTTAGGCTTCACAGGCAAGCGCTTAACCGCTAAGCCATCTCTCCAGCCCTGCTGTTCCATTCTTTAGACCACCTTTCATTAAAAAAAAAAGACATCGTCAAATGGAAAGTCAAAGAAAACATTTTTAATATGGGACTGGGGTGCCTTGAAACACAGCTGGGAATATAACGAGGCACAGTTCACGTAATTCATACAGCAGACATTGTAAGTTGTATAATTCAGTTGTTTGAGTGTATCCACAGAGCTGCGCTGCCATCACTACTTCATTGTTTCAAAACGTTTGCATCAGCTGCCAAAGGAAATCCCGTCCTCATTAAACATGCAGCTATTTCCTGCTGCTTCTCTTGGAAGCGCCTGGAAACTGCTAACCTGCAGTTTGTATGTTTATGGCTTTGTCTATTTGGACTTTTCAAATGAATGGAATCATGCAGTGTGTGTGTGTGTGTGTGTGTGTGTGTGTGAGAGAGAGAGAGAGAGAGAGAGAGAGAGAGAGAGAGAACACTGAAATGATTAACTCCATCAGACTAGCCAATGAGCAGCAATGCTAAAATTCAACACTGCTCGTAACACTTACTTTGTAGATGTTCATTTTCTTAGTAATACTTATCAAAAAGTAAATGTGGTTCATTGTGATACCTCCATACAGACATATAGCTGTATCCATCATTTCTACCAACTAAATAACTATTATTTTGAAATAAGGAAACAAAGTTGTTGGGCATGGTGGTGTATACCTTTAATCTCACAACTCTAGAGGCAGTGATAGGATTGTGGTGAGTTTGAGGCCAGTCTGGGACTACAGGGTGAGTGCCAGGTCAACCGAGGCTAGAGTTGGACCCTACCTTGAAAATAAAAGAAAAGAAAAACAAACAAAACTATGTTTATTTTCAAATAGAGAGAAGGTAAAGGAACTGAGACTGGTTTTGCCCAAGAAGAACAAACTCATGTGGGGCATATATTGAAGATTACTGTAAAAGAGACAAAAACAAATTTTCTAATTGACCCAAGGGTAGAATAAGGACCAAGTGGTAGAATTTGCATAGATACAGTTTTCTGCTTAATGCAAAGACCTTCTTAATTGAAGTTTAATTCTTCAAGAAAACATTCTGATTCCCATCACTGGACTACATCTAGCCTACTTTATGTGGAGACATTAGAAAATTGGCTGAGCTGGACGTGGTGGTGCTTACCTTTAATCCCAGCACTTGGGAGGCAGAAGTAGGAGGATCGCCGTGAGTTTGAGGCCACCCTGAGACTACATAGTGAATTCCAGGTCACTGGACTAAAGTGAGACCCTACCTCCAAAAACGAAAACTAAACTAAACTAAACTAAAACTAAAAAGAAAAAAATGGCTAAAAGTCTGCTAGTCTCCAAGGTAGAGCATAAAACTGTTCACTGGGTTTATGTGTACATGAGCAGAAAGCAGGTTGATTTCATTTAAGATCATCAATAACATTAATATTTACGTGACTTTGTTTTCTTTTTTTAGCCTGTTGGTCTTTGCATAGGTTCTCTGACTCGAGGACCCATAGAAAAGTTTGTGACTGTGACTTGTGACTTCTTTGAATCCCAGGTACTTTTCAGTCTAATTACATTATTTATATTTGGTTGCCACTATTCCCTCCCTCCTCTGGTTCCCTCTGCCCCCCACCCCCGTGTCACTTTATTCAGGCTGTCCTAAGGCCACATCCCCATGAGAGCTGGTCAGAGACCTTGCATACTGTCTAATCCACAGTATGACCCCACAGAATAAGGAAGACATATTTAGAAACTGTGAACTACCAGCTTGAATGGCTTAAGCCTCAAACACATTATATTCACCTAGTCCAGTTGAGACAGGAACCTAGGCTCCAGCCCTGCCCTGCCCCTGTGAGCTATGGAACCACCAGCACTTTACCTCCCCTGAGTCTTCCTTGCCTTACCTGTGCAATGAAATTTCAAAACCTATGTCATTCTGGTCCCTGAGACCAGCAAGAGGACTTGGATGGAAGGCACTATACAGGGCCTGGCACACAGCAACAAGATCTGCCCCTCATGCCAATACTGGGAACAGAGACATCACTGGGGCCTCTGGGCAAGTGTTAAGCTTCTCTTGGCCATTCATTTTCGGCTCCGAAATTATGACTTAAACTCAAAGCTTCATTGGTCTTGGTTTCACCTGGCCCATACTTATTTTTGGTTTTTCAAGGTAAGGTCTCATTGTAGCTCAGGCTGACCTGGCAGTCACTATGTATTCTTAGGGTTGCCTCGAACTCACAGCAATCCTCCTACCTCTGCCTCCTCAGTGCTGGGATTAAAGGCGTGCACCACCACGCCCAGCTATTACCTGGGGATTTTTTTTGTTGTTTTGTTCTTCATCCTTTTATGAGGAGGCCCATTGTAGTTGGTTTTCTTGAATACTCATTTTGAATATTCATTCAAAAAGACATAAAGCCAACAACGGTATAGTGACACATGCCTTTAACCCCCGCACTGAGGATGGTGAGTCTGGGTTAAATAGTGAGGCCCTGTCACACACAGTCAAAAAGCTTTACCTGGTACCAGGTATCATAGAACTTTCCCTGTGGAATTCTGTACTTGAATATATTCTTGTTTCAGGATCAGAATCCAGGTGGTGAGAACTCTGCTGTTGAGACCCTCCCTGGGGTGGAAGAGGTCCCTCAGGGAAAAACAGCACCCACCAACGCCCCCTCACAAACTCCGCCCAGAGGGTCTGTCCAGTATCTCCCTGACTTGGATGACAATAAGCCTGAAGATGGCCGAGAAACAGATCCTCAAGAGGCCTTCCCAGTAAAACTGGATCTAACCACAGATCCCCAGGGAGAAGCCCTGGATGTCTCCTTCCTCTTCCTGGGTCCAGAGGAGCAGAGGCTGCTTGTGCTGCCTTTCCCAGGAGAGGGGCAGCGCTCTGCCGAGTGCCCGGGGCCTGCCCAGGAGAGCAGCCCTCTTGTCCTGCCACCCTGAGAATCGCAGAGAGGGCTCCTCGAGGGCACAGTACCTCGCAGGACGGTGGCGTTGGGCCAGAGCTGGAAGGCCCAGATCTGCAGAGTGGCTAATAAAGTATGTTCTTCTGACTGTTCTTTGTGCCATATGTTGACTGGAAAGGAAACGACGAGACAAATCTCCCCGGCCACAGCACTGAGCCTGCGCTGCACCCTCATGAACCTCTCAGTCTCTTACTGTGGCCAGAGGCCTCCGTTCCCTCTTCAGCCTCTTGTTCGTAATGGTGTTTATCACTGAGACCTCTGCATATGCCCACATGACAGATTAAATCTGTTCATAAGTAAAGACATTTCTCCAGGGGCCAGAAGGGTAGATCAGCAGTTAAAGGCATTTGCTTGCAAAGCCTGATGGCCAAGGTTCAATTCCCCAGTACCCACATAAAGCCAGATGCACAAAGTGGAAGGTGTGTCTGGAACCACTTGTAGTGGCAGGAGACCCTGGTGTGCCCATACTCTCTCTCTCTCCCTATCTCTCTCTCTTTCTCTAAAATAATTATTTGTTTGAGGTAGGGTCTCACTCTAGCCCAGGCTGATCTGGAATTCGCTATGTAGTCTCAGGGTGGCCTTGAACTCATGTGATCCTCCTACCTCTGCCTCCCCAGTACTGGGATTAAAGGCGTGTGCCCCCATGCCTGGCAACATTCTTGCATTGGGTTCACACAAGCATTCCATATTGGGCATAGCCAATGTAGCAGTAATAGGAAGGCTTAGTTAGGAACATAAAACAATTCATGGTTTTTGTTTGTTTGTTTGTTTGTTTTTGAGTTTTAATTTTTTGAAGAAGGGTCTCATTCTAGCTCAGGCTGACCTGGAATTCACTACTTAGTTTCAGGGTGGCTTTGAACTTACGGCGATCTTTCCACCTCTGCCTCCCGAGTGCTGAGATTACAGGTGTACCACCATGCCTGGCTATAAAATAATTTTGCTTTACTCAATCTTGACTGCATATTATAATTACCCAGTAATTTAAAAACTGCTCATTTGTGACCAGGCCCCAATATTCAGATTATAACTGAAGGAGTCAGGGTACGGGGGTTGATCCCCCATGGGAGAGGTCGTCGAGCCCAGGACCTTGCACATAGTTCATAAGTGTTCTCCCACAGAGCTGTGTTGTCAGCCCAACAGTAAGACTTATTTAAAGCTCTTTGATAAGCAGATGTGGACCCCGCAAAGCTGTACAGCCAGACCAAATGCACCAACGCGTGTAATGGTGGCAAGTCTGTTATGAGGGAAACCAACTACTCTCTGATTGAACTTGAGGCCTGATCCACAGGAGGTAATTCCTGCCAGGTACTGAAAATGAATCAAAACCCATGGCTAGCAATAAGCTAGAAAGGAGATATAAAGGGAATAAAAGGGAGGGAGGGAGGACTTCATAGGATGGTATTATATATATGTAGGTAGAAGAACAGATTAATGGGGGTGAAAAGGCCTAAGTGAAGTCAGGGGAAGAAACTGAATAAAGGAAAGGTAGAGGGAAGGCTAATCAAAATCTAAGAGGATAGCCAGGCATGGTGGCACACGCCTTTAATCCCATCTCTTGGGAGGCAGAGATAGGAGGATTGCCATGAGTTCGAAGCTGTTGCAGTCTGGTTCGCATTGCTGTTAGAAATCACCCAACCAAGAGCAGCTTCTGGAAAAAAGAGATTTATTTTGGCTTACAGGCTCGAGGGGAAGCTCCACGATGGCAGGGGAAAACAATGGCATGAGCAGAGGGTCGACATCACCCCCTGGCCAACATAAGGTGGACTACAGCAACAGGAGGGTGTGCCAAACACTGGCAAGGGAAACTGGCTTTAATACCCATAAGCCGGCCCCCAAAAACACACTCCCTCCAGGAGGTGTTAATTCCCAAATCTTCATCAGCTGGGAACCTAGCATTCAGAACACCTAAGTTTATGGGGGACACCTGAATCAAACCACCATAGAGGCCACCCTGAGCCTACGTAGTGAATTGCAGGTCAGCGTGAGCTAAAATGAGACCCTGCCTCAAAACAAACAAACAAATAACAACAACAACAACAAAATCTAAGGGCTGGAGAGATGGCTTGGCCATTAAGTGCTTGCCTGTGAAACTTAAGGACCCTGGTTCCAGGCTCAATTCCTCAGTACCCACGTAAACCAGATGCACAAGGTGGCGCATGCATCTGAAGTTTGTTTGCAGTGGTTGGAGGCCCTGATGTGCCCATTCTCTCTCCCTCTCTCTTTCTCTCTCTCTAAAGTAAATAAATAAATAAATCTATGAGGATATAACTAAGTCATATGGAAACCTGAGGTTTTGGACAATGGGATACTCAGAAGCCATAGATTTTTTTAATTAAAATTTTTTTTTAGGGCTGGAGAGATGGTTTAGCAGTTAAGCGCTTGCCTGTGGAGCCTAAGGACCCCAGTTCGAGGCTCAACTCCCCAGGACCCACGTTATCCAGATGCACAAGGGGGCGCACACATCTGGAATTCGTTTACAGTGGCTGAAGGCCCTGGCACGCCCATTCTCTCTCTCTCTATCTGCCTCTTTCTATGTCTGTCGCTCTCAAATAAGTAAATAAAAATTTTATTAACGACTTCCATGATTATAAAAAATATCCCATGGTAATACCCGCCCTCCCCCCGACTTTCCCCTTTGAAACTCCATTCTCCCCATCTCAATCAGTCTCTCTTTTATTTTGATGTCATGATCTTTTCCTCCTATTTATGATGGTCTTGTGTAGGTAGCATTAGGCCCTGTGAGGTCATGGATAGCCAGGCCATTTTGTGTCTGGGGGGAGCACATTGTAAGGAGTCCTACCCTTCCTTTGGCTCTTACATTCTTTCTGCCATCTCCTCTGCAATGGACCCTGAGCCTTAGAAGGTGTGGTAGAGATATTGCAGTACTGAGCACTCTGGTCACTTCTTTCCGGCACCATGATGCCTTCTGAGGCATCCCACAGTCACTGCCATCTGAAAAGAGAAGATTCTCTACCAAAAGTGAAAGTAGCATTAATATCAGGGTATGAACATTAAGAGGAGTGCTTACTGGGCAGTTTGATAAGCATAGTATATACATTTAGCCAGACAGCAGCAGACGTTACACCCCTAAGTCTCATGACTACCCCTGTATTAAGTTTTCAGTATCAGGGATGTATTCCTTCACATGGAGCAGGCCTCCAGTCCAATTAGAGGGCAGTTGGTTTCCACCATGACAGATCTGCCACTATTGCACCATTTGCTCATTTGCCTGGCTGGCCAAATATAAGGCTTGCAGTGTCCACTGTTGAGTATCTTCAAGAAGCTATAGATATTTACCAGAAAATTTTCAGTGCCAGAGATGGGATACCTTCCTGTGAGTTGTTGGCCAGGGAGACCTCTGATGCCCCCAAAATATTACAGGACATTGCCAAGACCCTTGATTTCCCAACCAGGAATAGATGGTAACACCCTATTACTGAAGACTCCACATACTCGGCTGCAAGGTTACTGAGAAATCCTGCTGGAGCTGAGCTGAAGACCTCCTCCATGTAGATCAGCTGACAGAAAGCTCGAAAATGCTACACTGCATGAGGTTCAATGGGGGAGAGAGAAATCCCCAGTGAAGTGGACACTGCAAGCCTTATATTTGGCCAGCCAGGCTATATGAGCCAATGGGTGGAATAGTGGCACATCTGTTATGGGGGAAACCAACTGCCCTCTAATTGGACTGGAGGCCTGCTCCATGGGAGGGAATATATCCCTGATACTGAAAACTTAATACAGCGGTAGTCATGAGCCCTAGGGGTGTAATGTCTGCTGGTGTCTGGCTAAATGTATATACTATTCTCACCAAACTGCCCAGTAAGCACTTCTCTTAATGTTCATACCCATATATTAATGCTACTCTCACTTTTGGTTAGAGAATCTTCTCTTTTCAGATGGCAGTGACCTTGGGATGATTCAGAAGGCACCATGGTGCTGAGAAGAAGTGACAGAGGAATGCTCAGCACTGCAGTATCTCTATCACAACTTCCAAGGCTCAGGGTCCATTGTGGAAGAGGTGGTGGAGAGAATGTTAGAGCCAAAGGAAGGGTAGGACACCTTACAATGTCCTCCTCCAGACACAAAATGGCCTGGCTATCCATGACCTCGCAGTGCCTGACACTACCTACACAAGACCATCAAAATAGGAGGAAAAGATGATGACATCAAAATAAAAGATTTATTGGGGGTGGATATGATGGAGAGTGGAGTTTCAAAGGGGTAGGTAGGGGGAGGGAAGGAATTATCATGGGATATTGTTTACAATTATAGAAGTTGTTAATAAAAATAAAAAATAAGTAAATAAATAAACCTATGGCTAGGAGGGTCATAATCCCTAGTGGGGAAGTGGCCTTGATAGTCATGTTCTCACAGTAGCTAACACTACCTACACAAGACCTGCATAATATGAGGGAAAATGATGACATAAAAATAGAAGACTGGAGAGATGGCTAAGCAATTAAGGTGTTTTCCTGTGAAGACAGAGGACACAGGTTTGATTCCCCAGGACCTATGTAAGCCAGATACACAAGGTCCTGCATGTATCTGAAGTTAATTTACAGCAGCTGAAGGCCTTGACACTCCCATTCTCTATCTCTCTCTCTCTCTCCCTCTTTCTCTCTCTCAAATAAATAAAATAAAAATTTTTAATTGTTTTAAATAGAAGAGAGACTAGTTGGAAAGAAGGGATTCAGGGCTAGAGAGATGGCTTAGCGGTTAAGCACTTGCCTGTGAAGCCTAAGGACCCTGGTTCAAGGCTCGATTTCCCAGGACCCACGTTAGCCAGATGCACAAGAGGGTGCACATGTCTGGAGTTCATTTGCAGTGGATGGAAGCCCTGGCACACCCATTCCCCGAAAGGGAAGATTTGAGAGAGGATTATGATCATGGTATATTATCTATATTTATGGAAGTTGTCAATAAGAAGGTTTTGTTATTGTTGTTGTTAGTAGGGTTTTGCTCTAGCCCAGGCTGACCTGGAATTCACTATGTATGGCCTCAAACTCACAGTGATCCCCTACCTTAGCCTCCCAAGTCCTGGAATTAAAAGCATGCACCGCCACACCTGGTGGAAAAGTCTTTCTAGCAGCTGGAGAGATAGCTCAGTGGTTAAAGGTACTTCCTTGAAAAAGTGGCAAATGCATCTGGAGTTTGATTACAATGGCTGGAGGCCCTGTTGTATCCATTCTCTCTCTCTCCATCCATATATATATATATAGAGAGAGAGAGAGAGAGAAAGAGAGAGAGAGAGAGAGAGAGCCAAGATTGAAACTACCGCTGTGTAGACCCTCATAGCAGAGAAAGTTCAGACAGAGAAGAGATGCTGCCTAAGAGACTGGCTGTCTGGCAGCGCTGGGGAGGAAACTAGGCTGATTATCTCAGGTCCTTTCTGAAGCCGCAGCCTTTGCAGACATGAAGGTTCCACGTGGTATTGGTTCCCTTGGAGAGGTGGGGTAAGAGGTCAACTGTAGCCCAGGCCTGTTCCTCAGTGCTGAGCCCCTTCCCCAGCAGAATAGGTATTCAGTTTCTGGACTCCTGATCTTACCACTGGCCTCTTCTTATATATGTGTTAGTTCTTTCTGTCATCGAAGACCCACACAAAATTGGGATAATATGGGGTACCCTTAATTTATCCCAGAAACACTACTAGCACTAGTAGTGACCTAGGAGTAGCTACTAGTAGCCTCATTTATTAAGCACTTACTCTGTGCCCAAAACTTGTGCTGATCACCTTATGTTTATCTTATTTATTTTACAAAACTGCCAAGCGGTATCGATTCCCATTTGATACATGAAGAAACATCAGAGAAGCTCTAAGCATTACACAGTAACAAAGTGACAGAGCTATGCTTAGAAATTCTGATCTGACTCCATGGCCACAGGGTTTGGATCCTATTCTGTGTGAAGTCTGTTCCCTTCACGATGCTAACTGCCGACCTTGTTACCTTCCTCGGATGCTGCAGTTGTGTTTTGCTGAGGAGTTTTGGTGTCATAAGCCATAGAGGCAGATGATGTACAGATTTCCAAGTGAGACAGACAGACAGAAGGAAAATTACCTCGAACCCAAGCCAGCACCCACAGCACAGAGGCAGTGCTTAGGGTTAAAACACACACACACACAAAAGAAAAAAACAATCACACATTCTGGATCTGCTACCTACTAGGAATAACGAGATTTATTCAGATCACCTTATTAGCCACTCACCAGTGGTTCTGTCCCAAGGAGCCACTAATCATTTACAGACTGTTGATGGATATTTGAACCAGGGGTCAAGGTGATCCGTCCCTAGTTATACAACAAAAATCTATAAAGACTGCTAATGAATTGTTTGTGTATGTGTGTGAGAGCCATTCACCGTAAAATCCTCTGCTATGGTACAGCCCGGCACAGGATGGATGGGCACAATGAAGATGCTCACGGCTGCGCTGCTTTGGGTCACACTGCAGCCCTCAAGTGCCGTGAGTCCCACCGACTGTGACGCGACAGGGCCTGTGGCTGAGAAGGCTTTAGACTTGGTCAATAAAGGGCGGAGGAATGGCTACCTTTTCCAGCTGCTGCGGGTTGCTGATGCCCACTTGGACACAGTGGTGAGAAATGGCCAGTGGCACAGCTGAGTTGGGAGACCGTGTATGAAGGGCAAATGGGACTGTGATCCCTCAGCCTCCTGTTTTGCACAACTAATGAGTTTGGTCATGGCTTTCTGTTTAGTTTTGGGGGCTGCTCTGGATGGTTGCTTTCGCCTTCAAACTAATGTTTGTTATTGGCCTGTTCATTAACTATGAGTTAGTCTGTAGGTTCTTACAAGCACTCAGGTTGAACCCGGAGAAATGCTAAATAGTTTGAGAAGTAAACTAGAATTAACTGTGGGCCTCATGGAAATAATAGTCTACTGAAACACAAAGGCCAGCTATGTAAAATGGGACAAATTTAGTGATTGCATACATGCAAAAGATCCTGGAGGAATTTAATGAGGTCTGTTAAGATTGGATGCGAGAAGGATTCCTTGATCTGAAGAATGGGTAGGATTTGACTAGGAAAAAGGCCTGTGGGTAAGTCTCTCCATGTGAATGCCAGGCATGTCACCTCTAAGTGACCAGGGAATGAGAAGTTAAGAAGTCATTGAATAAGCAGGTAGAGGGGTCCAGAAGTTCAAGGTGAGCTCTAGAGAGGCCAGAGTTCAGTGTGAATTTGGAAGAGAGATGGTGGGCTTATCATAAAATAGGAAAACCCATCATTTCTTAGATTATATGCTTATTTTGAGTGGATTTGGTGGGCTCTCAGGAACTGGGGAAAGGTGCTGATTTCTTCCCCAACAATAGTAATAATGACAATGATATAACCCACATATTTGCTACATAAATGATTGAAATAAAGAAGGTCAGATTACGCGCTACTAAAGAAGCCAAGCACAACAATTTACATCTTTTAAAGGATTAGGAAGAGGATGGCACTGCAAAATGCAAAAAATAGGAATTCAGGGATTTAAGATCCAACAAACAATTGGATGACAATCCGTCCCTTCCAAGCTCTGTGCTCCATGTGTAGGACACAGGATAAAGAAACAGTGCTAAATAACAGAAGAGGAGGAGGAGGAAACACAGTGCTACTCCTGAGAGGCAGACTAAAAAGGTCAGGGGAGGGGATACAATGTGCCTGGGGAGTGGAGGCAGGTGACAGAGATATGAGCTAGGGACCTGCTTCAGGTGTGCAGCAATGAAGAAATGAGGACCAGTCCCAGGAGTGGGAATTAAAGCAGTAAGAATGATGAGTAGGGGCTGGAGAGATGACTTAGTGGTTAAGGTGCTTTCCTACAAAGGCTAGCAATCAGAGCTCAATTCCCCAGTACCCATGTAAAGCCAGATGCACAAAGTGGCACATGCCTCTGGAGTTCATCTGCAATGGCTAGAGGCCCTAGCATGCTTATTCCCCCCTCTGTCTGTCTCTCTTCTCTCTCTCTCTCTCTGCTTGCAAATAAATCTTTAAAAATTATATATATATATATATATATGAATACATATGTGATATATAGGAATATATATATGAAAAATGATGGAGAGATGGCTCAGCACTTAAGGTACTTGCCTGAAAAGCCCAACGATCTGGGTTTGATTCCTAAGTATCAATGTAAAGGCCAGATGCAGGAAGTAGCACAAGCATCAGGAGTCCACTTGCAATGGCTAGAGGCCCCGGCACATTCATTCTCTGTCCTTATCCCTCTCTTGCACATTGCAGATGAATAAAATTAATTCTAGAAAATGATGAATAAACATGAGATGCATTTTTCAAAGAGACCATTCAGCCTGGTTAATGAATAGTCAAAGCAAAGAACATGGTGGAAACCAAAGTTGATTTACAATTTTCCCTTGTGCTTTAATCACATTTATTTGTTTTTTAAATATTTTTTTTTTATTTTTGTTTATTTATATTGTTTTGACAGAGAAAGAGGGAGAGAGAGAGAGAGAAAATGGGCGTGTCAGGGCCTCCAGCCACTGCAAACAAACTCCAGACGCGTGCACCCCCTTGTGCATCTGGCTAACATGGGTCCTGGGGACTAGAATCTGGGTCCTTTGGCTTTGCAGGCAAACACCTTAATCTCAAAGCCATCCGTCCAGCCCTATTTATTTATTTACTAGTTTTTTTTTTAAATTTTTTATTTATTTATTTGAGAGCGACAGACACAGAGAGAAAGACAGATAGAGGGAGAGAGAGAGAATGGGCGCGCCAGGGCTTCCAGCCTCTGCAAACGAACTCCAGACGCGTGCGCCCCCTTGTGCATCTGGCTAACGTGGGACCTGGGGAGCCGAGCCTCAAACCAGGGTCCTTAGGCTTCACAGGCAAGCGCCTAACTACTAAGCCATCTCTCCAGCCCTTTACTAGTTATTTTTAAATATTTAACTGGATGTGGTGGCTCATGCCTTTTAATCCCAGCAATTAGGAGGCTGAGATAGGAGGATCTCTGTGAGTTCAAGGCCAGCCTGGGACTATAGAGTGAGCTATTTATTTTTAAGACAAGGTCTCACAATGTAGCCCAGGCAAATCTTGAACTCTCCACCCTTCTGAGTGCTGGTATTATAGGAGTGAGCCACCATACCCAAGTGATTTACATTTTTAAAGCCATAACCCTAGGCAATAACTAATGTCACTGACAAACACAGAGTAGAGAAAAGCTAAGAAAACAGATTTATCTGCAGGAAAGTTAAAATCAAGGTAGGAAATCCGAATTCAGGAGTAGAGCTGAGCGAGAGGAGCGGACCACAGACACAGATTGGGGAAGGTGCTGTGGCTGTTGACATGTCATCCAGGCTTGTGCTTTGAACACCTGCGCTGAAATGGCGCAGCAGTTAAGGTGCTTGTTTGCAAAACCTGACAGCCTCGTCTTGATTCCCAGGACCCACATAAGCCAGATGAACAAAGTGGCGCATGTGTCTGGAGTTCCTTTGTAGTGGCAAGAGGCCCTGGTACACCCATTCATTCTCTCTCTCTCTCCCTCTCCTTGCAATTTTTTTTAAGGACATTCAGAAATAACTGTCAAGTCAAGTCAAAACACACAGTTCTCCCTCAGCTCAAAGGGAATAGAAGATAGCTTATTCTGGAGCCAAATGTGAGTAACCATGACCCAAGGTATCTCAAATTACATGTTCCAACATGTTAACAATTTCATGGGGCTGGAGAGATGGCTTAGTGGTTAAGCGCTTGCCTGTGAAGCCTAAGGACCCCGGTTTGAGGCTCGGCTCCCCAGGTCCCACGTTAGCCAGATGCACAAGGGGGCGCACGCGTCTGGAGTTCGTTTGCAGAGGCTGGAAGCCCTGGCGCGCCCATTCTCTCTCTCTCCCTCTATCTGTCTTTCTCTCTGTGTCTGTCGCTCTCAAATAAATAAATAAAAAATTAAAAAAAAAAAGAGATTTGTTTAAAAAAAAAAAAACAATTTCATGAAGCTTTTTTTTTTTTTTTTTTTTTTTTTTTGAGGTAGGGTCTCACTCTAGCTCAGGCTGACCTGGAATTCACTATGTCGTTGCAGGGTGGCCTCCCTACCTCTGCCTCCTGAGTGCTGAGATTAAAGGCATGCGCCACCACACCCAGCTCATGCAGGTTTTTTTTTTGTTGTTGTTGTTTAGTTTTTTGTTGTTGTTGTTGTTATTCATCTTTATTTATTTATTTGAGAACGACAGACTGAGAGAGAAAGAGACAG
This sequence comes from Jaculus jaculus, assembly GCF_020740685.1. Taxonomy (NCBI): domain Eukaryota; kingdom Metazoa; phylum Chordata; class Mammalia; order Rodentia; family Dipodidae; genus Jaculus; species Jaculus jaculus. The sequence continues at coordinate 134,922,749 of NC_059106.1, read as the reverse complement.
ATATAGAGAGAATGGGCGCGCCAGGGCCTCCAGCCACTGCAAACGAACTTCAGACACGTCCGCTGCCTTGTGCATCTGGCTAATGTGGGTCCTGGGCAATTGAGCCTCGAACTGGGGTCCTTAGGCTTCACAGGAAAGCGCTTAACCACTAAGCCATCTCTCCAGCCCATCATGAAGTTTTTATAATTATAGAACAATAGAAGGTCATAGACCAAGGTACTTTTTAAATGCATTAATGAAAACATCATGGAGACAGGTTACAGCAAAGAGGCAGGATCTCTGCCTGGAGCCTCCAATGCTATCTGGTGACATTCTTACCTGTTGGGTTGGTGGTCTGTTAGCACATTCCAAAAAGATCTCACCCTGATAATCACAAGGTCAGACACAGAGGTGGGCAATGCATAACTACTAAAGAGTCTAAATAAAGCTGGGCGTGGTGGCACATGCCTCTAATCCAAGCACTCGGGAGGCAGAGGTAGGAGGATCGCTGTGAGTTTGAGGACACCCTGAGGCTTTACAGTGAATTCCAAGTCAGTCTGGGCTAGAGTGAAAAGAGAGAGAGAGAGAGAGAGAGAGAGAGAGAGAGAGAGAGTCTAAATAATTTGGCTCTGAATCTGTAATTTTCCATTTCTCCACAGTTACAGAAACTCCACCAGTCAATCAGCATTAGGATGTTTCAAGTAGGAACAACTGTTTAAGAGGAACTTGAGTTCTACTACTGATGTCAACATGTAGGTCAAATGACACAAAGACAGGACAGCTGCAAAGATTTGGATAAGAGTAGGAATTCTGTTTAAGAAGTAAAGAGACCGCCAGCTGCCTGGAATCTCATCAGCAGGGGAGGAGGGAGGGAGAAGGAGGACCATGAACTCCAAGCTAGCCTATGTGGTTACACAATGAGATCCTGTTCTAAGAAGAGGGAGAGGGAAGGAAAAAGGATTACTTTTATTAAAACAAATAAATAAATATCCAGGCATGGTGGCGCACGCCTTTAATCCAGCATTTGGGAGGCAGAGGTAGGAGGATTGCCATGAGTTCAAGGCCACATGGAGACAACATAGTGAATTCCAGGTCAGCCTGAGTTAGAGTGAGACCCTACCTCGAAAAGAGAAAAATAAATAAATAAATAAACAAACAAGTCTGAGGATAAGGAGAGCTCAGTTGGTAAAATGCTTGCAGTAGAAACATGGGGACCTGAGTTTGGGTCACAATTAACCACATAAAAGCCAGATGTGTGTGGGCCTGTAATCCCAGCTCTAGGAAGGTGGGACAGGAGGGTCCTGAGGGCTCACTGGATAACTAGTTCAGCCAAATTAGTGAGCTCTAGATTGACAGCCCTGGCTCAAAATAAAAAAGGTCTGGTGCACGTCCTTAATCCCAGCATTTCAGGAGGCTGAGGTAGGAGGATCACTGTGAGTTTGAAGCCAGCCCGAGACTACGTAGTGAATTCCAGGTTAGCCTGGGCTAGAGCAAGACCCTACCTCAACTTCCCACAAAACAATATGGAGGGTCATGTTTACCTCTGTCCTACCCTACAAGGACAGACAGACAGGCACACATACCAATTTCTGGGCATCCTACTGACCTGTTCCTTTCTTGGCATTCCTCAGGGCTCTGCAACAGTCTACTACTTAGCCTTGGATGTAAAAGAATCTGATTGTTGGATTCTATCCATGAAACCCCAGGATGACTGTTATTCAGATGTTTCTAGAAGGCCATCAGATATAGTAAGTAACTGAGTACCATTCTCCTTCACTTTTCCTTCTTCCCTTCCATCCACTGTGCTCTCAGAGGAGTTACATGCTGGGCTAATGCGGCAGGAGAAGCTTCTTGTGTTCACTATGAACAGCGCTCCTGAGAGCCATCCTACAGACCCAGGTCAACATAAATCATCAGGGCCCATGGTCCTTTAGTATAGCGTAGCATTATCAGCTGTGAATCCTTAGGAAATTCACCCAACATCCCTAGACTTCTGTCTCCTCAACTCTGAAAGAAGAGGAGAGGGTTGGAGTAGATGGATTCTGACAGTGTTCATCCCTCACAGTCTAGAAGCTTGTAACTGAGTGCCATGAAGACTGGTCCCATTACAGGAGGGTCTAAAGAGACTAGCTGAGCTGTAGAGATGGCTCAGCAGTTAAGACACTTGCCTGCAGCATCCAATGACCTGGATTCGATTCCCCAGTTAATCCATGTAAAGTCAGATACACAAAGTGCCGCATGCAATCTATAGTCTGTATGCAGTGGCTGTGTGGCTGTCTCTCTTCTATCTCTCTCTGCTTGCAAATAAATGAAATGTGTGTGTGTGTGTGTGTGTGTGTGTGTGTGTGTGTGTGTGTGTGTGTGTACATGCTGCAGGGAAGCATATGTCTTGCTATGATCCTGGCTACCCTACCACCAGTCCCTTCCCACACATGAACAGCACAAAGACACAGGAGTGCAGACATAAGCTTTCACTTCACGGCAGGAGAATTTTGCATACCTAGGGTACTTAATGTTTTTCCTTTGAAAATGTTTGGTCATGGTCCATTTAAACAGTCTCTTACTTGTTCTTGTAAGGGCTTTAGATGCCCATAGTATGCAGCCTATGGAGCAGACTAAGATAGGCAGGTTCTGAGACAAGACTGATGAAGAAAACACCAAATTCATATTTTTTGCCTTTGTGCGTGCTTATACATGCTATGGTATATGTGTGGTGGTCAGGATCATCTTGGGTGTTGCTCCTTGCCTTCCACCTGATTTTGAGGCAGGGCCTCTTGCTCACTGCCGCATTCACCAGGCTGGCTGGTCTGCATGCTGCCGGGGGCTCTTCTGTTTCCACCTCTCACCTCACCATAGGAACACTGAGATTACACATGCTTGTGCTACCTGGTCCCATCCACGTGGGTCCTGGGCATCGTAAGTGAGCCGTCTTTTCATCTCCTCCGCCCCAACACCCTTTAAGTAACACGGCGCTGCATCATGTTTTCCTTCCTTCATATGCCACCTGAAGGAGTGGAAACTTAATTCCCTCTTTCTTACAGGTGATCGGGCAGTGCAAGGTAATAGCCACGAGATATTCAAATGAATCTCAAGATCTTAGAGTGAATGACTTCAACTGCACCACAAGTTCTGGTATGGTTGTCTATTAAAGTGCTACTAAATTCTAGATTAACATAGAACTCAGTCATACAGTGCTATTCATAATATCTACCATGGTGTACATCAGAAACAGTCCCTGCCCTCATGGTTTCCATTATTACTGACTCTTCTGAGAATAGAAAGGGGACAATTTTCTCCTGTTATTGGTACATCTTCTTTAAAGAAAGTTAATGTGTAGAAATAGAGATTAAAGCTGGGCGTGGTGGCACATGCCTTTAATCCCAGCACTGGGGAGGCAGAGGTAGAAGGATCACTATGAGTTTGAGGCCACCCTGAGACTGCATAGTGAATTCCAGGTCAGCCTGGGCTACAGCGAGACTCTACCTCAAAAATAAATAACTATAAGAAAAGAAAAGACATAGAGATTGACAGGGGGCAGCAGAACATCATTGTAAGACATACATTGTGAGGTTAGACCTGCTTGAGTTTGAATCCTCACCCTGTCACGTACTTATTAGTCACTTGATCAAGTTATGTCTCCATGGTGCTTTGGCTGAATTGCTGAAGCCATATCATTGAACCTCTGTCACCCCTGATTTTTCTTCCTCACAAATAATTGTGACTTGGGGAGCAAGTTATTTAACCTCTTTGAGCTTTCTTCACTTGTAAAATGTGGGTAATTGTAGCATTAGCTTTAGGATATTTTGTTGTTGTTGTTGAATTTTTTTGGTTTATTTTTATTTATTTATTTATTTGAAAGCAACAGACAGAGAAAGAGGTAGAGAGAGAGAAAGAGAGAATGGGAGCGCCAGGGTCTCCAGCCACTGCAAACAAACTCCAGACATGTGCACCCCTTGTACATTTGGCTAATGTGGGTCCTGGGGAATTGAGCCTCCAAACAGGATCCTTAGGCTTCACAGGCAAGCGCTTAACCACTAAGCCATTTCTCCAGCCCTACTTTTTGTTTTTTGAGGTAGGGTCTCGCTCTAGCCCAGGATGACCTGGAATTCACTATGCAGCCTCAGGGTGGCCTTGAACTCATGGTGATCCTCCTACCTCTGCCTCCTAAGTGCTAGTATTAAAGGTGAGCGTCACTATGCCTACTCCTAGGATTTTTATTAGCAGCAAATAAGATGATCGATGCAGAAGGCAGAACACTCAGCAAGTACTGACTTCAACATTTAAGTTATGTATTCCTCTACAGTTTACAAAGCAGTCATATGTTACTCTGTATATTACTCATGATCGCATTTAATCTTGAATAAGGCTATAAGGTAAATATTATGAACTGTGTGTTTTGGAGATAAAATAATTGGGGCTGGCAGAGGTTCAAAATGTGGCTTCATACATACAACCAAGGTTCAATTAAGACATGGGTCTACCTCAAGTGTCCACTCCAAAGTCCATCCTCTTCTAATTTATTTTTTCCAAAAGAATTGTCACTGAATTTCTTTAAAAAATGGCAAATCTCAGGCTGGAGAGATGGCTTAGTGGTTAAGGAACTTGCTTGCAAAGCCAAAAGAACCAGGTTCAATTCCCCAGGACCCATGTAGGCCAGATGTACAAGGTGGTGCATGCATCTGGAATTCATTTGCAAGGCAAGACCCTCTGGTGTACCCATTCTCTCTATCTGATTCTTTCTTTCTCTCAAATAAATAAATAAATAAAATATTTAAGCCAGGCATGGTGGTACACACCTTTAATCCCAGCATTCGGGAGGCAGAGGTAGGAGGATTGCCGTGAGTTCAAGGCTACCCTGAGACTCCATAGTGAATTCCAGGCCAGCCTGGGCTAGAGTGAGACCCTACCTTGAAAAACAAAACAAAACAAAAATTTTTAAATGGCAAATCTCAACATGACTCAGCAGAGTCAACAACCAAACCACTTCTATACTATGGAAGGCTGCCTTAAGGAATGGTTGAAGTCAGGCATGGCAGTGTAGCCTATGGCCACAACACTCAACAGGCCAAGACAGGAGGACCATACATTTTTAACTTTTTTATTATTTTATTTATTAGAGAGAGGCAGAGAAAAAATGGGCACGTCAGGGCTTCTAACCACTACAAACAAACTCCAGACAGACACATGTGCCACTTTGTGCATCTGGCTTTACGTGGGTTCTGGGGAATTGAACCTGAGTCCTTTGGCTTTGTAGGCAAGCACCATAACCGCTAAACCATCTGTCCAACCCCATGCATTCTTTTTTTTTTTTTCTGTTTTTTTTTTAAAGTGGAAGAGGAAGTCTCTCCCATTCTTTTTTTTTTAATTTTTTTTTAATTTTTGTTTATTTATTTGAGAGAGACAGAGAGGGACAGAAAGAGGCAGATAGAGAGAGGGAGAGAGAATGGGCACACCAGGGCCTCCAGCCACTGCAAACAAACTCCAGATGCATGCACCTCCTTGTGCATCTGGCTAACGTGGGTCCTGGGGAATCGAGCCTCAAACCAGGGTCCTTAGGCTTCACAGGCAAGCGATTAACCACTAAGCCATCTCTCCAGCCCCCATGCATTCTTAAGGTCAGTCTGGCCTTCATAGTAAGATCCTATTGACAGGGGAGAGGGAGGAAGGATGAGATGGAGAAAGGAAAAAAGAGGATGGCAGGGAAGGGTGGAGAAAGGGAGGGAGAAAGTGAGTAGAGACAAAAAGAGAGAAGGGAGAGGAAAGAAAGATTCTGTGTTTAAGATGCTGCTTTCTCCTTGGTAAGGACAGAGGGGTTCATTAAAGTATTAGCACTTTTAGTTGTGGGGGAAGCATGCCTAATACTTGGGAGGCAAACATAAGAGGGTCACTGAGTTTGAGGCCACTCTGGGGCTACAGAGTACCAGATGATCCTGGGCTAGAGTGAGAACCTACCTTGAAAACAACAAGACCCCAAAACAACAACAACGAAACATATTAGCACGTTTGAGCGGTGGTGATAGGAAGTGGTCGTCATGACTAGAGATCACAAGGAATAGAAAAAGATCAGCGGTGTAGCCTAGCTATTGATTGGCTGACTGGCCTTGAACGTAATTCCTTGAGCTTAGTTCTGTAAAATGGAGATTACTGCTATCCTTGGCATCATATTCACGTGGCCATAGTGTCTCAACACCGACCTTGCTGTTTCTGACCTTGTACGTACGGCAGTGCCATTTTCCTTCTCTCTCTAGTCTCCTCAGCCCTGAGCAACACTAAAGACAGCCCTGTGCTCTTCGACTTCTTTGAGGATACAGAGCCCTACAGAAAACAAGCTGAGAGAGCCCTTGACAAGTACAAAAGGGAGAATGGCGATTTTACCTCTTTCAGAGTGGACCAAGTGGAGAGAGTTATAAGAGCGGTGAGTCTCCACCAGACCTCAGCCTGGCAGATGTGAACTGCGCGAGATGCCCTCCCCAACCTGCTTTGCCCGGTCAGCTGCCTTCTCCATTGCTTCAGCCTTTAAGGATCAGTAGCAGATAGACAGATAGACAGCAGGTACCGCAGAGCTGCTCTCCTGCAAGTCTGTGGTTTTCAGACGTAGCGGAGTATGAATGTAGAGACTATCTGACAAAGAAGAAAGAAAAATCAGGGCTGGAGAGATCACTCGGTGGTTAGAGATACTTGCTTCAAACCCGAAAGCCTGACAGCCCAGGTTTGATTCCCCGGCACCCATGTAAGGCCAGATGCACATGCACTGGGGCACCATACTCACTCTCTCTCTCTCTCTCTCTCTCTCCTTGTCTCTTGCTCTCAAGTAACCAATTAAAACAGAGGAGAAGGAAAATCCCACAGGAGAGGAGGAAAGACAAGAGCATATTAGGCTTGTGTGAGAAATTAGAATGTTATATTAGGATAGAAAACAAAGGCTCAGAAAAGCAAGTTCCCTATGCCCACTAGTGTAGCTGGAGCTAGAAAGTTCCCTGCCTCACAGACCAAAAGCTCTAGAGCCTCCCAACCAGTGTTATCTTATAGAACAGCTAGTTAATGTTTGCCATGTGTTCTGAAAATGCAAAGTTAATTAGAGTATGGTGGATGTAAGCACTGGAATGCATACAAGTTACTTGCTATAAAGAAGCATGTGGGCCGGGCATGGTGGTGCATGCTTTTAATCCCAGTATTTGAGAGGCAGTGGTAGAAGGATAGCTGTGAATTTGAAGCCAGCCTGATACTACGTAGTTAATTCTGGGCTAGCCTCGAAAAAAAAGAAAAGAAAAGAAAAGAAAAGAAAAGAAAAGAAAAGGAAAGGAAAGGAAAGGAAAGGAAAGGAAAGGAAAGAAAAGAAAAGAAAAGAAAAGAAAAGAAAAGAAAAGAAAAGAAAAGAAAAGAAAAGAAAAGAAAAGAAAGAAAAGAAAAAAGAAATGGTGTGGACCCATGCACATTAGTAAGGTTTCACGACTATTGCTAAGGGAAAAATCAGGTGGCTGAATAATACCATATGAGCCCATTTATAGTTAGCACTTAAATTTCTGTGTATTCTGAGATGATGGAAAAACCCAGAAAGAGAAACATGACAAGCCAATGATGATAGTACCTCTGAGAAGGAAAAGCTAGGACTCAAGAAGAAGAATTTTTCTCACAATGCTTCTGTATGTTTATTTATGTATTTTTGAGGTAGGGTCTCACTCCAGTCCAGGCTGACCTGCAACTCACTCTGTAGTCTCAGGCTGGCCTAGAAGTGATAGCAATCCTCTTGCCTCTGCCTCCCTAGTGCTGGCATTAAAGGCTTGCACCACGCCACATGGCTTGCTGTCCACCTTATTTTAAGACAGGGCCTCCCACTGAACTCAGAACCCACGGATTCATCTAGACAAGACAGCCAGCCAGGCCTGGGTGTCCTCCCATCTCCACTTCTCCAGTCCTGGGACTATGGACATGTGTTCTCCATGCCTAGTGTTTTATGTGGGTCCTAGGGATCTGAACTCAGATCCTTATGCCTGAGCAACAAGTGCTTTAGCCTGCCCAGCCCTTCCCCCACCTTTTTATGCTTCTGAGACTATGCTGATTTCTTCTGTTCTAGAGAGGAGGGGAAAGAACCAATTACTATTTGGACTTCTCTGTGAGGAACTGCTCTGCACATCATTTCTCTAAACACTATACAGTGAGTATATGACTTTGAAAGACTATCATTTAGAAAGTGCAGGTGCTTCATGCATATGTTACCTTATTATTAACACCCACACTGCCCTCGGAGGTAGGTATTCTCATTGTCCCTGCTTTGCAGATAAAAATAAAAAAAAAAAAAACTAAGGCACAGAAAAGTTAAAAAGAATCTGGAGTATATGGTTTTAAACTAGCCATGACATATATATATATATATATATATATATATATATATATATATATATATATGTTCTTAAACTTGAGGGTTTTCTTTTCTTCTGTTTTTGTTTTTTCAAAGTAGGGTTTTCCTCTAACCTGGGCTGACCTGGAACTACACTGTAGTTCAGGCTGGCCTCAAACTCATAGTGATCCTCCTACCTCAGACTCCTGAATGCTGGAATTTAAAACAAGTAAGTACCACCATGCCTGGCTAACATTGAGATTCTTTTTAAATGTTTTATTTTTATTTATTTATTTGAAAGAGGGAAAGAGGCAGAATAAGAAAGAGAGAGAGAGAGAGAGAGAGAGAATCAACACACCAGGGCTTCCAGTCAGTCACTGCAAACAAACTCCTGTTCATCTGGCTAATGTGGGTCTTGGGGAATTGAACCTGGGTCCTTTGGCTTTGCAGGCAAATGTCTCAACTGCTAAGCCCCTAAAATTGAGAGTTTTAAAAACCTATTGTGATTAAAAGCTTAGCAAAAACCAGTAAGCATCTTATATTAAGACCCTGCATACCACTTGCTTTCTTCCATTCACTTTATTGACACCCACAGAGATGCCATGTGTCAAGTGAGGAAGTTACTGAGGTTCAACAAAGGAAGGGTCTTGCCAAGGTTCACAGCTGAGTTAAGATTAGAATCCAGACCTTCCTATGCCCAGTCCAGTGGGATATCTTCCCTAGTCATTCACAGATCAATCCATCACCTGATGGATGATCCTACTAATACCACACATTTATGAGACAAGATGGTTCTGCACCATTGCCAGCTTGGTGGATTTGGAATCACCTAGGAGACACACCTTGGGGCAAGTCTGTGAAGGTGTCTCCAGAGAGCTTTCGCCAAGTGAGAAAGACCCATCCTGAATGTGGATGGCATGGTCTCATTCATGAAAGTGAGGGGAGCATAACTGTTAAACTCTGTCTGCTTCCTGGCTGTGAATGTGATGTGACCAACCACCTTGTGCTGCTACTGCCGTGCCTTCCCTAGCATGGTAAACTATCCCCTCAAATATGAGCCAAAATAAACCCTTCTTCCCTTGAATTGTTTCTTCTTAGACATTTGGTCATAGCAATGAAAACAGTGACAATCCACTTGGGCCTTCAAGTTTACAAAATGCTTCCACATATGTCATTGCCTGGTAGGGGCCTCATGACAACCCCACTATGGTAGTTTAATTCAGGTGTCCCCCATAAACTTATGTGTTCTGAATGCTAGGTCCCCAACTGATTGGCAATTTGGGGATTAAAGCCTCCTAAGGTTGTTGGGGGCAGGCTTATATGGGTATTATAGCTAGTTTCCCCTTGCCAGTGTTTG